>NW_028261395.1:15054638-15369083 GCF_051295495.1 Thamnophis sirtalis
AGCAAGGCCAAGAGTCCTGGTATTGTGGTTAGATAAGGACTTGTTGTTTAGAGGCCCAGCTGGAGAAGATAATGATGACAACAATTGGGGCTGAAAAAGCCAGTCCAGATGCCCCAGGCATATAGTTGAGGAGAGACAGATAGTCAGAGCCCAGAATAACAAGAGGCCAATATTGCTTAAAAAGCCAGCAGGAGATGGTATATAGGGGGTATCTTGTATTCCCCCTCTCCTATAGGCCTGGGAGGGACCAGAAGTCCGGGGGAGCTGAGGAGTGGCAGAAGGCCCCCCTGTTTGCTGTAAATACCCCCACTCGTCCAAAGTCTCAAGCACCGTAATATAATAAATTAGACAAGTATTGTCTGAGATGATATTCCAAGAACAGTGGCAGGAGGCTATGAGCAACACAGCTGGGACTGAAACAGCAGGTCCGGGGGCAAATCCAGGGGCCTTAGGGTTGCAATTGAAAGAGGCTAGATATTCAAAAACCAGGCTAAAGACCAGGCTAAAAGGGAGCCAGATGTCAGGCAGAGGGAAACAGGACAGCAAAGGTGGTCTGGAGGAGAAGTTCGCCAGGATGAAAAGTCCAGACAAAAGTCCAGTCGAGCAAGATGTAACAAATGAAGGAAGCCGCGCTGAGGAAAAGGCCAAGCCGAACAGAGAGGGGGGGGAGGGGGCATCCGGAAGCGGTATGGCGACTGTAACACAGCCAGCCGCCCACTTCACGCAGTCCCAGCAGTCACCCAGATCATTCCCCTTTCTCTGGGGCAATGGGCCATTCACTGACGTCCTCAGGGGCTCTCTCAGGGGCTCACCAGGTCGGTCGGGTAGCACCAGGAACACCCAGGCATCGGAAATGGTAACAACGCCAGCAACCGCCAGCGCACCGCCGCCCTCAAGCAGCCGGGTGGTTCAAAGGCTGCTGATGTTATGAGGGCTGGAGTCTTCCGAAGATGGTAACCTCCCAGCTGTCTGGATTCTTCAGGTCCCGCAGATCTCAAACACTCCCAGGGACCCTTTCCAAAAAGTTTTGCAGTCCGTTTGGAAGGCTTCCCGGCTCTCTTTCGCCAAGTTTGAGCGGAGCGAAAGAGCCCGGTTGCCATTCACAAACCCGCACATGTAAGAATATGAGGGAATCTTGGCCTCAGCTATTTCAATAATTGGGGCTGAGGAAACTGGAGAGCTATGAGGTTCTCTTTTAAGCACCACTTTCACTCATGTCTTTGATCTAACTGAGCTCCTTTGATGATGAGGGAGCCAAGATTTGGTCTCAGATAAAACAACCCCAGGTAAGAAAAGTATCACTTGCTCTATTGGCTGACCATCTATGGCTATTAGGTCATTTCCCAAAAACCATAACTTTTGGAATTTATTAATTATCAGATAATTATTATGACAAAAGAACCCTAAGTCTTCTTTACAGGGTATATAATCCAATGTGTAAGTATGATACTATTACAGTGTAAATCAGCATGTTCCAATAGATATTTAGCATGCTAAACATATGTACATAAAACAGAACCTATAACAAAATAAAAGGGTTGGAAAGGACCTTTGAGGTCTTCTAGTCCAACCCTCTGCTCAAGAAGGAGACCCTATACCAGGGGTCCTCAAACTATGGCTCATAGGCCAGATATAGCCCACTGAAGCCATTAATCCGGCCCACATGAGACCACCCGAATCACCCCACCCACCCTCCAGCCCCCACCCACCAGCTGAGCGCAGGCCTTACCTTCGCAGGCCCCATGGACTGAAGCTGCAAAGTAAGAGCAAAGTTTTTGGCCGGCATAGTACTTCTGGGGACTGGGGAAGCCAAAAACGGGATGCACAGAGGTCCCAAGACGGGAAAATGACACCCTCTGCTTCAGCTTGTTAGCTTGGACTGAGTGGAAGGCAGAGCCATGTCACCTGGTACGCGTGGCCTTGCCCGTTGCTCTTCCGGGTTTCTGGTGCGCATGTGTGTGCAACAATCAGCTGGCCTCTGTATGTATAGTAGTGCCAGGAAGTGGAAGAGCTGGTCTTCCGGTTTCTGTGAGTGCATGCGCACCAGCCAGCTGATTGTCATGTGGGTGCGTGCCAGAAACCGGAAGAAGGAGCTGCCTGGTGCAAATATACTCACTGGCATGTACACTGGGCAACTCCTCTTCCAGTTACGTCCCTGACAAGAACACTTGGTGCTCAAAAGGTTCTCCATCCATGCACTATTCCATGGGTGGATTTTCCATGACATTATAAAGCGGTACCAATACTTCACGTGATTTGGATTCTCTCCTTCTGTTGATGCAGCCTAGGATTGCAATGGCTTTTTTTGGCTGCCGCCACACATTGTTGGCTCACATTTGAGAGATTGTCTACTAAGAATCCAAGATCCCTCTAACAGTTACTGCTATGGAGTCAGGTTTCACCTAATCTGTACCTGTACATTTGGTTTTTCTAGCCTCAGTGAAAGACTTTACTTTTCTCTACATTGAATTTCCTTTTGTTAGATAGGCCCAGGGTTCAAGTCTATCTAGATCCATCTGGATCTTCAGCTTATCTTCTGGGGTGTTGGCTATTCCTGCCACTTACTGTCATCTGTAAATTTGATGAGTTCCCTATCTATCCCTCATCCAAATCATTGATGAAGTTGTTGAAAAGTACTGGGCTTAAAATAGAACCTTGGGGTTCCACTGCTTCTTTCCCTTCATTTAGACGTAGTTCCATTGAGGACCACAGGCTGAGTCCATCTGGGGTTCATTCTGTCTATCCCACATATTTTTAGCTTTTGAAGAAGTAGATGGTCATTTACTTTATCAAAGCCTTTCTAAAATCCAAGTATTGTATATTAAGTGCACTGTATTTCGCTTGTCCATTAATTTAGTAATTTTTGTCAAAGAATGAAATAGCATTTATTTATTTATTTTTTAAAATAATCTTTATTGGTTATACATGTTTTTAATAAGACATACAAATACAGCTTTAAACATACAAACCCTCCCTCACCCCCATGACAGTCATTCACAGCCCAACATTCTTTTCTTCCTCATTGTTTAGTCTCTAATCAGAATCTTCTTGTTACAAAATTCAGGGATCTACTACAATACCCACATTCACTTTTAGTTCCCATTGTTAACAGCTGCTATTTAACTTTTCCAGTTTTAAGTCCCTGCTGTTCTCTTTGTCACCCACATATACCATAGGTTCCAGCTAAGATAATGTTCCATTTCTCCTTTGTCTCTCAGTCAACCCGTCATTCTGTCCATTTCTGCACATTCATAAATCTTTTTAATTATGGCATCTTCTGATGGTATGGTAGTTGATTTCCAAAATTGTGCATAGCTTATTTTTGCGGCCACAATTGTATGTAGGCTCAAATGCCATATAGATTTACTCATGTTTTCTGGTTTTATGTTCAGTAAAAAAGTCTCAGGTTTCCATTCCATACTTGCCCTGGTAACCTCTCTTAGCCAGTTTTGAATCTTTCTCCAGTATTTCGTGGCCTCAATACAGGACCACTAGACATGTAGAATGTGCCATCCCTTCTTCCACATTTCCAACACAGTGGGGATAACCCAGGAAACATTTTGGCTAATCTCGTTGGGGAAAAATGCCATCTATGTATATATTTTCTTCTATATATTTTCTTTAAACGCTGTAGATATCGTGAGTTTAATAGTCTTACTCCATAGATCCCACCATTTACCCATTTCAATCTCATAGTCAAAATTTCTCTCCCATGCTATTAGGAGGCTTTATCCATCTCTTCTTGGCAGGTCAAAAATTGATAGATCTTCGACAACATTTTCTTATCTCCGAAACAAAATCTTATCCAACTCCTGAAGGTTTGGGTAAATCCCAAACCGTTCCTTATCATTTTTAAACCTATTTCTGATCTGATATTCCCACCATTCCAGATTCCTGCCCTGCTGCTCTAATTCCATCTTTGTTTTAAAGTTGCCATCTTCTGTCATAATGTCTTTATATATTATGTTTCTTGTCCAATTGAATACACTGGGATGCGTTAAGGTCTCCAACGGTGCCAACCAGCACAGAACCCTAAGATAGCACTTTTTCCTCATCTTTTCCCACACCCCCATCAAAATCTTCCGAATATAATGTCCCATGAAATACCTGTGGGGGGATATCTCTTTCTTGCCAGAGGGAGGCATGCCATCCCTGTGGGAGGTCATGTCCCTCTATAGCCAATAAGCGCCTTCTACTCAATGTCGCCCAATCCTTCACCCATGTCTTAATTGCTGCACTATAATATGCTTCCCAGTTGGGTACTCCAAAGCCTCCCAGCTCTTTATGTTTTTGCAACATTTGGGCTTTAATTTGTGCTTTCTTGCCTTGCCATATAAATCGAGCCACGATTATCTCCAAGGATTAAAAAAAAATCTTTTTACAACATAAATGCTGGAGTTGTGATTCTGTGGACGCTACATATTTTCATATATGGTGAACTTGGAAAAAGGTTAAGGCATTTTGGATAAAAATAATGTGGATTATGCAAAATGTTCTTTAAAAAAGGATAAAGTTTACCCCCCCCCCCAGTTATTTTTGTTAGGTATAATTACCAATTGTACAGCTGTAGAGATTAACTTGATTTTGCACTTAATAACTGCAGCTAGATTGTTGGTGGCACAATACTGGAAGAAGGAAGATTTGCCTACTATCCAAGAATAGACATTGAAAGTTACAAATTTAGCTGAGATGGCTAAAATATCTGCATATCTTAAGGACTACTCAAACAAGAGATATAAACGAGACTGGAAAAAATGGATTAATTATACTCAAAATAAATATGGGACTAAGAAATTCCAGATAGCTTATGATTAAGATCAGGAATGATATAAACTGCTTAGCAAGGATGAGCTAAATTCAAATTAAAGATGTAATTAATTTCCTACTCTTTTTTCAAATATATTTTAGATTGTTTTTGTTAAAGATTTATACTGTGTATTGGTTCTGGGAAGTCAGGGGAGGGAAGGGTGGGGGGTCTGGGGGGAAGGGTGGGAGGGAAGTATATTAGGCTTGAGGAGGGGTGTAAGGCTTTAAAGTAATATGATTATACATGTATACTGTCTTCTGTTATTTTTTTCTTTAAAACTAAGATATGTTATGTATATTGAAATGGGAGTATAAATACCATCAACACAGAATGGAGTTTGCTCAGAAGCTGAAATATACCAAGTGAATGAGAGGAAGCAGAGGAGAGAAGAAAGATAGGAAGAGAGGGATAGGAGAGAGGGCAAGGGGGGGAAGATGAGGAGAATAAGGAGGAATGGAAAGAGGAGAGAGGAGAAGGAGAAAGGAAGGGGAAGTAGAGTGAAAAGGATGATGGAGGGAGGAAAGGAAGTAGGGAGGGGGAGGAGAGAGGCAGAAGAAAGTGGTGGATAAGACATAAATATGGTGTATGGAGAGCAAAAGAGCCAATAATTGGTCTTTATTTTTATTTATTTTTTCTGGGAGTTGATGGCAAGATGAACTGATGTAATTAATATTCAACACAATATGATATTGGCTATGTAATAGTATACATGTGATTATATGTAATGAAAATGGAAAATAAAAAGTTTATCTGTAAAAAAAAATCTTTTTGTCCAATTTAGTCGGTTCTGTTTGAAACAAAAACAGAAATTTCGGTAGTACGTGTGTCTTAACTGTCACAATCCTGTCCATCAAAGACAGTTGTTTACCACTCCAATTAATCATATCCTTAGATACCTATTGTAATAGTTTCATATAATTATCTGCTTTGATAGAGCAACATCTCTCCGTAAGCCAAATTCCCAGATATTGTACTTTATGGGCCATGTTAATCCCTAACAAGCTTTGTACTCCCCTTTTCTGGTTCAAAGTCATATTCTTAATTAACAGTTTTGTCTTCTCTTTATTTATACGTAACCCCGCTATCATACCATACTCCTCTATTTTACTTAAAAGCTGTATCCCAGAAACCATAGGATCCTCTAAAATAAAAACAAGGTCATCGGCGAAAGCCAGGACCTTAAATTCCTGAGCTTTAGCTCATAACCCTTTAATTTGTATATCACTCCTCACTGTTCTAAGAAGGGGTTCTAATGTAAGGATAAACAGTAAAGGAGATAACGGGCATCCTTATCTTGTGCCTTTGCCAATCTCAATATCACCCGCCTCTTCTCCATTTACCAATAATGTCGCGGTTTGTCTTACATAAATTGCCCAAACTGCGTTTAGAAAGTTTTGTCCAAACTTCATATTTTCTAACTGTGACAACATAAACTTCCAATTTACCCGACTGAATGCCTTCTGTGCGGTGGTGGGTTTCAAAAATTGTTCAAACCTACTCTGTGGGTGTGGCCTCCTTTGTGGGAGTGGCTTGCTGCCCATGTGACCGGATATAAAGATGCCGATGACACTTGTCAGAACCACCTTAAATTACCTCACACACAGTACTGGCCTGCATAAGAATATGATGTAAACTTGTTTTTTAAAAGGCATCTTTGGTTTGCATTAAAACAACTTCAACACACGCAATGTTCTGATTGCACCACAAACGCAGTAGTCATCCTTACCTTTCACAGAGGCACTGAGTTTTATAAATATGAGCATGATAGTTAAGGTGACCAGATTTTCAGATTGGTAAAGAGGGACACCATTGACCGGGGGGAGGGGGGGCTGATTAAAAATTTTATATTTTGTCAAACATGACCCCAGGACACTGAAACCATCATAAATACAAATCTGTTGCCAAACATCAAAATTTTGATCACGTGACCATGAGGATGCTGCAACGGTTGCTAAGTGTGAAAATGGTCATCAGACACTTTTTTCAATGCCATTGTAATTTTGGTCACTAAATGAACTGTTTGAGGCTTGCATTATAATGCCTTATGCCAGCTTACATTTTCAAGAGAGAGAAGCTAAACTCCTTGTTAGAATTGAAATAGAAATGAATAGAGTAGAGTAAAATAGAATAGAATAGTTTATTAGCCAAGTGTGATTGGACACACAAGGAATTTGTCTTTGGTGAATATGCTCTCAGTGTACATAAAGAAAAATAAAATAGTAAGATAGTGGGATCCTTGCTGCACCAAGCCTTCACTAATCCTCTCACTTTCATCAAAAACAGTAAAAATCAATCATGCTTTTTTATTTCTATTTATTATTTTGCTATGGCCACATATGAATATATATGCACATTCCAAACAGATTTTCTTACTAAACAGCCACCATTCTCATCCATAGGCCACTAAATGCCTCACCAACCTTTTCTGTATTCTTTCATTTCCTTCCATCCATTTTATTTATTTAATACAGAGTAGATTAGGCTGTCAGCCTTAGTCATTCTTCTAACATGACAACAATTCTTACCAACAAGGATGGTATTGGCACATTTTAGCTAATGCAACCTAAACATAACCAAAGCCTATTTCACTTCAAGTATGCTAGCTTTATTCTATGCCTTCCCACGCATTACATGGCTTGAACATTCGCGGATCGCCACCAAATTGCACAGGTGGTTGTTTTACCAGATGGACATCCTTACTTTTTCTCGAAAATGAGAGAGAGGCTGCCTTTCCTAGTCTAGCCCCGTAACAACAACCCTATGAGGTAGGCTGGGTTAAAAAAAAAGCGAGTGTTGGGGAATTCTGCGACTGCACCACCTCTTCACTGCTCTCGCTTCCCAGGGAGCCCCCTTTCCTCTCGCCGAGCAGCCCGTTCTCGGAACAAAATGCCTCCCTGCCACCGCTGTCCTTTCACTAAAATGGAGGGAGAGAGCTTGCACGGTCCGCCGCACGCTGCCCTTTCCCAGCGCAAGCCCCTCTCGGCACCGTCCCCACCGACCGCCAGGCGTATCCGCCTCTGAGCCTCTCTGCACAGTCACCCCCTTCCCCATCGTGCCCCCCACCCCAAAAACAAACCACCAGTGCTCCTCCCGCTCCCCCACTCCCCAGGCCTGCAGTGCCTTTTCTTCCCGTTCGGCTCCAAGCCACCGTCACGGACTTCTTTTGGCTCCACTTTGGGCACCAGCTGCCGTGCCGCCGTCCTCCCCTCCATCATTCCCCCTCCTCCCAGAGCACCACCAGAAACACGCCAACCTCAATATGGATGCAAAGGCATCACATCGCCGCCACCCATGTTCACGAGGCGCCGGGCATCGCAGGGCGCAGAGGAATCCAGCGAACAGACAGGAGACCAGGGGGGGGGGGAGGAAGAGATCCCATCCAGGGTAAAAAGTGGAGAGCCTACCCTGGACGGGATCTCTTCCTCCCCCCCGGTCTCCCGTCTGTCTGCTGGGTTCCTCTGTGCTCTGTGATGCCCGTCTGGGTTGGCTTCCTTGGACACTCAGCCTTCACCTCCACCATCACCTTCCCTCCGACCAACTATCAGTTATTCTTCGCTACAAACAAAACACGGGGAAGCCGGCATCGAGTTTTCGGTGACTCCAAGGTGCGCTAATTGAAATGCGGTTTTCCTTCAGTCTCTGCTTGGAGCCTCTGGGATGATCGTTGGCGGGTGGAGGAAGCGAGGGCGGAGCCTAGCCGGGGAGGCAGAGATGAGAAGTGAAGGCTAAATGCAAAGCGCGCCGAAGAGAGCAAGCAAAGCATCCCCAAAGCGAAGAACGGGCGGGAAGCGCTTGACCAGCAGGTGAAAAGGCAGGCTGGAAGTGGCCGCGGGCACACCTGCGTTGGGGAGGCAGAAGGGAAAAAAGGCAGCCACGTGTATCGGTTCTCCTTGTGGTAGATAAGGGAGGTTCGTAGCAAGGGTCCGCCAGCAGGTAGGCTTGGGTGGGGCGAAGGCCTCAGGTCGAGGGAGCGAGAATGGGTGGGGAGGAAACGGAGATGGCCGAGCCCGGGGAAAGCACCGGGGAAAGAAGAGATCCCGTCCAGGGTAGGCTCTCCGCTTTTCCCTCTTTTTACCCTGGACAGGATCTCTTCCTCCCCCCCCCCCGGTCTCCCGTCTGTCTGCTGGCTTCCTTTGTGCCCTGCAATGCCCGGCGCCTCGTGAACATGGGTGGTGGCGATGTGACGCCTTTGCAGGTGCCTCAGTTGCCCCAATTCGTGGGCAGATCTCCATTGACGAGGAACTCAATAATCCTGGCACATAAAGCTTTTTTCCCCCCTCGGAAACTGAAGCTCGTTTAAAGAAAAAGGGAAGGGCGGGCAGCTTCATGTGAGTGAGTAACTCCAGCAGTGGAAATCGGGAGGCTTCGGGTGGGCGGCGGCGCTTCCCTTGCAAATGGGGATCAGCGCACTCGCCGCCTCCCCCTCCCCTGGGAGGAGCTCTGCAGCTGGACAGACGAATGGAGGGGGAGCTTGCTCCTTCCTCCTCCAAGCCCCCAAACCCCATCTTCCATGGCCTGCACACCTGCGCCCAGGCTCCTTTGGGTTTGGGGGTAATCCAAATGGGTGGAGTGGGGGATCCCTGGGGCAGAGGCCTCCCGGTGCAACGGTCTTCCGCAGCTCCGGAGCAAACCTTCGCCTTCCCCGCCCAGGATTGCAAGGCTGGAGGCCTCGGCAGCAGCCACCACCAACCCAGCCGGCCAACCCTCGCCCGTACCATGAGTTTACTGGCCAGGTATCCATTGAGCTGGAGGGCAGGCACCGTGGCTTCCTCGCCGCTAGTCTTACTGCTTTCCCTGGGCTCGGCAATCTCCATTTCCTCCCCGCCCATTCTCGCTCCCCTGACCTGAGGCCTTCGCCCTGCCCAAGCCTACCTGCCGGCGGACCCTTGCTACGAACCTCCCTTATCTACCACAAGGAGAACCGATACACGTGGCCGCCTCTTTTCCCTTCCGCCTCCCCAACGCAGGTGTGCCCGCGGCCACTTCCAGCCTGCCTTCTCACATGCTGGTCAAGCGCTTCCCGCCCATCCTTCGCTTTGGGGATGCTTCGCTTGCTCTCTTTGGTGCACTTTGCATTTAGCCCTCACTTCTCATCTCTGCCTCCCCGGCTCAGCTCCACCCTCGCTTCCCCCACCCACCAATGATCATCCCAGAGGCTCCAAGCAGAGACTGAAGGAAGACCACATTTCAGTTAGCGCACCTCGGAGTCACCGAAAACTCGATGCCGGCTTCCCCGCTGCGACTGGCAGGGACGGCGATGAAAGCTTGGGCTTCGCTCCTCCGTCTGGGGCTGCGGCTAACGGGGGCAGCCAAGCACTTTCCTCAAAAACCCCGCCTTACACACACACACAGCTTCCAAAATCTGGGGAGTTGCGGGGAGGAACGATCTTCTTCCCCTCTCTCAGGTTGCCCGGTTCCCCCCCCAGTTCCTCTCATGAGTAGCTCGCAGGGGAAGGCCTTCCCTTCCCTTGCTAAAGGCTGCCGCCACCCACCCGAAGCGGCAAAGCCTCCTGATTCCCACCAGCACCACCGGAGTTACTCACCAGGGCAGTGCAGCAAAAGCAAACGGCGAAGGCGAAATGAAATGGAGACTCGTGAGAGTCGAGACTTGCGCGGTGTGCTTAAGCGGACTCCAGCCAATCAGTGAGCTGGCTGGGATGGAAAATTTTAAGCACGCCGCGTGCGTGCTTAAAGTTTTCCATCCCAGCCAGCTCACTGATTGGCTGGAGTCCAGGACAATCAGTGAGTGGCAGGCTGGGCTGGCTTAGATTTTTAGTGTAGATAGAATAGATGGGGGAACGGAACGAGCGAGCTAGCGGCAGCTGATGGGCAGGGGAGCCAGTGAGCGCCAAAATAAAGCAGGGGTTTTCGAGAACGGCCCAGGACGTGGGAAAAATTATGAAAAGGCGTGCCTGTCCCACCAGATGTGGGACTTCTGGTCACCCTAATCATCCACCTTCTCTTCCTCCCCTGCCTTCCTCCTTTCCACATCAATAAGAGTGGATTATGATCAGCCTAGGTATTAACCTCAATCACTACTTCTTTAATCAGGTCCCCAATTTCTGGTGAGATCCAAGCCATGTCGATCCTAGAGCAGGATTGATGTCTATGTAAAAAGAAGGTAAATTGTTGTTTCTGTGGGTGGAATTCACGCCATACATCCTTTAATTCATATTCCTCCCTCACGTGTTCAAAAGTTTTGGGGAGGGCCCTCCTCCTTTCTCTTAATCCCCCCCACTTTGGATGTTTCCTGGGTTATAGTCCATTGTCCTATCTGCCACAGTGTTATAATCACCAACCACACATATGTGGTCATAGCCTAACTGCAATTTTTTGATGCAACTTTCTAAAAAAGGTACTCTGATTATCGTTTGGTGTGTATATGGCCACCAGCAAAATTCTATATCAACCAAATTTCAATTCAACCATTAAAAGCCTCCCCTCCCCATCAGTATACACCAATTTAGAATCGATATGATCTTTAACATACAGCACATTGCCCCCTTTTTTTTCATCTGCTAAACTTGTGTGTGTTATATCCAGCAAGGGGTAATGCAACACATTTTGCTGATGGTTCACTATGTGTACTTCTTGCAGGCACGTCAGATCACAATTCTTTTTCTGTAAAGAATTCAGTATTTTATTTCTCTTTCTTAGTGAATTCAAACCATTTATGTTTAAAGAAATTAAGCGGAGTTCATCCGCCATGTTTATTTATGTAGGGCTTTGGATTTTGTTGGCTGCCTTGTCTGCAGTCTCTCATCTCTGTTTTGACTCTCATTTCCCCCTTCCTTATCTCCCGGGACACTATTCTTTCGCTCCTCTCCTCAGCTCTTGTTATCCAATTCTCCATCATTACTCTGGGTTCCCCTCTTCAACTGACTTTCCATAAAGTCTTGTGCATCTTGCAATGATTCAATCCGAAACCTCTGGCCTTGCCAGAAGAAAGACACGCCTTCTGGGAAAAGCCACCTGTACATCACCTGAAGTTTCCTCAATTGAGTTGTTAGGTCCTGATATTTCTTCCTCCTTTCCCTCACTCTTCTTGATATCTGTTTTAGTACTGTTACCATCTCCCCTGCGTATATGGTATTTCCTTTGCGTATATGGTATTTCCCCTGCGTATATGGTATTTCTTCTCTCAGAGATCATTTGCTAAACCTCAGGTGCACTTCACGTCACAGTTTCTGTCTCCTAGTATAGGAAGTATAGACTCTATAGACATCATCAATATCACTCTGTATCATCAGTTTATCTTTCTGGGCGATCCCTGAAATCATCTCAACCATAATTTTCTTCAATTCCTCCCCTCTTTCCTCTGGAATATTTTGAAATCTGAGAAAGAAGGCTGTCCTTTCTAATTCCAACATAACAATCTCATCTTCCAATCTTCTATTGATATGAAGCTGCCTCATCTCCCACCTCACCATGTTCCCTTCACTTTCCTTCATTTTTACTCCTAAATCTTGAATTTGACCCTCCTGTTTCTCCATTTTTGCCCAGATCTCCTTTTGCTGTGAATACAGCTGTTTCATTTCTCCCCTCATGTCTCCCATTTCATTTTTAATGTCAGCCAGGGATTTTTCGGTGACCTCTTGATTCCTAGCCATATTATTTTGTATCGATAGCAAAGTCGTCTGTATATTTTGCAATGTAGGTGCTTTCTCTACCCCAGCCATATTGTCTAAAATTTTGTGTGATGTTGGAGGAGTTGTAGATGGGGACGACTGAGTAAATGGTGCCGAGATCTTCCCCCCCCCTTTGCCCAGCTCATATCAATTAGGTTAAGAAGCTTCTGCCACTGTTTCCTAAGCTATCTGCTACCAGTTTAAGCAATATTCCGACTTATTTTACTGCAATCTATAAGGAAAAATACATTAATATAATCAGTTAAAGGTACAGTCCCATATAAATATATATGAATATAGTCCCATATGGAGATCTTAAAAAAAAACACAAGAGGAGGCTCATATCAGAAAAAAAAGGAAAGAAGGGAGAGAAGCAAATACATCAACACAAAAAAAGAATCAAACCTCAAGTGTCCAATTCCAGCTCCAAAAACAAAAAACAAAAAACGATGCACACAATGAATAGGATGTTGTCTGTCTCAAATAGAATCTTAAGTCTCTTAGAGCAGCACACAAAGTTCTCCAAATATCTTGAGGGCAGGCAGGGCAAGTCCACTGATTCACCAGCTGTGCCTCAGGGTAAAACTCCACTCTCCCTCCTCTGTTCCCACTACCTGGGCCGCCTTCAACAACTCTTTATGTTGCTAATCCTTCTTCAATTGTTTGTTTGTTTGCTCCTCTTTGTCATAATCGCTCTTGCTTACCACTGCTGCTAAAAGTCCCATCAAAGAAGAAAAAAACCTGCCAGAGATAACCAGATAGCAAATCCAACTTACTCTACAAGAAACTTGAGGGGATCCAGATTCACACCAAAAGCTCTACGCCAAACAAAAGTGCTGCATCATGGCTTTGGGGCGGACATGCGTCCTCTTCAGACGTCTGGGATCAGGGCTAAGCCTCTGCGTCACTGAGGAGATCACACATCACCTCACCTGTAGAAAAAACGCCCTCCCCCCCGTCATCGCTGAGTCCTTCCGAGACCAACAAATGGCCGCTCTTTATGCCGCCAGACCCCTGATTAGTCAGCTAAGCTTTGAAGCAATCTCCGAGCCTGCCGCTATCGCCAATGACGATGTGTCTATCCCACATATTTTTAGCTTACCAAGAAGTAGATGGTGGTTTACTTTGTCAAAGCCTTTCAAAAATCCGAGTACTGTATACTATGTGCACTGCATTTTGCTGGTCCACTAATTTAGCATTTTTTGTCAAAGAATGAAATAACATTTATTTATGATCTGTGTTTGGATCCTTCATTCGTTGAGCTAAGTTGTCAATATCTAGACTAATTAGCAAGGGTTCAAATATGCATCCTTCCCTTCCTCCTTGGTAAGTATCAATCCTTATTCTCATGGCTCAATTGAGCCCAAACCTCCTTCTTGAACAAGGACCTGGAGAAAGAGCTTGGATCAGGGCCAACAGGCTGAGTTCCATTTTGAGGGCAATCAATTTCCTATATAATATTTCTCTGTTTGTTATGACAAATGCACTAACATCTAGAAAGGCGTCAAACAGTGTTTTACTTTGCTGATATAGATGAAATATTTTAAGACAAATTTGTTACCAATATTAGATTATTAACATGCAATATTTATTATAAAATATATATAGCTGTTCACTACCTAAAACCTTCTGATTCTTCTGCAAGGAATGCATTTTTCTCAACTTTAACTAAGAGGATCATGGCATAAATTTTAGCCACAATATATGCTAGTCTACTTGGACTATAATTTCTAGAGTCCTTTTTATTCCCCTTTTTAGACAGATAAAATGCTACCACTGCCAACTTCAATCCGACTGGATAGGGTAGACATTTTTTATATGTGAAAATGAAGATGCCAATAGAGGCCCCAAAAACCAAGGATATATTTTGATCAATTAAATAGTTGGTAGAATGTCTTCTCCAGGGAATGTATTGCTTGCATTTCAGGTCTTTTATGATTAATTTCAACATGGATATAATGGGGTAAAATATCAACATTTTTGCTAATATGGAGAAAAGCAGCTCTTGAATTCCACGGAGAAGACATGATTGCATCTATTGCTCACCCACCACCACCCACCCCTCACTTTACCAGATGGAGAAAAACACACACAAACCTGTGGGACTTTGTAGGTGCCTCCTAATGTTGACATCTGGATGGAGATCTCCCTGCTAGCTGCATCAAGAAGAGCCAGAAGGTTGTCCTTCCTTCCACAGCCGTAGTTGGGGACATTGGCTTCTCCAGTGGAGAGAATGTCCAGCAAGGCATCGGAAGTGCAGAAAGTGCTCCAAGAGTTGTCATGGATGTTGTAGCCCAGTGTGAGATTGTGCAGCAGTTGGGAATTCTTGTTGACCACTTGAATGTTGAAAATGTACCGTAAGCAATTTGGAAAACCATAAATGTCCCTATTGTAAAAAAAAAAGTGTTATTATAATCAACAGCAACAACAAATCCTTTTTTTAAATATATAATCCTCCAGAAGCCTACTGAGCCTTAAGCCAACATTGATCCAAAAGCAATGATCAGTTATACAAATATAGAAATTGGCTGAATTACGACAACTACAACTGATTTCACCACTACTTTAAATATGACTAATTATTCAAGTGATAAATTAAAGATTGCACTGAGAGAGGAAAATAATCGGCAGCCCTTTCAGGTTTTTTTCAGACTCATTTCTGGATTTGAGTCTCTTTCACAAAATCAGACAAAAGAGAGAAGCCATGGAAATCAAAATCATTCAGGAAATTAGACATATCCCCCAATATAGGAATAAAAGGGGGGGAAAACAGAAAATAAGGAGAGTGTTAGAATGGAGGGAGTGCAACTCCATCACCCTGAATGACTTACAAATCATGGAAAACAAACTGATCAGAAGGAACCACATTGAAAAGCAACTTTGTACGCGTTGTTTCCTTTCCAGTGGTGACTATACCAATGAGATGGTGTCCTGGGCTGTAAAAGCTCTGTGGTTGTTTTCCATCCTGGTGCTTTAAACTCTGCGGGCATTTCATTCTCAGCTTCCCAGAGACTGGATGGGACAAAAGCAGCATCAGAAGCAGAAGCAGGAGTTCCATCATTCATGGGGCGAATCAATCAATCATCTTCTTGTTTCTAAAGAAGAATTAGAAGAATTCAAAGGACTCTCACAAGGTGGAATATGATCCAGTTGCTTTCCTGATTCAAACACAGAGAAACACTCAGCTTTATCTGGAAAGGAGAGAGATGTACATTCAAGAGCACAGACCCTGCCTGTCCCTAAACTCCATATTTCTCTGCCCAAGTCTCCCCTGGAAGATTCGGCCAAAGAGCAGAGCTGAAACGTTTATCATAATTCTCCCTCTCAGGAGGGATCCCTAGATAATTCAACCAGTTCTTGGACTGAAAAGTTATTGGGAAATTCTCTGGAGGGAAATGAAAGGGAAATAATCCCCATGTGATTCATAATAACAGGGACAGAGATTGAATTAAATCCATCATCTAGAATTGAGAGATTTGGACTCTCCATGCTTGAAAGTGGCCCCAGAGGGAATACACAGCACCTGTGGCTGAAGACAAAAAGAAACGTGAGAGTGAAAAAGTAGTTACCAGAAGTTTGCAGAGTTAAAAAAAAATCACACATACACAAACGCACACAAAAAAGATCAGAGGTTAGGAAAAAAACAAGTGAAAGAGATGGAGAAATCAAGGCTGCCCCTCACCCCACATGAGGAGGGGAGGGGTGAAGGGGAGCTCAGGACTCTAGTGTTACAGATGAAAAAGCTGATGTACAAAATCCAACTTCCATCCCAGGAATGCAGAAGCTCATATCCCATGTTCCCCTGCCACCCTTTCCCATGCAGAGGCCAGGCAAGGGAGCTCTTGCAGGATGCCAGACTCTGCCCGGCTGAATGGGGAGCTCCACTTAGGAGGAAGAAGCTGGGGAACCTCGTGTTGGGAAAGGGAAGCAGATCTGCAAAATCCCCCTCCAGGTTCCATCTTCTGAGTCTTGGGAAGGGGGAGACCATATCCCATGTTGCACGGCCACCTCTTTCTACATATGGGCACCCAGGGGAAAGCAAAGCCCAGACTCACAGAGAAAGCCCGGGATGGCCAGGAAGGAGGAGGGGATGTGGGGCATTCCTGGGATGAGACCAACCTAGTTTATGGATCCCAGGGTTGAATGTTGGGGGTTTCTCCCGCCTCGCTTGGGCTCCATATCTTTCCAGGAGAAGCTCCTGTCGGGGAGAAGCCATGCAGGGCTGGGTCTTCCAAGGGGGATCTGGGGTTGTCCAGGAGGAAAAGGAAGCCAGCCTCACTCTGGAGGGGACCCTCTGTGACACTGAGGAAGATGGGGGTCCCTGTGGCCCCTGCAGAGCCCCCACATCCCCCAGCTGAGGAGACCTTCTTCATTGCCTTCTTCATGGGCTCATTAAGAGCCGAGGTGGCGCAGTGGTTAGTACTGCAAGCCACTTTAGCTGACTGTGATCTGCAGTTCAGCAGTTCAAATCTCACCAGCTCAAGGTCAACTCAGCCTTCCATCCTTCCGAGGTGGGTGAAATGAGGACCCGGACTGTGGGGGCAAGTGGCTGACTCAATTTGCTAAAAAATTTGTAAACCGCTTAGAGAGGACTGAAAGCCCTATGAAGCGGTATATAAGTCTAATAAATAATAAATAAATAAATAAATAATTGCAGCCTTTTCTGTGGAGCTAAACTAGTTATAGTGTTAACATTACTTTCTGCTCTGGTTGAAAGAATTTAGAATTTCTCTTTAATTTAAAAAAAATGTGTAACCTTTCCTATTTGTGGAATAAAAGTCTCACCCCAGCCATTGAAGGGAGAGATAAATATCCAAATCAAATTCAAGCTTCTAGTGCTTTGTGAGTATGGAGTCTGGTATGTCATTAATGTGGGATGGGTGGCTCTATAAATCATTTAAAATAGACAGATTTCTGGGACTGGAGCAGAAAGTCCACAATCTCCAACTGCCTGTTCAGCCCAGACTGACCTCACATTGATCTAAGCTAATTCAGTTGCGTTATATGAATGTGTCTCCTTCTCCTTTTCTTCTCCTGGCTTATGAGGGTTAGAAGGAGCCATTTGTCCGTTCCAGAGCAAAATCGAGAGCAAGGCGATTTTTGTTTGTGCCGGAGCACGGCTGAAATGCTTGCATTGACAAGTTCACATAATGTGTGTCACAGGGGTGACCTGCCCATTCTCAGAGTGGCTGGCATGGCAAGTTGGGTCAACTGTAAAACCCTCATTTATCCACAAAGAAAGAGAGGAAGTTCTTCCCAATCGCTTCTTCTTACCAGGCCCTTTATGGTTTTTATCCATTTTACACCCCCATTTTCAATTGAGGCAAACCCACTCCCTGCAGAGACTTCCAAAGAGAAGCCTGGGTTGAAGCCATCTCCCCTCTTTTGGTAACAATGACTAGGAGGCCCATTGTTTAAACCAAGACATGAATTCCAGAGGCTTTGCTTTCCAATACTAACTGCCCATTTCTTTAAAAACCCATAAAACTAAGGCATCTGGGGCAATGGGTTAAATGGATGTAAAACATGATACACCCACAGCTTTCTTCCCCTGCTGGATCTTTAGTGACCAACAAAGAGTCCCCCAAAATCCCAGGCAGAAGTTTCTTTCTCAACCTGTAGAAAACAAGACCCCTTCACAAGTGTTGAAGGTGTTGGGGTTTTCTCTGCAAGGTCCCCTTTCTTCCCTCGTGGGCGGGGGGCTTCTGCCTCCTCATCCAGACCACCTTCCCCAGGATTCCTAAGGCTCTCCAAGGGCCCCTCATCACACAAGCCTTCAGAAAAGGCTCCCCCGTTTTGGAACTCAGCCCCATCTCAGACTCTGCAGGGCCCATAGATGAAGCCAGGTCTCTGGGCAACTCTGGGAAGGCCAGTCGGACAAACTTCTCAAGCTGTTTCCCTCGCACATGGACAATGGATCCAATTTCCCCTTTGCAACCGGGAAGCCATCCTGATGAGATCATAATGGAAGCTGGAGATGGAGACCCTCCTGATACACACAGGGACTGTGCTGTCCCAACAGTATATAGCTAATATAGGAATTAAGAACTGTCTCCTTTAAGAAACTACCTCATGGGAAATGTAACTACCTTATGGGAAATGTAGTTCCATAACATGTGACCACATCTGTGCTCCCTGATTGGGCAGTGGGGTACTCTGCCTGGGAAAATTGATTTATTACTGACCACTGACTGAATCGCCTTCTGTTCTACCAGAAAAGCAGCTTTGCACCAGCAGCATGGGTTAGAGGATATTAATGTCTTTTTACACTACGTGATGGGACAGATCATGAAAGGTCAGAAGTATCTTAACATTGATCTGTAAGTTTTGCTATTAACAATGCCTGATAATAAACGTGATCTGAAAGAGATTCCTAAGCGTGGAGTTAAACTGCATGCCTCGAGCAAGCCTAAAACCCCCGGGGCAGAACAGTAAAAAGACATTAATATCCTCTAACCCATGCTGCTGGTGCAAAGCTGCTTTTCTGGTAGAACAGATTTCCCCACCTGTCATGCGGGAGACCGGGGTTCGATTCCCCAACGGGGAGCCAGGAAGTCAACGGATTCTTCATAGAAGTGTTAGATGGGAGTGCACAGTTTCCACTGCCATCATTACTAGAATGGGATGGTCTACCAGATGATCACAGTCAGATTGGGACACCAGAGTTAGCAAGCAACATAAATCACCTGAGACACATGGCTAATCACTTTCCTACCCTAGACCTTGAAGCCAAAATCCTGCTCTTGTTGGGAATGGAAGCCCCTGATGCTTTCGCTAGCCATGGAATGGTCAGAGGCCCCAAAGCTCCCCACTTGCCTTCAACACAGAACTTGGATGGGTCATTGCAGGAATGGTTTGTGTCGATTGGCTGCAGGCCTCAACCCAGGCGAATGTCTTCACAAGTTCCACTTTCAGTAATGGGAGAATTTCCCACTTAAAACCATCCCATGAACATTTCACGACCTCATCAATCAAGCCAGTTTTAGGAGCAACAGCATTCCAGACCAGCAAAGAAGACAATGACTTAGCCTTGTCGACCATTGTTGACCATCCGTCCAAACCACAACTCCACGAGTGGGTGATCCGTCTGTGAAAATTGTTAATGCTTCAGGAAGAGGAGAACGAGTAAAAATAGAAGAAAATGAAAGATTCAATGTATTTGTAATAACTATTCTAGCATCTTTAGGTAAAAAATATTGAATATCACCAAGGTAATGTGAAAAAGCAATTTGATATGAATCAGAAACAGTCATCAAATGTTCATGTTCAAGTTTAGTACGAGTGAAAGCTATTCCATCCAGGTCATGACCTATTAATTGCAAAGATCTTCATCGTGCTTTCATAATCAATTCTTCTAAAGCCTGTTGATAAGGAAAAATGTTTCTAGGAGAAGCAGACAAATTCAACCATTCATGAATATGAATCACTTTTTCATCCAAAATAGAATAAAGACAACCAGTAGGTAAAGGTGACGTAGGAAGAATTGCTAACCATAACTTCTTAGCTATAGAAACAATTCTATCAACATATCCCAATTTAAGTTTATTTAGAATGTCTTGGAGACATTTCTTTTTCAAAACAGTAAGTGAAACCAAATCGCCAGGTTTTTTGGAACCTTTTAATAGAGAGAAAAGACAATAAGCAAAACCATGTTACCTCTTTTTCTTTATCCTGTGACTGTAAAGGAAAATTAAAACAAACACATCCTGTTTAAGAACAGGCAACCAATAGTCAACCACCACTAGATTGTCGTTGAACAACACTTTCTGAAAATGACCTGATTTTCCA
This sequence comes from Thamnophis sirtalis, assembly GCF_051295495.1. Classification (NCBI taxonomy): domain Eukaryota; kingdom Metazoa; phylum Chordata; class Lepidosauria; order Squamata; family Natricidae; genus Thamnophis; species Thamnophis sirtalis. The sequence continues at coordinate 15,074,862 of NW_028261395.1, forward strand.
CATTTAAAACAGTTTCCTGACTGCTTTCTCCCTTTTTGAATCGCTGCAGCCAACAAATTCATTTTGTATGATTGAGAACCTACATCCTGACAAACATGGAGCATATCTGCTAATGTATATTGATTTGTAGCTTTTAAAGGCTGCAAAGCACGTTTACAGTCCACACTAGCATTTTTTTTTTTACTTTTTTTTAAAATTTTTATTTTTTTGTTACATAGACAACAATGGGAAAGGGAAAGGATGGAGAGAGAAAAAAAAAGGGGGGGGAGGGAAAACCCATCTTCACATACAATATGTCGTTTAATCACAGGTGCATCCCTACTAAGTTTATACATCCCGTATCTCTCTATTGTATATTTAATAAGCACCACAATAAGCTAGGGTTTAAAAAGCAAAAAACAACAAAGTAGAACAAGGGAGAGAGGAAGAAGAAGAAAGAAAAAGAAAAAAGAAAAAAAAAGGGGTGGGGGAAGGGGGGGAGGCCAAAAAGGACAAAAAAGAGAAGAAAAAAAAAAGTTCAAAAAGAGAAGGGGAAAAGAAAAAAAAGGGTGGGGGGAGGGGGGAAGGCCAGAAAGGACAAAAAAGGTCCAAAAAGGAAGGGGAAAAAAAAAACAAAAAACAAAAAAAACAAAAACAAAAACAAAAAAAAGAAAAAGAAAAAAACCATCGTCACATGCAGCATGTCGTTTGATTACGGTTGTTTTAACATCTACATCTTCAAATAATGTTTACCATCTCAGATATTTCCTCTAATGTAACTAAAGGTCTCATTTTCCTTCTACCATATATATTCAGTTAACATTAACATTGTTTTCCCCCAGAGAATATACTTCTATTCATTGTTAACCTTGCATTTCATACCTTCAAACAGAGATCTTATTCCTTCATTGTTCAACAAGGCATCGCTGCCTATATATACCAGTTTTCATTTGTTCCCCTACTAGAATTACCTTATCAGCAGCGAAATATCATTATAATAAATTCTTAACCTTATACATTTTATCACCAGACCTTATATTAGTACTTCCTTATATCATTGTTGAATTATTTCACAGCATAATTATATCATCATTTACTTTTTCCAATTAAAGCATAAGTATATCATTTTTCATTTCCAAAATTTTGTTCTTTTTCCCTTAGCCATTGATAAAACAGGTCCCATATCTTATAAAATTGTTCATCCTCTTGCTCTCTAATTTCAAATGTCAATTTACTCATTTCGGCACAGTCCATTATTTTTCGAATGATTTCTTCCTCTTTTGGTATTGTTTCATTTTTCCAGTTTTTTGCAAATACAATTCTGGCTGCTGTTACAACATTTACAATCAAATATTTTAAGTCTTTGTTGTAGGTTTCTGGTAAAATTCCCAATAAAAAGACCTCTGGTTTAAAGTCTATTTGTTTATGTATCATTTTCTCCAACCACATGTGGATTTTAGTCCAGTATCTTTTAGCTTCAGTGCAAGTCCACCACATGTGGTAGTATGAGCCAGGTATCTGGTGACATTTCCAACACTTTTCTGATTTATTCTTAAACATTCTTGCGATTCTGGTCGGGGGTAGATGCCACCTATAAAACATCTTATACAAGTTTTCTCTATATGCAGTAAATTCTCTAAATCAATCCCATACTTAAAATTTTTCCCCCACGCAATCAGAAGAAGGCGGGGCTTAGCAGTGAGAAGACGGACTTTCAGGCACTTCCTGAATGACCATCTACACCGGAGTCTTTTTTGGAGGATTCTTTTGAATCTAAGCTGTCCCGAAGAGACAGTGACGTGGGGCGGAACTCCATGGTCCCAGAGGTATCCGCAAAACCTCTGGGAACCTAAGGAAAGCCTTCCCAATCCAGTGGCTTCCGGATCGGCTAAACAATGCCGACTGCAACTGCGAAGACCCAGAGAGAGAGCAGAATATGAGCAGGCCGTTTGATGTGAGTCTTAAATCCTTTTTTTTGTTGGAAAGAGAGCACCCTAAATTTGGAAACTTAGTTTAAAATAAGGCTGAGAAGTGAGAAAAGCGGCGGAGATAAATGTTTGCCATTTGGAAGTTTATTTTTCTGTTCCTTTTTTCTAATTCCTAAGCCGGGCTGGACTTTCCTGTAATTTGAATCGGCTTTTCGCATTCCTTTTTCTTGTTGTCGACACCTTTAACTTTGAATTTATTGGGGCACTAAATCTTAAACTTAAAGTGCTTTGAAGATTGGTTTTTTTTTCCTTTGGCTTGCTTTTCTTCGTTGCCTTTTACCCCTTTTGAGGTTTGTCTTTTTTTTTCTCACAATTAGTAATTAACAAACGGAATGGACTAAAACAAGCTGTAAATTACAAACTACAAGCCAACACTGCCATCTTGTGGACTTGAACTTTGTTATTAAAATCCCCCCTGTAATGTATTTGATTCACGTGTTTATGCAGCTGGCAAACTGAGATAAAACAGCAAAGCTGACCGTGACCTTGAAGAGACTCTTATCTTAGGGGGGGATAAAAAGAGTCCGGGAAAATCATTTGTTTTAGCCTGTTGGCATCCTTTCATCCCCCAACATCATTCTCATATTACCGGCTGTGGAGATATTGACACCAAGTTTTTCTTTTTTGATCATTACCATCGACCTTTTGATTTTTTACATTTTTTACATTTTTTTTTCTTCTTTGTTTTGATTTCTTTTTTTTTCAACCTCTAGATCACCTCTTGACTATCTATATTTTTTCTGCTTCTTTCTTTTCTCACTTGTAACTGAAGCACCCCTTCTCCCCTTTTTGGAGGGGGGGTACCTTCCTTTTTTTTTATTATTATTATTATTATTTTAATTACTATTTCATACTCTCTTACTTATATATATATATTTTATTGCACTCTACTGCATTTCATCCTTGAAACAAAAACAAAAAAAAGCCTCCTCTCCTTTCCTTCCTTTTCTTTCCCTTCTCTCTCTTCCTTCCTCTTTTCCCTCCCCCCTTTTCTTATTTCCCCTTTCCCTCTTCTGTGTACTTTACGTACTTAATCCACTATACTTATAACCCTCTATCCTCTAATACTAATTGGCTATGAGTAGAAAAGCAGTTGCCCCTGGCTTTACATCAACCCCTGCCCCCTCACCTGCGGGAGGCCAGAGGACAACACAGATGACGTCTCATCAGGAAAAAGAGAAGGAAGCCAACTTTGAAACACTCATACAAATGATGCAGAAAATGCAAGCAGGAAACGATACCCTTGTAAAAAAAATGGAGGCAATGGAATTACAAAATCAAAGTATTGTACAAAAGGTTGATAATATGGAAGGAAAAGTAGAAAGTATACACAACTGGATGCTGAAATATGAAAATAGGATTCAAAAAGTTGAAAATAAGATTCAAGAAGGAGAGAAGAAAACTGAAAAGCTAGAGATTAGACTAAGCGATGTAGAAAGAGAGAGCAGTGGAATATTAAGATGGGAGATGGACAGGTCTGATTTTTTTTTAAGATTCCAAAATATAGAAGAAGAAAAAGGAGAGGACTTAGTTCAGATAATTTCAAATATTTTGATAGATGTTCTGGGGATGTCCCAGGACCAAATAAAAGAAACAATTGATGAGACTTTTAGAGTATATACAAGGTATGCAATGAGAAATGCTCTTCCAAGGGAAGTGCATGTAAGATTTACTAAGAAAACACACTAGCATTTTCAATAGCTCACTGCCGAAGCAACTCTGCAGCTGCTTCCTGATTATCCAACTGTTGATGCAAAGCTTTTGAAAGTCTCCACAAAATCAGCATAAGGTTCATTCACTCCCTGACGTATGTTAGAAAAACTAACTTTAGGTTCTCCGGCTTGAGGAACTTTGAGAAAAGCCCTGAATGCACATTCAGAAACCACCACCAAAGTTGCAGGAGGAAGTAAAACCTGATTAGGAATATCTGAAAACTGACCTGATCCAAACAATTGTTCTGCTGTGTAAACTCCACCACTATCTATAGCAGCTGCCTGAGAATGACGCAAATACTCACTTTCCCAAACAACATACTGCATAGAAGTCAAAATCATTGTAAGCAATTGTTTCCAATCCTGCGGAATCATGGTATAGCCATTTTTAATTCCTTCCAAAAGACCTCTAGTAAAATTTCAAGTAATACCATAATCAGAAATAGCCTTTTTTAACTACCTTAAAATCTGAAATGGCAAACCTTCCCATTCAGCAATCTGCTGACCTGGTTGTAGCCCTGGTTGGTACTGAACTGGACACACACACACAACAATTCAGCTAACTCGTCTCCAGAAATATTAACATCCGATTTACAATTTTCTACCATTTTCTGAAAAGCAGACCTTGGAAGAATATTAGCAGAAGGATGGGGAATTGGAGGAAGAGAAAGAGGAGGGGGGATAGGAGGAGGGGGAGGAGGCTTTAACACAATGTCAGAAGAAGCAGAAGAAAGTGTTATTTCAGACTTAGACTTAAGATCAAAAGACAAAATTTCTTTTTCAGACAATGGAGGAAAAATCACAGTAGTAGAATGTTGAGAAGGAGGGGATGATAAGAAAGAAACAGAATCTTCTTTCTGACCAAATATTTCTACAGCATAACGACACAAATGTCAAGCATGCAAAACATCTATATCTTTCCTAGGCTCAGAATGCAAAACCTTGCCAACCTTTTCCCAGTCTGACAACTTCAGAGAGCCTTGTACAGGATAGAAAGGACAACTTAAAGCAATTTCACCGACCAGCCGAAAAAGAGCCTTTTGTGAAACAGATAACTCAGACTTCTTAAGAAGATAACCCAACTCATTAACATTCTGTAAGTAAGATTACAGAAATCTTATAAAGTAAGATTGTAGAGCTCTTGAGCTGACGACGTCTGTCCTTCCCTGGACGAAGTATGGGTCCCTGTTCGGGCACCAAAATGTAGCATTTAGGGTTCCCGAGGCTGAAGATGAAAGGAATGTCCACTCACGCATAGCTGAATCAACCAAAGTTTATTGAGCATCCAGAATTAACATGAGAATCAACAGCAAAATTATTAATCATTCTTATAGTGTTTTCAGCTTCTTTGAACTCCTATGACTTCTCTCAACTTCAAATACCTAGTTAATTTTATCTGTCTGTCGGTCTGTCTATCTATTTATCTATCTATCTATCCATCTATCTATCTATCATCTATCTATCCATCTATCTATCTATCTATCATCTATCTATCTATCATCTATCTATCAATCTAATCTTCTGGTGCTCTTTTTAATTAAATCGTTAAGAAATACTTCTTGGAAAATGCCTGTGGTATCAGCTGTTATCCAAAGAAGGAATTTCTTGTAGGATAAAAGGACATAATATTAAAGAAAGTTGCTTTTTGTTTTCTCAGATGCAGAAAAATGCACCAAATGTCCAGATGATAAATACCCTAATGTGGACAGAGTCCAATGTATCCGCAAAGTTATAGCCTTCCTGTCTTATGAAGAACTTTTGGGAATAGTCCTCGTCTCTTTTGCCCTACTCTTCTTCTTAAGCACAGGCCTTGTTTTAATCATCTTCATTAAACACCGAGAAACTCCCCTTGTCAAAGCCAACAATCGGAACCTCTCCTACATCCTCTTGGTCTCCCTTCTGCTTTGCTTCTTGTCTCCTTCTCTCTTCATTGGTCAACCAAGGAAAGCCACCTGCCTTCTCAGACAAACTGTCTTCAGCATCATCTTCTCAGCTGCCATTTCTTCTCTCTTGGCCAAAACCATCACGGTGGTGCTGGCTTTTCTGGCCACAAAACCAGGAAACCGAGCAAAGAGATGGTTGGGGAAGAGTTTGGCCAACTCCATCATCCTTTCTTCTTCTGCTCTCCAAATTATCACCTGCTCCATCTGGCTGGGAGTTTCTCCCCCATTCCCTGACTCTGATCTCCACTCCCAGCCTGGAGAGATCATCCTGCAATGCAACGAAGGGGCTGTTGTCATGTTCTACGTCACCCTCAGCTACATGGGCTTCCTGGCTGCCATCTGCTTCACAGTAGCTTTCCTGGCGAGGAATCTGCCTGGGGCCTTCAACGAAGCCAAGCTGATCACCTTCAGCATGCTGGTCTTTTGCAGTGTCTGGGTGACTTTTGTGCCCACTTACCTGAGCACCAAAGGGAAATACATGGTGGCTGTTCAGGTCTTCTCCATCCTGGCCTCCAGTGCTGGTCTGCTGGTCTGCATCTTCATCCCCAAGTGCTACATTATCCTTCTGAGGTCAGACCTGAACACAAAGGAACAGCTTACAGCCAGAACAAATATAAAAGCATGATATAACACCATTATAATGATGAAAGAATTGTTAAGTTTTCTTTTATTTGAAAGAAAATATTATTTCTACTTAGATAGTATGCAGGAATCCAAGAAGAATATATGTCTATGTGTCTTTAATCCCTTTCCCTTTCAGCTCAATAAATCTTAATAAAGAGAACTCTGTGAAGGTCATTCAGGAGAATTTGATGTTCAGCAACAGCCAATGAACCTGACTCATAAAAATAATTTGAGGTTTTCCTACTGAGAGAATGTCTGTGTGTCTGTGTGTGAGAGAAAAGCCTAAGTAGGAAAAATGGCAATATGGAAGCTGTGGGAAAGAAGCTCCAGTCATTTTGTGAAATAATCTCTGTGGGAACCCATGAAAACCCCAAATGATGTGAAATGCAGGGTTTCACCTGCTCTCCGCTTGGGAGGGAAATATGCACAACTATTCAATGGTTCCTTCTTGATGTCCTGATGAGACCTATGGTGTTCCAGAGAAAGTGTGGATCACAACAGCTGCCTGGGATTTCATTTTTGGGTCATTGTGTAGCTCTTTAGTTTTTCTTTCTGTCCTTATTCAAGAAATAAAAGAGCAATATCTGACTATGTTCAGGTCCTTTAATTGTCCACTCTACCACTTGTACCTAAAGCCTTTTTCTCTGCTCCTCTTCCAAGCTTGTCTTGTCTGTGAAGGGCTGGAAAAGATGTCCAGAGAAAGGGGACCTTGAGACTCTCCACAGAAGGAGGTTAAAGGGATCCAGCCTCAAGGCAGCAGCATCACTGACCAGGTCACAAACCTTCAACTCTGTTCTCCAACCACAGAGGTTGCTGATTAATTAGAAACCATTTTTTATGTTTCAGAACAGCTATTAATTGGGAACTGAATTCCTTTGCAAATTCCATTTTCAGAGACAAGAAAAGCTCTGATGTATCAGACCGAGGTCAGCCTAAGATTCTCAGTGACCACACAGAGGCCTCTGGTTCCCCCACAAGCAGAAGGAAGAGACTTTGCCCAACACAGAAGGGGTGTTTCCCCAGAACTGAACTTTCCTCCATTACATCAGACAATATTGGACACTCAGCCATCCCTGGGGAATCCCCAATTATGGTATCAGAACATCTGTTCGATGGTGGCTGAATGTCCAACACTGTCTGATGTGATGGGGGAAAGTTCAGTTCTGGGGAAATACAGGTTGCATGTTGGGGAAAACAATAAGTCACTAATATGAGAACATTCATAAGAGAAAATGTTTCCAAGATTCACTCTCCCAATCCCAAATCCAAAGGCAGGACTGGATATCAAAGGGCCTCCTGGCACTGGCTCAAAGTTCCCCAGGAAGTTTTTATGCCTAAGGGAGGATTAGAACTCAGAGCCAGCTGGCTTTCATGTCTAAAATAGGGCTAGAACCCAAAGTCCCCTGATGATTGGCTCCAAGTCACCCATTTGGCTTTTGTTGGAGGTGGGATTAAAACTCCCGTGATTGGCACAAAGTCCATCCGGTGGCTTTGATTCTCCATATCATCACCAGGCACAACTTATTAATTCCCACAGACGAAAGCTGCTTTCTGTTGCTTCCCCCGTGTTCCCCTCTCGCCTCTCACAGACAGTCGTGGCGCCCGCTCGTCACCTGCCCCGCTCCCTCCCACCCAGTTCGGCCAGAACCATCCTCGGCAGCCCCGCTCCGGCCTCTCGACCGGGGCTTTGCCTTCCTCCCCTGGGGCTGGGCGAACGAGCGAGAAGCGGAGCGGGTGGGAACCCGGTTGGGCTTCCTCCCAGCTTTGCCGCTTCCTGCGCCCCTTCCCCCCCCCCGGCCCACCACAGGGCTCCGTCGAGGAGAAGGGCAGAGGAGCCATGGTGGGCTTGCCCCCCCCCACCAGGTCTTAGAGCGCAAGGGGCATCCCGGGTGGGCAGGCGGGCAGCTTCTGGAGGTCTGAGTCCACGCGGAATATCTTGGGGTTTACGGGGGGGCATCCGCCTTCGCTCCCCCCCCCCGCAGAAGTCTGTAAGGTGGCAGGCGAGGGAGGCGGGCACCGGCGGAGGAGAGCGTTCTTGGGAGGAGCGGATCGGCCATCGCCGGGCTCCGGGGATGAATTTCTCTCCCTTGGGGATCGCAGCCGTTGGGCTGGGGAGACACAGCCGGAGGAAGGAGAGGCCAAGAGCAGCGGCAGCAACAGCGCAACGTTGGAAGCTCTTGGAAGGGAGGAGGGCTTGGGAGGGAAGCGGAGGTTCTTGGGAGGGGGGGAGATAAAGGTGTCAACATCCTCCCTTTTTTACCTGCATCCAGGTAAGCCTACAAGAGCAGCGGCCTCACCTGGAGCTTTTCAGCAGCTACAGATTTGAGGTCTCTCTATTCTCCCCCTTCCCATCTGAAAGAGCGCACTGACTTTCTCTCCAACCCCTTAATCCCTTCCCCGGTCTCCGTCCGACCCAGCACTCCTAGGGCGGAGGTCCTTCTCCCAGGCAGCTGCCTGCTGAGAAGACTTTGAAGAGTCAGCCCCCCTCCCCAGGAGAGAAAAGCTCCCTTTCTGCCTCTGCCTTTCCCAGCGGCTGTTGCGCTGAGGCCCCTGAAGTTCCCTCCTTCTCCCCCAGCAAGGGAGCGTGGGCGCCTCCAGGTCCTCCCTTTCCTCCAAATATTGTCTCCGGTGAGACCCAGCTGGAGACCCTCCCCACAGCAGTCCCGCCGCCCTGAAGCCCTTTTTACCACCGGATTCAGCAGCCCCCTCCTTCCCCCGGTTATTTAGTGACCCTGCCCTTTTCGGAGGGCTTTGTGCTTTGATGAGGTCACTAAACGGAAGATTGTTTCTCTAGGCGAGGGGCGTGGGGGAGAGGAGAAAATGCACGGGGGGTGTCACTTGATTGGCGTCTGAGCGTGGTGGGAGGCTGGGTGGGCGACTGCAAGAGAAGGCTCCCCTACAAGGAGCTCCGAGGGGGTTTGGCAGTGCGGGGCAAGGACTTCGGGGTCAGGGGGAGGGGGCTCGACCGGGGCTAGTGCAGCTTCTTCCTGCTCCCTCCCCCCTCCCGCGCAGCGGGGCGGCCGCGAGGGCTGTCTATAGGGGCAAGGCGAGAGGGAAGCAGGGAGGGGCAGGAGGAAGAGGTGTTTGTGTGCGATCCCATCCAACGACGCAATCAGGACTGATCCCAACGAATGGGGGATTTGCGCTAACTCTGAGTCCTTTGAGTGGAAATAGTAAAATGGAAACGGTGGCAGGAAGGGAAGGAGAAAGCAGAAGGGAGTTGGGAAAAAGAAAGGAAAGGAAAAAGGAGATGCGAATAATCCCTCCTCCTTCCCTTCAGTTTTAATTGTTTTGTAAGGGCAAATAATCGAATAACTATCAGCCTCCTCAAAACTTCAGAGATCAAACCAGTGAGAACGCTGCTTCTTCAGAAGGGACCCCAAGTTTTCTGGGCATTCCTTGGTCTCTCTGCCCCCACTCTTGTCTTTCCCTTCCACGGAGTTTTCCTCCCTCATCAACTGCCACAAAGTGCTTGGAAGAACCTATTTGTGACGTCCTCTTACACAGCAGCCCTTACGCAGCAGAGCAAAACCCAGCCAGCCAACCTTGCCTGAATAACCAACCCAAAATCCCCGGGATCCTCGATCAGCCCCGGGGAGACGGAGCTCCGCGGAAGGGCTGAATGGAAAGGGATCTAGCGGGATGAAAAGTTGGACAAGGAGGAGGAAGAGGCTCCTATGAAACTGGCGTTGAATTTGCATCAGTAAGGGCCACCTGCAGAGTCCCTGAAGGGCCCTTCAACTCCGCCCGGCTGCTTGGCTGAAGCCCGAAGGGGGCTGGGACCGGAGCGTCTCGGGGGCTGCGGGGTGGCCAAGAGAGCCTCGGTGGGGCTGAACTCTTTGGCTAATGAGCAGGAACCCCAGTCACATAGGATTATTAACTGAATTCATAAGAATATAACAATTAATACAAATATTAATCTAAAGCAGTACATTTATAGTAAGAAAGAATCCGTGGCACAACAAAACCGTGCGACGTCATCACCGCGCGTCATCACCGCGGGGACAACAGCGCGGCGACAGAAGGGCGTTCTTTGCCTCCAAAGGTAGCCCTCCTCCTCCAGCTGACAGCGGTAGTGGGCACGGGGCAAAGCGGGCTGCCCAGCAGCAGCAGCAGCCTGCGGGAAGGGTCCAGCACAGCCACGGGGGGCAGCAGGAAGCCCGTGGAGGGGCCGAGTAGGGCCGCCGACGCTGGCGGTGGAGGAGGACGCAGCAGCGGCGGCGGCTGAGGCTCTCCCGGGGCCGGCGAAGCGGGCTTGCCCGGCAGAGGCAGGCTGCCCTCTTCTTCCTCAACAACATCTCCTTGGATGGGCGGCCGCCGCCACCGGGCAAGCCCGCTTCGCCGGCCCCGGGAGAGCCTCAGCCGCCGCCCGCCCTGCCTCTTCCTCCGGGGGAGGCGCCGGCGGCGGAGGCCGCCCGTCCAAGGAAATGTTGTTGAGGAAGAAGAGGGCAGCCTGCCTCCGCCGAGCAAGCCCGCTTCGCCGGCCCGGGAGAGCCTCAGCCGCCGCCGCTGCTGCCGCGTCCTCCTCCGCTTCCTGCTGCCCCCCGCGGCTGAGCTGGACCCTTCCCGCGGGCTGCTGCTGCTGGGCAGCCCGCTTTGCCCCGTGCCCGCTGCCGCTGTCAGCTGGAGGAGGAGGGCTACCTTTGGAGGCAAAGAACGAAGCATGTAGAACGCCCTTCTGTCACCGCGCTGTTGTCGCGGCGGTAGGGTCGTTTTTTTCTTAGCGCTTCGGACCCCGCGGATTTGCCTCCGCACTTATGTCGGCGCGGATAAGGGCATAGCGGTTTTGTGGTGGAACCCCAGAAGTTATCTAATACACATTTCATTTGTTGCCAGCCATCTCTATTCCTAACTTTTAGCTGAGGTCTGCAAGTTGTCTATCCTTGTTACTTTTATCAACTTTCCAACTACCCATAATTGCTACAGCTTTACACATGCATATTTCCTGTTGAAAAGCATTCTTTGTTCTTGACAGACAGACACACACACACACCAATTACAGTCTTCCTGATTTACTTTCAAGTGTGTGCCATGACCTTGCTTTAGCAGCCAGCCCATCACATCATAGCCCATTCCACAATCAGCCCAGATTTTGTGATACATTGTGTTCTCATAATCTTTGATCCAACTGTGGAGAGATTCCCCCATAGACCCCACAGCAACTGTGCATCTTTCGGTTCCACCACAAAAGCGCGTAGGACAAAATCGCGCTCGACAAAAGCGCGCTGTGACGTCATCACAGCGCGACGAAAAAGATCGAAAAAATGTAAAAATAAAGCTAAAACCTTCCCCTAACCCCCCCAAACCTAACCCTAAACCTAACCCTAACCCTAACTCTTAACCTAACCCTAAACCTAACCCTAAACCTAACCGTTAAAGTAACGAAAAACGTAACGCTAACCCTTATCCTAACACTAACGCTAACGCTAACGCTCTAAAGCTAACCCTAACCCTTAACCTAACCCTAACCCTAACCCTAACCCTAACCCTTACCTTTATGTGAATCGGCTTGCTTTAATTTAATTTTTATTAATTTTTATTTGAATTTTTCGATCTTTTTCGTCGCGCTGTGATGACGTCAAAGGCGCGATTTTGTCGATCGCGCTTTTGCCGTCCGCGCTTTTGACGGGTCACGCATCTTTCAACATGATGAAGGGTCACAAGAGATCCTGTGAGTCCCAGGCAAAGTCTGTGGAATCAAAAGAGAAAATGGGTGTGTGTGAAAGATAGAGGAACCCCCCGCCCAAGGCTCCCATGAGAGCTGAGCCCACAGAATGTTCTCAAAGTGCTACATGATTTGTGGAGGGGTGAAAGAAGGAGGGAAGAAGGGAGAAAAGGAAGGGAAAGAGGGAGGGAGGGAGAAGGTCCTGACAGTTTAGGGGGGATTGGGAGTCATCTTGCTTGAGATGGATGCTTTTTAGGCTGTGTCTTTATGTTTTTGTTTCATTTGCTTGAATTAATAGTAAAGCTTAAAATCTCTTTATTCACTGGTTCCAATGGAATAGGTTGGGATAGGATAGGATAAGATAGGATAGGATAGGACAGGACAAAATAGAATAGAACAGGACAGAGTATGAAGGGACCTCGGAGGCCCTCAAGACCAAACACCTGTTCAAGCTGGAAGCACTAAACAATTTCAGGCAAATGCTTCTCCAATCTCTTCTTGAAAACTTCCTCAATGGAGCAGCCACAACTTCCAGGATGCAAACCTTTTCACTGGTGAATAGATTTTCACTGTCTGAAAATCTCTCCTGACTTCTAGGTTGGATCTCTCTTCGCTGAGCTTCTCTCCAGTGTTTCTTTTTCCTGCCTCCCTGATTGTGTTTTGGGATCCATCTTGATTGGTTCTGAAAACACTCTAAGCCAACCCTGAGCAAAGCCTGGGAAGCCCTGTGAATTCAGCCCCTTCCTGGCTCTTCAGACTCAGGTAGAGTTGCAAAACCTTCCCAGATTTTGAGGCTCTCAGGCCCAAAACCTCCCTGGACCAGGAATGGCTGGCAGGACCTGTTCCAGGAACATTTCCTTCGCTGTTTCTCTCCAGTTGCATCCACTGAGCCCCTGACTCCTCCTTGGGAAACATGAACCTGTCTAAACCTCTGGGTTTTGCATCTGCATAATTATCCAACCATTTCTAGCTGCATAGCTATGGCTGAGGATTATGGGAACTGAAGTCCACGCATTGGGAAAGTACAGGTGGGAAGGCTGCTTGTGGCTGTTCAGTTAATTCAGGACAGAGATTCATGAATATGACTTGGAAAAAGACTCTTGAAAGCAGCAGCGTTCATTATTTCTCCCAACGCCTGGCAGGGGAGAGACAGACAGACAGAGAGAGAGAGAGAGAGAGTTAATCCTGAGAGCTGCTGAACAATAGTTTATAACTAAATTGTGGACCCTTTTCTGCAAGGACTATATTCACAACATATTTCAACAGGGAAACATTCTTGCAGCCCCCCTGCAAGACAAAACCTGGGTGTAAGTGAAGCCTCCGGAGAGCCTGTAACAAACTACAGCCTCCCCTCTTCCTCTCCCATGGGGTCTCCCCTGGGGGAAATCCAGAAATTGGGGTGAGCTCATTTCCAATCCAGAAGGCGCATCCCCTCCGGCCACAACCCAACTTCAGTGAGACAAGCAGAGACCCTCATGGAGGAAAGCAGCCTTGTCATGCATCCGCCTGGCAGTCAAAAGCCCCAGCCTGAACCCAGAACCCCACAGGATCTGGTCTCCAGGCACTGAGAGTAGAGGCTGAGGGATGTTTAGTGGGAGAACTTTCAAGTGGTGGACCAGGGATATGGACCCAGCTCCTCTCTGTCACTCAGACCCCCAGCTCTCCTTCTAAGGTGGCCATGTTTATTAATTTCATTTATTTAAGAAAATGTATATGGCCACCCGCTAGTCTCACCATGATGGATCCAAATAAAACAGGAACAGGGAGACTCCCAGCTATACCTTCAAAGCACTTGGAAGGTTTTTGTTTTGGAAAAGCTGGGAATGTCAAAGAGGTCCCACCCACCCCTCCTCACCACCCGAGAAAGGAAGACCGGATGCCCCCCAAACTATCTTCTGGGGGGGCATGGCAAGAAATAAAGTTGCTCCATCCACAATGCTGTGGGCACCTCTACAAGCTTAGCTGCCAACCTCCCAGCCCCAAATTCAGTTAATAAACTAAGAGACTTCAAAATATAAAGGATCTCAGTGTCTTGCATGAACACGGAATGACAACACGGAAAGCATTAAGGAAAAATAAAAAGAACAATTTCTACCCACTCTATAACTTTCTCCCCATTGACCCAACAATACAGTCCAGAGGCTTTCACCTACCAGCCTCTTAGTCAGCTCTTATCCAAAAACTGACATTGCTAGAAAAGATGGGAAATGAAATTTCATGAGGCACAAACAGTGTTAAAATCAGCCCCAATTTAGGATTCATATATGGAGTTCTGATATAAGAGAAAATCACGAAGAGGCCCTGATCTTAACATTAGGGACGGTTCAAGGGTCTTGATTGCTTCTTTGGCATTATAAGACAGGCAGCACTAAAGCTATGGGACGTCCACCTGGAGTGGCACCCAACTCTGGGCTCTGGGAGACCTTCCCCAGCAGCCTCTGAAGACAAGAGGCCATGTTGAAAGAAAGCAGAAATCAATCCCTTTGTTAGTGATTCTTTTCTTCCTGCATCATCATTTTCTGGACATGTCCTGACAGGAAGGACCACAACAGAACAGTGACCACAGGGAAGTATCTGTGATTTCTCTCACACTTGTTTTTCTCTAGCCTCTCCTCTGCACATGGAGCCCAGAAGAAATTCAGGATCCCAAGAGGATAAGTTGCTTCTTACTGTAATTATGACCTTCTGGGCCTTTGAGATGTCTGTACCTTTGATGTAACTGTCATTTTGAAGCAACATTTTGAAGGGATCTTGCATCAGAAAAGGATAAAATCCTTTGGTGAAGCTCTGTGGGAAGATGTTTTAGGAGAGGCAGGGTCTGTGCTCTTGAATGTACCTTTCTCTCCTTTACAGGTGAAGCTCTGATTGTCTCTGTCTGGATCAGAAAAGCCTCTGGCGTTTCCACCTTCTGAGAATACGCTAAATTCTTCCAACTCTTGTTCATGGTTAGAAGCAGTCAGGGGATTGATTCAGCCCATGAATTATGGACCTCTGCTCCTGCTTCTGATGCTGCTGATGTCTCAGCCAGTCTCTGGGAGGCTTAGAATGAAGTGTGTGATCAGTTTGGATCACCAGAGTGGACAAAATCTATGGACCTATCACAAGCCAGGAGATCATCTTGTTAATGTGATCACAACTACAAAAACAACATTCCCCATAATGTTGCCTTTCAACAGGGCTCCTGCTACTCAGTCTGATTTGTAAGTCATCTGCATTCCCTCCATCTGCACTTCTAACTCTCTCCTTTTCCTTCTTATTTCATTTATCCTTATCTTGCATGATGTGTCTGATTTCCTGAATAATTTAAATTTCCACGGCTTCCCTCTTTGGTCTTACCTTGAGGAAGAGACTCAGAATCAAAGATGGGACTGAAAAAATCCTGAAAGTATTCCAGATTATTTTCCTTTCCCAGTTCAATCCTCAATTCATCACCTGTAGTCTGACTTTTGTTTAAAGTAGTGACAGAAACAGTTGTAGTTGCCTCAGACCAGCCTATTTCAATACTTTTATAATTGATCAGAAAGAGGTTTGCCTTTTTTTTTTTTTTTAAAAAAAGCACATTTTGTTACTCTTGAAGATAATGATGGACATTTTTTTACAGTAAGGATTCTTTTGGTTTTTTAAAAACCTTACACTTCATTTTCAACATTCAAGAAATCAATAAGAATCCTCAGCTCCTGCACAACCTCACACTGGGCTACAATATCCATGACAACAATCTGAACACTTTACGTACTTCAGATGCCTTGCTGGACATGCTCTCCACTGGAGAAGCCAACGTCCCCAACTACAGCTGTGGAAGGAAGGAGAACCTTCTGGCTCTTTTTGATGGAGCTGACAGGGAAATCTCCATCCAGGTGTCAACATTAGCAGACACCTACAAAGTCCCACAGGTTTGTGTGTGTTTTTCTCTAACTGGTAAAGTGAGTGGTGGAGGGTGGGGGATGAGCAATAGGTCTAATATCTTTTCCATGGAATTCAGGAGGTGTTTTTCTCCACATTAACAAGCATGTTAATTGTTTTTATCCTATTAAATTCATGTCCAAATTCATCATAAAAGACCTGAAGAGCAATAAGGTCCCAGAAGACGTCTTTCTACCAGTCATTCCGCTATTCAAAAAACATCCCTTATTGTAGGACCCTCTACTAGCAATTACAGTTAGTCTATCAGATATTGTTGTATATAAGTTGTAAGCCGCCCTGAGTCCCCTCAGGGAAAAGGGCGGCCTATAAATAAACTTAACCTAACCTAACCTAACCTATTGTGGCTAAACTTTATGCCATATTTCTCTTAAGTAAATTTGAGAGTGGGTAGAAGAAGAAGAATATTTTTGGGAGAGTTATATAAATTTGTATAATAAATTAATAATCTGATATTGTCAAAATTTGTCTTCAAATAATTACAAGATATGTCAGTCAGATAAACTGTGTGTGTGTGTGTGTGTGTGTGTTTGTTTAAAGTCACAACCCCTGGTATGCCCCAATTATGGGAGGAAGCTAACTGCTTCCATTCTCTGTCAATCGGCTTGTCACAAGAGTCCATCACGACAGAAACCCAATATTTTTACTGTTGCCTTTGTTATATTTGTGTTTTATTTGTGCTGATAAATAAATAAAGGGAGACTAGTATAGATCTATATAGATCTAGGTTCGAATCCCAGTAAGGGTATGGCTAGCTGATGAGAGCTAAATAGCTTGAAATAGATCTATACTAGTCTCCCTTTATTTATTTATCAGCACAAATAAAACAAACAAACACACACACACACACACACACACACACACACACACACACACATATATGTGTGTGTGTGTGTGTCTGTCTGTCTGTCTGTCTGTCTGTATGTGTTGTGTTTGTGCTGATAAATAAATAAAGGGAGACTTTATCAGCACAAACACAACACAAATATAACAAAGGCAACAGTAAAAATATTGGGTTTCTGCCTGGATGGTCTCTTGTGACGAGCCGAAGGACAGAGAATGGAAGTAGTTATCTTCCTCTCATATTTGGGCATACCGGGGGTTGTAAAAATCTAATAGATACCTTTCACCCTGGCTTCGCTGACAACGGATAAGAGCCTGTGGCCTAATGGCTAAGATGTCTGCCTAGTATGTAATATAGCCCAGGTTTAAATCCCAGTAAGAGTATGGCTGATGAGAGCTAAATAGCTTGAAATAGATCTATACTAGTCTCCCTTTATTTATTTATCAGCACAAATACAACAAAATGTAACAAAAAGGCAACAGTAAAAATATTGGGTTTCTGCCTGGATGGTCTCTTGTGACAAGCCGAAGGACAGAGAATGGAAGTAGTTATCTTCCTCTCATATTTGGGCATACCGGGGGTTGTAAAAATCTAATAGATACCTTTCACCCTGGCTTCGCTGACAACGGATAAGAGCCTGTGGCCTAATGGCTAAGATGTCTGCCTAGTATGTAATATAGCCCAGGTTTAAATCCCAGTAAGAGTATGGCTGATGAGAGCTAAATAGCTTGAAATAGATCTATACTAGTCTCCCTTTATTTATTTATCAGCACAAATACAACAAAATGTAACAAAAAGGCAACAGTAAAAATATTGGGTTTCTGCCTGGATGGTCTCTTGTGATGAGCCGAAGGACAGAGAATGGAAATAGTGATCTTCCTCCCATATTTGGGCATACCGGGGGTTGTAAAAATCTAATAGATACCTTTCACCCTGGCTTCGCTGATAACGGATAAGAGCCTGTGGCCTAATGGCTAAGATGTTTGAGAGGGAGGTTTGGGATCAATGGAGCCAAGAGAAGGGAAGGGTGCACATTTGAACCCTTGTTATTCAGTCTATATATTAATCACTCACCTGCACTAATAAAGGATCCTGAGGTCTTCATGTCTGATGTGCTAAATGTATATTGGAATGCGCTGATTTACACTGATAATATGAGATTACTATCATATGTTGGATTGTGTAGGCTGTTAAGGAGTCTTTGATCATGTTGTCATAATTCTCTGATCATTAATAAATTAAAGACCACATTTTTGGTCTTTGGACAAGGACATCATAGCTACAGATGGCTATTCAATGGTGAGCCAACAGAGCAAATTAACATCTTTCCTTACCTGGGGTAGTTTTCTCTGAGACTGAATCTTGGGTCCCTCATCATCAAAGGAGCTCATTTAGAGGAAAGACATGAATGAATCTAGTGCTTAAATTAAAACCTCATAGCTCTCCAGCTTCTTTAGCCCCAACTATTATAGTATATAAGGCCAAAGTTCCCCCATGTTCTTACATTGAGCTGAATCTGGATTACTGAAGCAGAGAAAGATGTTGCAATCTTGAGCTGAGGTTTGGGGCTTCAAATGGAATCAATAGTAGAACAAACCTATCACTGCATCTGTGAGGTTATGCCTGCATCTGGGGGTAGATAAAAGGATTTCAGCTGCTGCCATTAGAGCCAATCTGGGAATTTACATGACTTCTTCTTTGCCTAAAATCAGGCTATATTAGTATAGGTTTAAAATTAAAGCTATGGAAACTGGCAGACTCCCAAAATTGTATCTACCAGAACAGACAAATTTCAAGACCAATCTTGGATGGTACAACTGATACATTCTATTAGGAGCTGTGGTCTCCCTGTCTCTTCTACAGCTGGAGAAGAAGGTAAAAAGATGGTTCCACAAAGAATCTGGGTTATTGAAGCAGAGAACGATGTTGCAATCTTTAAAAATATCATACAGTATGGCCATTTACTTGAATAAAACACTTCATTTGAGATTTGCATATGTAAGTCCAATTGCGATAAATTGTAGGGGTGATACAGCAATGTGATTTGCATTTTTATGTTGTTATTTTTTACTTAATTTGTTTCTTATATTCCATTTTTTACACAGTTTTGTTAATATTCTGTTAACATTTTAAACAATGGCTAAACAGAGTGTTCTAATATGTTCATCAGAAATAAGTCAGATTAATTTAAAGCTAATATTTTGGGCTCGATCTGATCTTATATAACACAATTTTCCTCATTGTTTTTTTCAGATCAGAAATAACATTGTTTCAGAGGCTCTGAGTGATAAAAGTCAGTTCCCCTTTTTCCACCACATGTACCCCAAAGAAGGATTCCAGTACCCAGCAATTGTCCAACTGCTCCTCCACTTCGGATGGACCCTGATTGGCCTCTTTGCTTCAGATACAGAGAAGGGAGAGAATTTCATGAGGATTTTTACTCCTATGCTTGTCAGGAATGGAATTTGTGTGATTATATCACAACGATTCTCAACACATGGATACACAGCACCCCTCCGGGATTCCCTCTCTACGTGGAAACAAGTCAACATCTTTGTTCACTTCATAGAATATGATTCCCTTTGGGAGAGAATTCTTCCTTTCCATTTAGCATTTATGCGTTTACCAGGACCCATTGAGGGGAAAGTCTGGATCCTCACAAATTTTGCAGTGTATACCATGGACAAGCGCAGACTTCTCAAATACATCCATAGTATTTGGAACTTTGGTATTGGAAAAGAGAGACCAAAAGATTCTGCCTTTGAGCCCCGTTTTTTTGTGGAAGAAAAGTTTGAAGACCATTATTTTGACTGTTCTCTTTCAAAGCATACATTTTCTATCAAAGGCTGCAGAAGATGCACCCAGAAAGCCCCATTGGAGACCCAGTGGAAAAAGAACAGAAGACTGATCGCAAATTGCTACCAATATTACACTATCATAAAGACTCTGGCCCAGGCCTTGAATGCCGCCTATTCCTCCAGATCGAGGAAGAGAAGGAAGGAGGGAGAAAAGACTTTTGGGTCTCCAAGACTGCAGCCATGGCAGGTATGGGGTCCCAATATGGATCCATTAATCTTGGTTCTTTGGGAGAAGGAGTCCAGAGGAGAAGGAGGGGAACCATCTCAAGTTTCTTATGCTGCAAAAGTTGGGCAGATTTGGCCAATCTAATTGCTCAGGGGATAATGCTCCAAAAAGGAGGCCCCATGACAGATAAATGTTCATATTCAACATAGCTCTTTTTAAAAGGCTGTTACGCATTTTTAAACGAATCCCTGTATGTGTGGTTTGGTGATTGCCATTGTGGAACGTTACCCTTATAAATCTGAAGGACACCCTGAGACCATCTAGCCCAATCCTTCCTCTCTGCACGAATCCCAGTTAAAACCTCTTTGACTGATGGCTGCTCAGTCTTTGCCTTAAGACAGACATGTCAAATTCAAGGCCCACAATGTGGTTAGTTCTGGCCCTGGGACTTGCGTTGGAGTCTCTCAAACCAGGATGTTGACTTCCTGGGAGTCTGATGGATGCATTTGCCTTCTTTCCTGCTGCTCACATTCAGTTTGCAATCATCTAGTATTTTGATATTGTTTTCAAAATGAAATTGGTATCACTCATCTTCCTCCCAATGCTTCATTATATGAGGTAGTATAGTTTATCAGGTCATAAAAATCAGATATTTTTCCACTGCTTTTTACTCATGCACTCCATTAGGAAATTAAAAATAATTCCTTAGAAATGTAATACTCTTTAAAACCCATCAAATTAGCATTGTCTGAAAATTGTTATAAATATTGCATCAAATCTTGAATTACAGAGATTTATCAACTCTTCTGTATTGACAGCATAGAAAAATTGATCACCCAGGAAAAGTTATTATTTATAATTACCCAGTGTTGTGATAAATATTAAAAACATTAAAAGTTATTTTAGTACAATTTTATGACAGTTTTTATCCACTTAATCATACCATTGATCCCTCATTTAACTAAGTTTTTAGTCACATCACAAAAAAATGTATTAGTACTTTACTGAAATCAGGTTATATTACAAGCATTGCCATACTCTGGGAGATTTGCAGCTTCAGATGTACAATCTTCTGTTAAAATAGCCTTACAATAAAGTTGAATTCGTTTACCTGGTGATGTTTCCTGTCTGGTCTACCAGGGAGAAGATTAGCCTGACAACTTTCTTGCTTTCTGATAATCAACCTGTTGTTTTCAAGCAGTTTATGAATAATCTCTTTGTCTCCATTATTCATTTTATTTGACACTTGCTCTAGAAGGTTCACTATAATTGACCAATTGTGTAAATTATTTTCCCAATATATATCTTCTCAGTATATGATTGACAAATCTTGCTGAACATTTTTTGTTTGCTTATGAAGATAATGTTCTCCTAACTAAGCATATTTGAAAGATAGAAAATTGTAGGAGAAATATTCAGATCTGTGATAGGATACAAAGTTTTCTGCTTTTCAAATTCTTGGATGTTTCAATACTAGTTTCATCCCTTTCTGGACAAGAATGAGTTTTGCAATCTTTCCTACTTTAAACTCTACTTGGATCAAAATGGAGAAATAGCAGCAGATCTGGCCATCTGGAGCTTCTTGGTTCTCCCGAAGAAGGATCCCAGGAAAGAGATTCTGGGGATGATTGAAAGACAGAGACTTGTTATCAGACAAGATGTTCTCACCCGGCTTAAGCTGCTCAACAAGGTGGGTGAGATTATGGTGCCTTTTCTGTTTTCCAAACCCTGAGGTCCCATTTCAAGTGAGCTCAGTCTTGTCCCCAAGGTGGTTGACCTTCAGTTGAACTGAATGTGGGGAGTAGAAATCTGATGGTTTTCTTAGACTGCTTGGGAGGTTTCAGTCCCGTTCCATTTTGCAGCATCTACAATTTAGTATCTCCATCAGAAACCTAGAAGGTCTGAGGAGTGTGTAGCTAATAGCATTGGTTTTGTTTGCTTTTTGTACACAAATAGCAAAGAAGAAGGCAAGTCAATTGAGCAGTACCCGAGTTTAGGTTTGGACAGGTAAAATTAAATCATGATTGGGTGAAGGTCCTTTGGGTTCCACTGGGAAGAAGCTTCATCTTGTCCTGCTTGGGGAAATTGTTCCCTGAAAAGGTCTGGGATGTTCTTAAAGAGAGCAGATATTGTCAGCATTATCCAAGCCTCCCTTTCACACAAACACACCATGATGGAGTGAGTAAGCTTCTTCTCCTAGGAAGGACCTTCAAGACTCCATCCACATGAAATTGCCATGGCTCCTCTGATGTGCCTTGACCCAGACAACTGAAGCACTGGAACAAGACTTTCATCCAAAGGAAAGCCATTCCTCATCTATGAAGTTACATGGGAGAAATTGAAAGGAAATGCTAGATTTGGCCTTTGGCTTGTAAAAGGATCCTTTTTGAGGAACATGTTATCATGATCTCACCTCCATTCAGTTCTCATCTCACACCAGTTCTAGAAACTAGGCAGTCAGTTTTAGTTTCATTTCTCCAGTATGGTAGATAGAAAAAAATGAATAACTAAATATGCAAATCAACAAAGAACATCACTGTTAAAATAGACAGTCCTCATTTCTAAGGAATATTCCCTTTGTATTTTAAGTTCAAGGTAGTTTTGGACTACTTTCAAAGGAGAGAAGCTTTGCAATGCTTTACATACTCTAGAAGAAAATGTACCAGATCCTACTGGTCAGAAGTTTCTTTCCATCACAGGCCATGGAGAGGAAGCACTGGCCTTCACTTACTGCCTAAATCTTTTCTCAATTCCATGCCTCCAGATTTTATTAATTAGAAAAGTCTCTTATTGCTATATGATATGCCAGAAGCAAAATGGAAGAATTAAGTGAAGAATCTGCAGTGAATCCTAGAGACTATTTGGATAATGTCCATTTGTACCTCCATTTTCCATGGATACTGAGTCCTAACACATTTTCTTTGCCATTCCTTATTTTTCTGCTCAGTCTCTGCCTCAGTCCAAATGTGCAGAAAGTTGTCATCCTGGATTTGTCAAGAGGGCTCGAGAAGGAGAGCCAGTTTGCTGCTATGACTGCGTTCCTTGTCCGGAGGGGACCTTCTCCACTCAGGAAGGTGGGTCACACTGGAGGAAAGGAAGTGGAACTGATTCATTACATACATCAAATAATAAAGGTTCCTATGATGGTTCTGAACAAAACACAGGAAATTTTTCGGGTCCCAATTCTTCCCTCACTTTCATAGATGATAGAAACAAAAAATGATTAAAAAAAAACCTCTTATACTTCTTATCTTCTCCCTCTAGAGGTCCTGGACTATGCTCCCTGCATCACTTGTTGTCCAAAGAAGATATTTTTTGAAAGGTAAAAGGAGAGAATAGTAAGGGAATGTTTTTTTTCTCAGATGCAGGAAAATGCACCAAGTGTCCAGATGACAAATATCCAAATGAGGCCAGAGTCCAATGTATCCCCAAGGTTATAACCTTCCTGTCTTATGAAGAACATCTGGGCATCATCCTGGTCTCTTTTGCCCTGCTCTTGTTCTTAATCACAGACCTTATTTTAATCATCTTCATTATATACAGAGAAACTCCCATTGTCAAAGCCAACAACCAGGACCTCTCCTACATCCTCCTGGTCTCCCTCCTGCTTTGCTTCTTGTCTTCTTCTCTCTTCATTGGTCAACCAAGGAAAGCCACCTGCCTTCTCCGACAAACGGTTTTCAGCATCATATTCTCAGTTGCCATTTCTTCTCTCTTGGCCAAAACCATCACGGTGGTGCTGGCTTTCTTGGCTACAAAACCAGGAAACCGAGTGAAGAGATGGTTGGGGAAGAGCTTGGCCAACTCCATCATCCTTTCTTCTTCTGCTGTCCAACTTGTCATCTGCTCCATCTGGCTGGGAGTTTCTCCCCCATTCCCTGACTCTGATCTCCACTCCCAGCCTGGAGAGATCATCCTGCAATGCAACGAAGGAGCCATTGTCATGTTCTATGTCACCCTCAGCTACATGGGCTTCTTGGCTGCCATCTGCTTCATGGTGGCTTTCCTGGCCAGGAATCTGCCTGGGGCTTTCAATGAAGCCAAGCTGATCACCTTCAGCATGCTGGTCTTCTGCAGTGTCTGGGTGACTTTTGTGCCCACCTACCTGAGCACCAAAGGGAAATACATGGTGGCTGTCCAGGTCTTCTCCATCCTGGCCTCCAGTGCTGGTCTGCTGGTCTGCATCTTCATCCCCAAGTGCTACATTATCCTTCTGAGGCCAGACCTGAACACAAAGGAGCAGCTGACAGCCAGAATAAATGCAAAAACATGAGAAAAAGCACCATGATATTATAAGAATGGTAAAATGTCCTTTTATTTGAAAGATTTCCTGAATTATTTTCACTTAGATAGTATTCAGAAGTCAAAGAATATATCTACATGTTTCCATATGGGAAACGGTTGAATGATTGTAATTGTTATAATTCCCTTCCTTTTCACCTCAATAAACCTTGCTAAAGACAACTCGGTGAAAGTTGTTCAGAGGAATTTGTTGTTCACCAACTGCCAATGAATTTGACACCTTTTAAAAAACAATTTCAGCAATGATTCCTATGGACAGCACTAAAAGTTTATGTATGAGAATGAATAGGAAAAGTGGTAAGATGGATTCTGTGGGAGCCAAACTCCAACTATGTTGTTTGTTAATCTCCATGAGAATCATTGACCATACCGCCAAGCCAGAGAAGATGGGAGCTTGCAAGTCCTCTTGCAAGTCCTCTTGTTCTCATCCAAGGAGACCTAGTTAGAGTACCTTTCCCATAGCTTCTCCTGCCCCGTGAAAGAGGCTTTTCCATGAAATCCACCATCCTGTCTCCATCCCCTTATTGGGTGATAAGGGCAGCACAAACAGCTGGTTCTTTTCCCCAATGCATGGGCCAGGTTGAGACTGGACTCCAGAAGATGTGGGTGGAGAAACCTCGCAGGAGAGTCAGATTGCGTCCTGATGAGATTGAGCTGTGGCTGCACCAGGTGAATAGCAGCAAGCAGGAGATTGGGTGTTTCTCAAACTCCATCAGAGGAAAGAAAGAGGGTCTCTCTCTCTCTCCAAGGTGGGAAGCCCAGCAGTACAATCCTTGAAGGCCTGACCTGGTGGGTTCCCCTCAGTCATCTCAGGCTGCTTCCAGCCCCAGAAGCCCCAGAAATAAGCCCTTTAGAAGGACTTTGCTCCAGGCTCCCAGGAACGAAGAGAAGGGTGAAGGAAGGAGAAGTTCTAATTACAAGATCCTGAACGTCTCTGGAGACAAATTACAAAGGACTATCAGGCAATGAAGATAGTCCTCCACTTATGACCACAATTTCTGTTGCTAAGTAAGTTACAACCTTTTTGCCACAGTTGCTAAGCAAATGAGTGCAGTCATTAAGTACATCAAGCGGTCGTTAAGCAAACCTTATAGTGATCCCATGACCCCAAGGTACTGCAACTCTCATAAATACAAGCCAGTTCCCAAGTGCCTGAGAAGTGTTGCAGCGGTCGTAGGTGTGAAAACCAGTCATGAGTCATTTTTCTCAGTGTTGTTGTAACTTCAGTCACTAAACAAATCACTGTAAGTCGAGGACGACCTGTTGTCCTCAGGGCAGTTTTTGACAATGAGGCTCCTGCCCTTAAGATTCCATCAGAATAGATCTGGGAGGGACCTTGAAGGTCATCTAGCCCAACCTGCTGCTCAAGCAAGAGACCCCAGACCATCCCATACAAAGGATTGTCCTTCAGTGAGTCACAGCCAATTTTTCGACCTCTGATGTTAAAGAAACCACTGCAGTTGCGAAAGGAACCCTGAGATCCTTAAGGGAACCAACTTCTCCCATCGACTCTGTTTGTTGGGAGCCAGCTGGGAAAGTGGCCAATGGAGGCCACACGACCGAAAGACGGAAACCCTGGCAAATACATGCTGGCTGCCGAAGGCCCAAAAGTTGATCATGGGACTGTGAAAACATTGCAACAGCCGTAACTGTGAGGACCTTTTTCAGGTTGTGATGATGGTTGTGGAGGATCCAGTTCCAACATCATCTGCCATCTGGTCCTATTTTGGCATTGAAGATTTCTGCACACTCCCCCAAGACCATGTCATCGCCCAAGTGCTCAACTGGGTGTGGAGGGGGTGGCCGAAGGGGCCAGTCAGCACAGAGTTCCTTCCCTTCCACAGCCAGCAACATGCGTTGTCTGCTCAAGGGGGCTGAATACTCTGGGGGAATCGTGCGGTGGTACCCCAGAAGCTGCAGTGGCCAGTTTTGGCAGCTCTTCCTCTAGGCCAGCCAGGCATCATGCGGATGAAGGCACTTGCCTGCAGTAATGCCTGGTGGCCCAACTTAGACAAGGGGATCACTGATTGGGTCGCATCTTGTCAGCTTTGCCAAGAGTCAAGGCCAGCTCCCTTCCACCAAAGCACGTGAGTGGGAAGCACCCAGGACACATTGGTGGAGGGTGCATATTGACTTTGCGGGGCCTTTTCATGGACAGACTTTGATGGTGGTTGTGGATGCCTACTCAAAGTGGCTTGAGGTGGTACTCATGACACCGACCACCTTGGATGCCATGATCAGGGCCCTTAAAAGGCTATTTATGACTCACAGACTGCCAGATGTCCTCATTTCGGACAACGGACAACAGCTCACATCAAGGCAGTTCAAGCTCTTCCTGGTGGGTCATGACATTCATCATGCCCTGATTGCACCATTCCATCCTGCTAGCAACGGGCAGGCTGAGCGGATGGTCTGAACAACAAAGGAAGCACTGGCAAGAATGGGCTGGGGGGGGGGGATTGGCAAACATGGATAGCCGAGTACTTCCTGGTCCAGCATGTCACACCAAGCTCCACCACTAACAGGAGTTCGGCCAAACTCTTAATGGGTTGCCGCCTGCAGACCTCAGTCTGGTCCTCTGTTGGAGTGGGAAAATACTCTCTCCTGATTGGTTGTTTGGCTGAGCAGTTTCCTATAAAAGGAGCTGTGTCAGCCAGGGAGTTCAGTTGCCTCACAATAAATAAAGAGCTGCTAGAAGTCACTCAAGGCCTCGCTTTCCTTCAATCGCCCAGAACTTATCAGTGGCCAAATCTGGCCTTTGATTCTGCCTCAAGTTTATCTTTTCCAATAAACAATCGAGTCGGAAGTTCATTCAAAAGCAATTTATTAGAATACTCTGATAAAGTGTGTTCTCCCTATGAAAAGGGGGAACCTCCAGAAATGGATTTCACTTGCTTTTATAGTTTGTACCACAAAGAACTTCAAAGCAAAAGTTGATTGGTTTAGAAACACCGTATTCTTTGGTCTATAAGATGCACTCACCCGACCCAAAAAAAGTGGATGGAAATGTCTATGCATCTTATAGAGTGAATGTTGCTGAAGCCCTGCCCAACTGCCAGCCCCCACCCTTTGGACTCTGTCTCCCAGCAATTTGCCTCCTTGCAGCAAACAGCCTAGTCAGCTTCAGCACAGCATGCTTTAGCACGAGCAGCTGATTGGTGGTTGGCTTGGCCTCCCGGAATACCACTGTTCCAGGCTGCGGGGATCACTGCCGCCCACTGCCATTGCAGCCTATCACTGCCACAGCCTATTGCCACCTCTGCGCACCCCATTTTCGGCCTCCATGTGTCACTTTTTGACCTCCGCACACCCCATTTTCAGCCTCTGTGTGTCCCATATTTGGCCTGTTACAGGCAGCGAATCCCTGCCACCTGTAACAAGGCTGATCCAACTGCCAATCAGCTGCTCCTGCTAAATCACGCTGTGCTGAAGCTGACCAGGCTGTTTGCTGGGAGGCAGAAGCAGATTCTTTTTCCTTGTTTTCCTCCCCAAAAGCTAGGTGTGTCTTATACTCTGGAGCACCTTATAGTGCGAAAAATAAGGTAATCATCTGTTCAGTTACATCATAAGAATTACAGCATTACCATAGAAAAGAGAATTGTATTCTGAATAAAGTAAAAGAAAAATTTGAAAAGGGAAAACATCAAAATGGGATTGGGAAAAATACATTCTCAGCACTTCCCAAGGTCTATTTTCTTCATTCATAAAGGCTTGAGAACAGCTAAAAATGAAACTGTTATCTACAATGTATTGAATGTTCCCTTGCCAGTCTTGGTTCTTGAAAGAGAGGCTTTTCTTGAAGGTTATATGAAATGATTACCAATACAATTGAAAAAGCAAATTTAAAATACAAGACAACAGTTGTCAGGCCTGCAATTGTATTCCTTTTAGAATTTTGGCCTGCCACACTTTCTCTTATTTCATTATGCTGTTTCATTAGTAGAGTCGATGGGAGGGGGGAATAGAAGGAGTAGGATTGAAGAATGTATTGTTTTCATTCTTTACTAGAAGCCAAGGTCATCCTTTGTCTCCGTACTTTGACACCTGACCAGAAGCAGCTGGATGTGGATGCCAGCGTGGAAGAAGAAGATTGGACCATGTGATAGATTGTGGGTGTGGAGACAAGATCATGAACTTTTAACTGGGTGGGATTCTGATGTCATTTCCAGTATTGGGATTCCATAGCATAATGCCAACATGTCTGTCTTATTAAATTGGAACTTTAAGGATAGTTTTGCCTTGGTCTCTGATTTAATTCTGCATGATATTTGAAACGCTGACAACAGTATTACAATAGCCACATTTCAAATATTACAATGTCCATCCACTGTGGCCCTCAGGTTACATCTGTTCTCTGTCACTATCCTTTTAGTTGCAGCTGAGATCTCGGATGCAGATGGCTGTGAAAGGATGGGAAGGAGACTAGGCCATCGCTAAATGCCAGGTCTGTAGTTCACAAGGCTCCCCTCGTCCGGGACCTAATTTTAGACGAGAGGGCAGACCTGGCATGTATTACTGAAACCTGGCTGGGCCTGGAGGGAGGAGTCCCCCTCACAGAGATGTGCCCAGAGGGTTTTCAGGTGCTTCATCAGCCGCGACCCCAATTAAGGGGTGGGTGTGTGGCTATTGTTATCCAACAATAAAATTAAATAAAATTAAAACAACCAACTCCCCTTCCTGGACGTCTTAGTCTACAGGAAATCTAACGGCTCCCTAGGACACACCATCTACCAGAAGAAAACACACACTAACCGCTATCTGCATGCACTCTCACACCACCACCCAGCCCAGATCAATTCCGTAGCCAAGACACTCATCTCCAGAACAAAACGCCTAGCTGATGAACAACACCTAAAAACCGAACTACACACTCTCACCAACGTACTGACATCCAATGGATTCCAAAGAAATAAGATCACCAACCTAATCCAAAAAGAAACCCCCACTAAAGTCCAGGACAGAGAACAAGAAAATGGAAAAGCCCTCCTCCCATACATAAAAGGCACCACAGACAAAATCAGCAAAATCCTCCGCAAACACAACATCAATACAGCATTCTGCACAGACCGGAAAATATCCACCATCCGAAGAAACCCCAAAGACAAAATTGAATTAGAAAATCAAGGAGTATATGAAATCCCATGCACTACTTGCCCCGCCACATACATCGGACAGACCAACAGAAGAATAAGTGCACGCATTGAAGAACACAAAAATGCAATCAAAAAAGAAGAACCAACTTCTTCCCTGGTCCAACACCTCAAAGCCACAGGACATAAAATTGACTTCAATAAGACAAGAACCATCGCCAAGGCCGAACACTTCAACAACCGTATAATCAGGGAAGCAATCGAAATAGAAAAACACCCACATAGCATGAACAGGCGAGACGACACCTCCCGCCTGCCAGCCCTTTGGAAACCCGCCCTCATCAACAAACGAATCCCAAACATGAAGAATGAGACCAGGCCCACACTCACAATAGCCACACAGAACACTACCAAAAAACATCTACAAAGAAAACAACCAAAAACACAAACTGATGAGGAGGCACGACCCAGAACCAGAAGCCAGACTGCTAAAGCACAATCAGCCTCTTCAAAACCCCTCCTACCCTCACAGGAAACACAACCCCCCCAAACAATCAGAACAGAACACCCCTCCACCAAAGAAGGACACACTTCCACCTAATCAAGACACACCCAAGCCCCCATTCAATCAGTTTTAATCCCCTACTGGCAGTTAAAACTTAACCCCCTACTGGCAGTTAAAATTTAATCCCCTACCAGCAGTTATAAGGAACAAAACAGCCAAGATCCCACACTACTCCTGGAAACACCAAACCTGAAGTAGTCAGCAGCAGCCTGAAGATGATGAATGTGACTTCGTCGAAACGTCGCCAAGACATCTCCAATTCTACGCGGGAGAAAACCCGAACAAATATATTATATATATATATATATATATATATATATATATATATATATATATATATATATATATATATATATATATATATATATATATATATATATATATATATATATATGTGTGTGTGTTTATTTATATGCCGCCCTTTTCCCTGGGGGGACTCAGGACGGCTTACAACTCGAAGGGGGGGGGGAAACAAACATTTAACACGTAGGACAGTACGTCATTAAAAAACACAGCATTCATACCATTCAGGCGGGTTACAGTCTTTAGCCCCAGGCCTGATGGGATAGCCAGATTTTGAGGGCTGTGCGGAAGGTCTGGAGGGTGGTGAGGGTACGAATCTCCACGGGGAGATCGTTCCATAGGGTCGGAGCTGCCACCGAGAAGGCTCTCCTCCGCGTGGTTGCCAGTCAACCCTCCAGATGGGACTCGGAGGAGGCCTAATCTATGGGATCTAATAGGTCGAGTGGAGGTGATTGGCAGTAGGCAGTCTCTCAAGTACCCAGATCCACTACCATGAAGGGCTTTATGGGTGACAAGTAGCACCTTGAAGCGTACCCGGAGATCGACAGGTAGCCAGTGCAGCTCACGGAGGATAGGTGTTATGTGGGTGAAGCGAGGTGCACCCACAATCGCTCACGCAGCCGCATTCTGGACTAGCTGAAGTCGCCGAATACTCTTCAAGGGCAGCCCCATGTAGAGCACATTGCAGTACACCAGCCTAGAGGTCACAAGGGCACGAGTGACTGTTGTGAGAGCCTCCCGGTTCAGGTAGGGGCGCAACTGGTGCACCAGGCGAACCTGGGCAAATGCCCCCCTGGTCACAGCTGACAAATGGTGTTCGAAAGTCAGCTGTGGGTCCAGGAGGACTCCCAAGTTGCGGACCCTGTCTGAAGGGCGTAGTGTTTGACCCCCCAGCCTGAGAGATGGAATACTTGCCGAATTAGTGGGAGGGAAACACAACAGCCACTCGGTCTTATCTGGGTTGAGCACGAGTTTGTTAGCCCTCATCCAGTCCCTAACAGAATGCAGCCGCGCGAGTGATTGTGGACGCACCGCGGTTCGCCCACATAGCACCTATCCTCCGCGAGCTGCGCTGGCTACCTGTTGATCTCCGGGTGCGCTTCAAGGTGCTACTTACCACCCATAAAGCCCTCCATGGTAGTGGATCTGAGTACTTGAGAGACCGCCTCCTGCCAATTACCTCCCTTCGACCTATTAGATCGCACAGATTAGGCCTCCTCCGAGTTCCATCCGCCAGTCAGTGCCGACTGGCGACTACGCAGAGGAGAGTCTTTTCAGTAGTAGCTCCGACCCTTTGGAACGATCTCCCCGTGGAGATTCGCACCCTCACCACCGTCCAGACCTTACGCACAGCCCTTAAGATCTGGCTATCCCGTCAGGCCTGGGGATAAAGATTTTAATCCGCCCCACCCGAATGTTGAATGAAAGTTGTGTTTTATTGTTTATTTTTTTATTCACGTACTGTCTTATGTTTTGTCTTGCACACCCCCTCCCATGAATTGTAAGCTGCCCTGAGTCCCCTCAGGGAAAAGGGCGGCCTATAAATAATAAATAAAATCTAAAAATCTAAATCTAAATCTAACAGCTTCAAGGCCCTGGTTCATCACGTCCACCGCTTCATTGAGTTGGCACCGGGCGGACAGATACAACTGAGTATCGTCCGCATACTGGTGGTATTTTATCCCATGCCGCCGAATGATCTCACCCAGCGGTTTCATGTAGATGTTGAAAAGTAGGGGGGACAAGACCAAACCCTGCGGCACCCCATTTGTTAGGGGCCTAGGGGTCGATCTCTGCCCTCCAACTAACACCGACTGCGACCTGTCCGAGAGGTAAGAGGAGAACCACCGCAAAACAGTGCCTCCCACCCCCACCTCCCGCAGTCGTCGCAGAAGGATACCATGGTCGATGGTATCGAAAGCCGCTGAGAGGTCAAGGAGAACCAGGATGGAGGCATAGCCTCCATCCCTGGCTCTCCAGAGGTCATCGGTCAATGCGACCAAAGTGGTTTCTGTGCTGTAGCCAGGCCTGAAGCCGGACTGAAATGAGTCAAGATAACTAGCTTCCTCCAAGGACCGTTGGAGCTGAAAGGCCACCACCTTCTCAACAACCTTCCCCACAAAGGGGAGGTTGGAGACTGGACGATAATTGCTAAGAACGGCTGGATCCAAAGATGGTTTCTTCAGGAGGGGTCTCACCACCACCGCTTTAAGTGCGGGGGGAAAGACCCCCTCCCGAAGGGAGGCAGTAACAACCGCCTGGATCCAGCCCCGTGTCACCTCCCTGCTTTTAGCAACCAGCCAGGAGGGGCACGGGTCCAGTACACATGTGGAGGCACTCACAGCTCTCATGGCCTTGTCCACGTCATCAGGGGCAACATCCATGCAGGGGGAAAAAAAACTTTCAATGGCTGAGCTGCTTGGCCCAGGACCTAACCTCCTCCTTACCATCGCTCTCCCTGCAGAAAAACGGTGCGCGTCGGCGCACGCACGCGCAAAAGAGCCGAGATGGCGCAGTGGTTAAATGCAGCACTGCAGGCTACTGCTAGATCAGCAGTTCAGCGGTTCAAATCTCATCGGCTCAGGGTTGACTCAGCCTTCCATCCTTCCGAGGTGGGTAAAATGAGGACCCAGATTGTTGGGGGCAATATGCTGACTCTCTGTAAACTGCTTAGAGAGGGCTGAAAGCCCTATGAAGCGGTATATAAGTCTACTGCTATTGCTATTGCTATTGCTATACAAAAGGGGAGGGAGGGAAACAGGAACGACACTTTAGGGAAAAAAAATTTTTTCACAGCGTCCTTTTTAAAATTGATTTTCTTTCTTTTGGAAAATCGGTGCTTTTTCAATATGCGACGGGACGCGGGAAAAATTATTGAAACGCATGCCTGTCCTGCCAGATGCGGGACGTCTGGTCACCCTACCCAGGACCCATTGAGGGGAAAGTCTGGATCCTCACAAGTTTCTCAACGTATGCACTAAACAAGTGCAGACTTCTCAAATACATCCATAGTATTTGGAACTTTTGTTACCTGGCAAAACAAAGGCCAAAATATAATGCCTATGAACCCCATTTCTCTTTGGAAGTAAAGTTTCAAGATCATTATTTTCATTGTTCTCTTTCAAAGAATGTCTTTTCTGTCGAAGGCCGCAGAAGATGCACTGAGAAAACCCTACTGGAGTCCCAAAAGAAAAGAGGCAGAGTAAGGGCCCAAAATGACTACCAATCTTACAGTCTCATAAAGACTATGGCCCAGGCCTTGAATGCTGCTTATTCCTCCAGATTGAGGAGGAGAAGGAAGGAGGATGAAAAGATCTTGGGGTCTCCAAGGCTGCAGCCGTGGCAGGTATGGGGGTCCCAATATGGATCCATTAATCTTAGAACCTTTGAAGAAGGAATCCAGAGGAGAAGGAGGGGAAACATGTCAACAGATCTGGCCCATTTAATTACTTTAATGGTTCCAAAAAATAGATACCATGGCATTTTCATATTAAACACTGTGAATTGGAAAATGCTGTATTCTTTTCAAAATAAATTCCCGTATTGGTGGGTTTGTGATTAGCCTGGTGGAATTCCACCTTTCTTCTGTCCCCATTGCACGTGGGTCTGTGTGCAGCTAGACAGGCAGCTAAGCCCTCCTATTCTCCCCTAATGAAAGGGAGCCTGGCATGGATCTGGGTGCTTTATTGGGAGAACAGGACAGGTGAAACTGAGGAGATGCAAATAGTGGAAATCAAATAGAAAGACCAGATAGGCAGCATTAACTAACAGCCAGCAAAGAAGCAGCTGGAACCTCTCCAGTGATGCTCCGTGTGAGGGACAGAGGCCGTCTCCGAATGACCAGGGGTCTCGGTCACAACAGCTGCTTCCATCTTCTCCAAAGGCTGACAGAAAATGGAGTCTGGCTTCAGACCTTAGAGTTAGGCTTATCTGCCCCTGGCCAATAGGTGGGGGTAGAGCAACAACAGCAAAACTGTTACATGTTGTGGCAAAGCAACCTTTATACATTTGGAGGAGACCCTGAGGCCATCTAGTCCAACCCCTTCTCTCTGCAGGAATCCCAGTTCAAGCTTCTCTGACTGATGGCTGCTCAGTCTTTGCACTCAGATGAAGAGGAGACTGGACTTCTCTGCTTTACTGGCTCAGATCTAAAACAGCTCAGCCTTTTATCATATTTTTTCTCTCTCTCATTCAGCTAAAATCATCTCTTGTAACTGAATTCTGGCACTGTGGAATAATAGTGAGCAAATCTTACACGTGTGTGTAACACGAGTCAGTGATTGGAAGAGGGCTGTATCCCCCCTTCTCCAACCAAGAGATCATGTCAGTTGGAAAAGAGGCTGCTAACATATTCTGTTTTTATAATATTTTTCTCTCTCATTCAGCTGAAATCTCCTCTCTTGTAACTGAATTCATTTTTCCATGTCTGGCACTCTGGAATAATAGTGAGCAGATCTTATACTCCTTTGTAACATAAGTCAGTTATTGGAAGAGGGTTGTATCCAGTGGTGGGATTCATTTTTTTTTTTATTACCGGTTCTGTGGTCGTGGCTTGGTGGTCTTGTGACTGGGTGGTCTTGTGACTGGGTGGTCGTGGCTTGGTGGTCATGTGACTGGGGTGTGTGGCTTGGTGGTCATGTGACTGGGGTGTGTGGCTTGGTGGTCATGTGAGTGGGTGGGTGTGGCCAACTTGACATCACTCATGTCAAGGGGTACTTTGCCTGGCCTCTCCTCACCTCAAGGAGATACAATTTCCCTGTCCATTTATTTACTACTAATGAACATCCAAAACACACATTTTAATCCTATGTATATATGCCATATATGTACATACATGTTACACACTATAGTGTATAGGCACACAAAAAAATACATTATCTATTATATATACTGTATGTGTATGTACACACACACAAACACACACACAGGTCTTCTAAAACTATACACATTCAACCTCACTTTCTGCATTTGGAAAAACACACCCAGAGTCCACTTTCTGCCACACATTTAACTATCACTTCTGCACATTAGAACATTACACAGGTCTTCAGGTGTTCTTCCCTAGCCTTCACATGACTGTTAGAGCCAGGAGATGTCATGGATTGAATAAAATGTGGCAAAGCTCACTTAACAACCCTCTTGCTTAGCAACCAAAATGTTGAGCTCAATTGTGTCATAAGTCAAGGACTGTCTCTGCCTTCCTCTGCTCCAAAATAATCCAGAGGATATAATGTCTCCTGCTGGACCAGGGGGTTGGACTAGATGCCTCCAAGGTCCCTTCTAACCCTACTAGAGCAGGGTTTGGACTAGAAAATGACTTCCAAGATCCCTTCCAGCCCTAGATTGCTGGGCTGTTTCAAAGAGTTTTCTGAAGCCAAGGTTTATGTCCTTCCTTCTTCTCATGTTTTCTCTCTCTCCCTCCCTTCATCTAACCTTATTCACTTTCTCCTCCATCCCTCTCTTTCTTTCTTTTCCTTCCATCCCTCCCTCTTTCTTTCTCTCTCCCTTTTTTTCTTTCTCTCTCTTCCTATCCCTTCCCTTCCTCCTTCCAAAGCTAGGAGACCCACATGAAACAAAAACTCCTTTGAACAAAACCAGCCATTACACACACTCTCTCTCCCTCCCCATCCCCTTCTCCCTCCCCCTTCTCTCTCTTTCAACCAGCTCTGCACCTCGCCTCATTGTTTGATTATAGTGGTGGGCCGGTCACCAAAGTCCTTTCCAAGGGTGCTCTGGGGATCCCCCCCCCAAAAAAACCACCAAGGTTGTTTCTGGAGGGGGCAGGCATATAGGCAGATGCCTGCTTGCCCAGCACTTGCTCAGCTGCCCCCTCTGATCCTCTGGCTGAATGCAGCCACTTATCGGCAACTGGAAAGTGAGGTTGTCCATCTTCCTGTTTGCCCAGTGCTCACTCAGAGACCTCCTACACTCCTGCTCACCCAGCCCCTCCAACCCTCCCCAACATCCCGCCCGCCCGCCTGGACGCAGCCACTCACTGGTTCTTTCCTCTTCTGTTTCCAAACTAAGTCTGGTTGGTTGGTTGGTTAAAGTGTGGTTGGATCCTAATGCTCCATCACTGGAGGCTTTTAAAAGGGAGAACTTTTTGGCAGCTGCCTGGCAAAGAAAGCTCTCAGCCATGACTGGCACCTCTATGGCTCCCGCTGGCTGGCTGGACAAAGGGAGCGGGTGGCGGCTGTGGCCTTGGTCTGGCGTGAGCTGTGAGCCTGGTCTGGGGAGGTGGGGAGTGGCTCGCCTGGGTGGCTGCTGGGACCAGGGACGTGCAGTCAGGGGAGACAGGGGAGGCAGAGCCTCACCACTGTCATCATGAAAAGAAAAGAAATGTAAAAGGAAAAAGGCTGAGCTAGTTGCTGCCAGAGTCACAGTGGATGACTCTGTTTAGTGCTTAACTGTTTAAAAAAGCCTCTAAAAAACACCCTCTACAGGAAGAGGCAGGAGAACGACGTGCCTCATCTAGTCTGACTTTATGATCACTCGAGCAGAGTTAAGCAAGGGTTAAAAGCTGAAAAATTCCTGACGTAGATGAGGCACATCGTTCTCCTGCCTCCTCCTGTCGAGGGTGGGTTTTTTAAGAGGCTTTTTTTGCAATTTGTTTTTATTTTTAAACATTAAAAAACATAAAAAAAATCTCATCCATTACATACTATCTCTCCTACCCCCTTCCCTCTCTCACTCACTCTCAAACAAAAGTACCTTTTCTCCTGATGCCCCACTCTCCTGACACCCCACTGACTAAAGCGCTTTCTTTCGCCCACCTGAGCTCTGCCACGAGCACAGGCGGGCAAAAGAAAGTGCTTTAGGCTTAGGCGAGCAAAAGAAAATGCTTTCGTCAGTTGGGTGTCGGGGGAGAGGACTGCCTCACCAGCCATAAACCTCACTGCACATCACTGGCTGGGACAGTAGGGCTGGCCAGATCCCATCCCGTGTGTTGCATCCCCCCTCCCAGCTTTTGCCCATGCCTCCATGCCGTTTTCAGGCATGTAACACAGGGGACATCGTAGCTGCAGTTTACTCATGAGCAACATTGGCCAGGAGAGGCAGGGAGAAAGGCCAATGGGGCTCACGAGTTAACTGAGGTTCCTAAGTGGGATCAAGTCAGGGTTGGGTTCTGACTGCCGCTACTGTCGATTGCTCTGCGTATGCATAGAAGGCAAAAACAATATGGCAGAGAGAACTGGTTTGGGGAAGTGGCCAGCCTGGGTCACTGCCGGTTCCTGCCAAACCGGTCCACACAGGTAGGAACCCACCTCTGATCTGCAGGTGTTTTCCATCAGGATTACAAGGGAGAAGATCAGCCTGACAGATTTCTTCTTGATCGACCCATGTTTTCTGGGAATCACCCTGTTGTTTTCATAGTTTATGGATAATCTTTTTTTCTCTGTTCATTTTATTTGTCATCTGCTCTAGAATGTTTCCTATAGTTGACCAACTGTGTTGATTATATTTTCTCTATATTTTGATAAATTTTTCTCAAACTGTTTCATTCACTTATGAAGATATTTGCAGTATTTGTATCCTATCCCATATTTGGAGATTAGACAATTGTAGAAGAAAGATTCAATGTGGGATAGAAACAAAGTTTTCTGTTTTTCAAATTCCTGGATGTTCCCATTCTAGTTTCATCCCTTCTGAAGAAGAATGAATATTGGAATATTTCCCACTTCAAACTGTACTTCGACCAAAATGGAGAGATAAAAGCAGATCTGGGCATTTCGAGCTTCTTGGTTCTCCCCAAAGAAGATGCTGAGGAAGCGATTCTGGCCAATTTTGTAGGACAGAGATTTACTATCATAAAAGGTGCTCTTTCATGGCTAAAGTGGCTCAATAAGGTGGGAGAAATTTTGGTGTCTTTTCTCTGTTTTCCAAAGCCTGGGGCCCCATTTCAAGTGGGCAAAGCCTATAGTCTCCAGGGTGGTTGGCCTTCCATGCCAGTTGGGGTTTTGCCATGTTTTATGGAAACCTTTCAAGATGTTACTGGTCAGAGGTTTGTTTCTTCATCACAGTTTTATTCCACATTAAAAAATCTAATGGAATAAAAGTTTCCTAAATTTTTACAGTAAATTTTATTCTCAATTTTAATATGAATATATCATGATACTTAAATCTTTTTTCAATTCCATTCCTCTATTAAATAGAAAAGCAATTTATTGTAATGTTAAATTACAAAAGCATAAGGGAGGAACTAAATGAAGAATCTGCCAGTTATACCTTCCACATCTGTTTAGAAGCAGTCAGAGATTTCATATTTACATAAGTGAAGACCAGAGGCTACTTGTCTCCATCCATTTCTACCTCAATTTTCCATGGATGGTGAATCCTAATACATTTTCTTTGCCATTCCTTGTTTTTCTGCTCAGTCCCTGCCTCAGTCCAGATGTGCGGAAAGTTGTCGTCCTGGATTTGTCAAGAGGGCTCAAGAAGGAGAGCCAGTTTGCTGCTATGACTGCATTCCTTGTCCGGAGGGGACCTTCTCCACTCAGGAAGGTGGGTCACACTGGAGGAAAGGAAGTGGAACTAATTCATTACATACATCAAATAATAAAGGTTAGTTCTGAACATCACACAGGAAATTATTCGGGTCCCAATTATTCTCAATAGAGCTGGAGATAGCATCCACTTATGGGTTAACCCTGTCCATTCTCCTATTGGACTGAGTCTGATTAATAATTAATTAGCCGCATATATAACCCATCTCTGTGAGTGACTCCACCCATCTTTTCAACTCAGTCCACTCTGGACAGTAGTGTTATCCGGTATCTGATCTTCTTATTAGCGAAATTATTTTTAACAGGAAAAGTGAGTAACAGAGCCTTGGGGCTATTGGAGAGAGAGGCTCATTGAGGTTTCTGTCAGCCTGGAGCCTCAGGTGCAAAAGGGGGAGGAAGGATCGCACGTTGACAACCAGCTCCTTCAAATGCCTCCCCCTCCCCAACTATTGTGAACGGCCGATTGCAGCTGGGAGGCGCCTTGCTGGTCTTTACTCAACTTCTCCAAGCTAATTAGGGATCGGAGCAGCCACGCTGTCAAAGAATGGCATGCTGACACTGCGGAGAGACAAAAGTGCCCTCACATGCTGCCTTTGATACCGGCAGTTGCCTTTCACCCCTGCGAGGCCAGCAGAGGGAGATTCAAAGCGTGAGCGGCCACAATAGGTTTAGGGGGCCCTCAGGAGCCCAGAAAGAGAGCCAGTGGCCGTCTACAAAGAAGAAAATTTTGGCACAAGCGCCATTTTGAATAGGAAAATTGGCGCAGTTGCCATCTTGTATACCAATGCCTTCTCAAATGGCAGATAGCACAGCATTAGGCCAGCCTGACATGTCAGGGAGTGCCCAAGGAGGTTTGCTCTCAGTGGCTGGGGGCCATGATCCACCGACCTTGCCTGCCTCAGCCCAAAACTACAGTACAAATAAGCCTCAAGATAAAGGCTCTAAGAACTCTAAATCCTCCAGCAAGGGCTCCAAATCAAAAAAGACTCCCAAATCAGCAGACAAAGAGCCCCACCCCCAGGCCAAGACTGGGACTCATTCTCATTTCCCCATGACCATCTCAGGCCGCAACCCCCCCCCCCCCAGTTGGATTCTGGGCCTAGCTCATTTAGTCTAATGCTATCTATTAACACCTCAGGGATCTGGGGGCAGTCAGTGATATCACCCCTTCTGGAACCTCGCCTACCTAGCAGGCATGCGGAAGCCACATTTACACCGATGGCTGCGGGCCTTCGTCAGGAGTACCCGGCCCCGGCCATGCCTCTGGACTACCAGTCAGGCAATTAAGCAGGGGATTGCTGCTGGGTTGCAGCAGTGGGTGCCACCACCACCTCCACCAGCTACTCAGGTGCGCGCACACGATGCCCTTGTTCCTGACATGAGGGCAGAACATTCCCCTCAGCGTCCAGAGTGCAGTCATTCTCCAGCTTCAGAAGAAGGGGAGATCAGGGAGGACGGCTTATCTGAGGAAGAAGGGGAAGGCCCGGACAAGCCGGTGGCCTTGGGCCTGTTTCCACCAACCCTTTTTAAACCTCTCCTAACCAAGGCAATTGCTGCAGCTGATATGGGGGGGCAGGTGGAGGCTGCATCAACCTCTGGGACCACCAAACCAACCAACACCTGGTTTACAGAACATAAATTGGAGATGGATGCCATCCCTCCTCCCAATTGTTTATGGACACCATCCAGAGGCAATGGGCTACACCAACATCAGGCCCGGCCCCGTACAGCTCAGACAAATGTTTTTATAACATGGCTGAGTGCCTTGACAAGCTGTTGCTGTGGCCAACCGTGGATGCCCCGATTTCAGCTCTGCACTCTAGCAGTACATTACCAGGGTCCCAGGAAGAGGTTCTGAAACCTGAAGAAAAGAAGGCAGACCAAACCCTCCAGCAAGGCCACCAAGCGGCCGCTTGGGCGGTCTGGGCTTCAGCAGCGGCTT
This sequence comes from Thamnophis sirtalis, assembly GCF_051295495.1. Classification (NCBI taxonomy): domain Eukaryota; kingdom Metazoa; phylum Chordata; class Lepidosauria; order Squamata; family Natricidae; genus Thamnophis; species Thamnophis sirtalis. The sequence continues at coordinate 15,115,268 of NW_028261395.1, forward strand.
CCTTTTTTTCTCACTCTAGATTGAGCTGGTTGCCACAGATGCAGGGGAGGATCCTGGCCGGGGATTCCAGGACACACCAGGACCTGAACAAAATCATAGCTGTGGTGCAGTTTTCAGCGGATGCCACCCTGAGCATCACCAGATTTGCATCATGGGCCATGGCGTCCTCCGTGGCCTCCCGTAGACTCCTGTGGCTGCACCCGTGGCAGACTGATCTCCGACACAAGTGGCGCCTCACCTTGGAGCCATACAAAGGGGGTGACCTATTTGGGGATTCCGTCACGCCTCTCCTAGTAGAGGGGAAAGATAAGCGTAAGGTCTTGCCCACCAATTATGAAAAGGGGCCATCCGCCCGGGACCTTATCCCAGGAGGCAAGGGGCTACACAACTAGATTACGGGGGATCCTTTAGGAATCAGGATTATGGCCCATCTTCCTTTAGACAGCAGTGTAATTTTGGGCAACGTCAAAGGCAGCAACTGTACCACCAACAGCAGGGCAATCAGTCCAAATGGCCCTTTCAGGGTGGGGGGACTGTTTCTACTGTAAGCCCTGAGTTACTTGAAGAGCAATTCCCCATTGGCAGCCGGTTAATACATTTCGTGGAAGTATGGGAAACGACCACTTCCGACAGTTGGGTCATGACTACAGTTAAAGCGGGGTTGGCCCTTGAGTTTGTTTTGTTCCCTCCATAGTTTTTTATTAGGTCCCCAGTCTTGGGCAATAGGCAATGGCAGCTCTTTACGAGCTCGGCCATACGTCATCTGTTAGACATTGAAGCCATCCAACCGGTGCCAGTAAACCAGCATTTTCAGGGTTTCTATTCTGTGTTATTTGTTATCCCCAAGTCCTTGGGGGGTTGGAGGGTTATTTTGGATTTGAAGCGTCTTAATAAATACTTGAAATACCGACATTTTAAAATGCACTCCTTGCAGTCTATATTAGAAGGGGTCCCGCAGAGTGACTTGCTCACCTCTATCGACTTAACGGAGGCATATTTGCATATACCTATACACCAGGACCACCATTGTTTCCTCCTGTTTTGTTATGATAAACACCATTATCAATACAAAGCCTTATCCTTTGGCCTTTCATCTGCCCCTAGGGCTTTCACTAAAGTGTTGGCTGCCCTGACAGCACATTTGAGGATGGTGCCCATCAGAATTATGTCTTATTTAGATGACATTTTGGTATTGTCACACTCTCACGATAGGGCCTTGGCGGACCTCGACACCACTATTCATGCCCTCCAATCCCATGGTTTTTCCATCAACGGGGCCAAAAGTCACTTTTTGCCCACCACTCGCATTTTACACCTGGGAGCCTGGATCGACACAGAAGCAACCCAGGTGTTCCTCTCCGAGGAGAGACAGGACAGCCTCCGCCAATTGGTGTCCCAGGTGGAGAGGGAAAGGAAGGTCTCACTAGCTATCTTGTCTAAATTGCTGGGGAAGATGGTTTCGGCCATCGCAATTGTCCCTTGGGCCAGACTACACACCAAGGAATTGCAATGAGTCCTACTACCCTTCCAGAAGGAACAAAGGAGTACCTCCCTGACCAAGGTTACCTTGCCTAGCGAAGTACGTAAGTTCTTGCATTGGTGGAGGTCCCCTGCGATTAAGAGAGGGTGTTATTTCAGGATAGAGGACAGGATCACAATCACAACTGACGCAAATCTCACAGGTTGGGGCGCCCACCTTGGCACGCACTTTGCTCAGGGCAGGTGGTCTGAGGCAGAAAGTGCCTTGAGCATTAATCTCCTAGAGCTTAGGGCCATCCATCTTGCCCTCCTCCACTTTGTAGACATGGTTGAGAGGACACATGTACGTATTCTGACAGATAACATTACGGCCAAGACCCATGTCAACAGGCAAGGGGGCACCCGGTCGAAGCAGCTGATGGGGGAGGTGGAAGAGCTGGGTCACTGGGCTGAAGGGCATCTCCTGTCCCTGGTCACTGAAAACATTTCAGGGGTTGATAATGTAAGGGCAGACTGGCTCAGCCGCTCTACCCTGGATCAAGCAGAGTGGAGATTACACCCTTCTCTCTTCCAGACGATTACACGTCAGTTCGGGATCCCAATCATGGATCTCTTCGCCTTTCCAACCAATGCTCAGCTGCCACGGTTCCTCATGAGGTTCCCCATGCCAAGGGCAGAAGGAACAGATCCTCTCCACTGGCCCTGGCCTCAGGGACTACTACACGCCTTCCTGCCACTTCCACTGTTAGCCAGAGTCGTACAAAGAATCATTATGTCCAGGTCAGAAATCATACTGATTGCACCGCACTGGCCACGCCGGCCATGGTTTGCTGATCTTCAGACATTGTCTGTGGAAAGGCCCTGGAGGATCCCGCCAGTCCAGGTGTCCCTCACCCAGGGGTCACTGGAGATCCAGACTCCAGTGGCTCCAGCTAACAGCCTAGCGCTTGAGCGGGAAGGCCTGAGACTGGACAGGTTCTCTGCTAGGGTCATAGACACTATATAGACATCCAGGCGACCCTCCATGGATTGTATTTATAATGCTACCTGGTGGGTGTTTGTGAATGGTGTTCTGATAGGGTAACGCCGGTTTCAGCATCGGTTCCCCAAGTCCTCGAGTTCCTCCAGGATGGACTGGAAAAGGGATTGTCGCCCAATACCCTTAGGCGGCAGGTAGTGGCCTTGTCACTATGTTGTCCTGGGGAGGGGGACAATCATCTCAGCACCCGGCAGTTAGGAGGTACTTAAAAGGGGCTTCTAATCTTAGGCCACCTATAGTACACAGATATCCCACATGGGACGTGGCGAAGGTTCTCACCTCCCTAACGAAAACACAATTTGAACCTCTAGACACTATTCCTCTACAATTTCTTTCCCTGAAGGTTGCATTCTTAGTGACCATCACATCTGCACGGAGAATATCAGAGCTCCAGGTGCTATCCATTGGCGAAGGGCTGTGCACCTTTTATGAAGATAGGGTGATCCTCAGGCTTGACCCTTCCATCCGTCCCAAGGTCAGTTCATGATTCCATAGGACATTGTATTACATGACTTTTGTCCCTCACCTTCGAGACCCTTGGAGGAGCAGTGGCACATGCTAGCTATCCGGTGTGCCCTTCAAACCTATATCCACAGGACTGTGGATTTGCGGAAGAGGGAACGTCTCTTCGTTTCTTTCCAGCCTTCCTCTCTGGGGCAGAGGGTTTCGGTCACTACCATAGGCAGTTGGGTTAGGAAATGTATAGCCGCAGCCTATTTCTCCAATGAGGAACCGGTCCCGCAAGGGATTACGGCCCATTCCACCAGGTGCTCGACCACTTCTGCGGCATGGAACACCCAGGCTTCCCTGGGGGAAATTTGCAGGGCGGCAGCGTGGGTAACCCCATCGCCTTTTGTTCAGAACTATAAGCTGGACAAATTCACTTCGGCAGATGCTGCTTTTGGCCGCAGGATTCTACAAGCGGTCCATACTGATAGGTGATACAACAGTTTCTCCCACCCTATGGGGACTAGCTTGGGTATGTCCCATAAGTGGATGCTATCTCCAGCTCTATTGAGAAAGGGCATTGGTACTTACCTGATATGCCTCTTCTAATAGAGTGGAGATAGCATCTAGCCCCGCCCTGAATGGAGACTGTTCCTTAAGTGATTACCTGAACAAAGGGTTAATGAGGTTGTTGTTCATTGCATTATGTATCATTGTGGAATTTATTGTTGGGTTTATTATATCAGTGTTTTTCAACCACTGTGCCGCGGCACACTAGTGTGCCGTGACATAGTGTAAGGTGTGCCGTGGGAAAATTACTTTATATATAGTCAATATAGGCACAGAGTTAAAAAAAATTAACATTTTCTAATGGTGGTGTGCCTCGTGATTTTTTTCATGAAAAAAGTGTGCCTTTGCACAAAAAGGTTGAAAAACACTGTATTATATATCATTACTAAAGTTGAAAGTTGGATAATACGTGGAGTCTGTGTTTTTGTTCTTCGTTGCAAAGATTAGTGGAGTCACTCACAGAGATGGGTTATATATGTGGCTAATTAATTATTAATCAGACTCAGTCCAATAGGAGAACGGACAGGGTTAACCCATAAGTGGATGCTATCTCCACTCTATTAGAAGAGGCGTATTAGGTAAGTACCAACGCCCTTTCTCTCATTTTCATAGATGATTAAACAAAAATTGATTTTAAAAAAAAGTCTTATACTTCTTACCGTCTCTCACTAGAGGTACTAATAAATGTGTCCTAGACAATATCTCCTGGTATCACATGTTGTCCAAATAATGTGCTTCCTGAAAGGTGAAAGGAGAGAATAGTAAGGGAATATGTTTTCTTTTCTCAGATGCAGGAAAATGCACCAAGTCTCCGGATGACAAATATCCAAATGAGGACAGAATCCAATGTATCCCCAAAGTTATAGCCTTCCTGTCTTATGAAGAACATCTGGGCATCATCCTGGTCTCTTTTGCCCTGCTCTTGTTCCTAACTACAGTCCTTGTTTTAATCATCTTCATTAAATACCGAGAAACTCCCCTTGTCAAAGCCAACAACCGGGATCTCTCCTACATCCTCCTGGTCTCCCTCCTGCTTTGCTTCTTGTCTTCTTCTCTCTTCATTGGTCAACCAAGGAAAGCCACCTGCCTTCTCCGACAAACGGTTTTCAGCATCATCTTCTCAGTTGCTGTTTCTTCTCTCTTGGCCAAAACCATCACGGTGGTGCTGGCCTTCCTGGCCACAAAACCAGGAAACCGAGCGAAGAGATGGTTGGGGAAGAGCTTGGCCAACTCCATCATCCTGTCTTCTTTTGCAGTTCAAATTGTCATCTGCTCCATCTGGCTGGGAGCTTCTCCCCCATTCCCTGACTCTGATCTCCACTCCCAGCCTGGAGAGATCATCCTGCAGTGCAACGAAGGGGCCGTTGTCATGTTCTACGTCACCCTCAGCTACATGGGCTTCCTGGCTGCCATCTGCTTCACGGTGGCTTTCCTGGCCAGGAATCTTTCTGGGGCCTTCAACGAAGCCAAGCTGATCACCTTCAGCATGCTGGTCTTCTGCAGTGTCTGGGTGACTTTTGTGCCCACCTAACTGAGCACCAAAGGCAAATACATGGTGGCTGTTCAGGTCTTCTCCATCCTGGCCTCCAGTGCTGGTCTGCTGGTCTGCATCTTCATCCCCAAGTGCTATATTATCTTTCTGAGGCCAGACCTGAACACAAAGGAACAGCTTACAAGCAGAAGAAATGTGTAAATGTGAAACTGAGGAATTTCAACTTTTAACATGTTCCACAGTCTAAACCAGTAATTCTCAATCTTTTTTTTTGGCCATGCCCCATCTAAGCATCTTTAAAATCCTGATGCCGCCCCTGTGACATATAATTCTTACTTTACTCAAAGAGTGAACTCTACTCAAGTGGAGGAATCTTAAAAGTCCATTAAATTGGTTTAAACAAGATTCAAATTGCCCCCATAAAAATCAAATTGCCCCCCTCTAGGGCATGGGCCCCACGTTGGGAACCTCTGGTCTGAACATAGAAAATGGTCCAAGCTGTTCTGCATGCATTAGTGGGCCAACTCTTTTTCTTCAAATAAAGAAAGGGTGAGTGGAAGATTGTGAGGAGACTTTTTTTGGGAGAAATGGGGGCATGTTGGCAAGACAGAAATATAGAAAGAATGTATGGAGCAATGTTGATGCCCTCATTTCTCAGTACATTCCACCCAAACTGCTTTTATTTAAACAATAACTCTTTCTTGAGAGTAGCAACAATACAAGGGTGGGAAGGTAACTTGACTCTCACTAATTATGAATATTCATGCTTACATCTATTAAATAAACTATGCACATATAGGATTGTCATTTTCTCCTCCTTTCCTGGAATGTATAAATTGTGGGCATCCTTTTGTCTGTAAGATTTCTTCTCACTATTTTATGGAGGGAAATTCATTCATTGGGTACTAAATAAACAATCACTGAGCATGGATTATTGGCTTTTCCTGTGTTTGAGTCCACAGAAACTGGTGTCAGCAGGGGGATTCACACAGATCTTCCACCAGGGACAATAGCTGAGGAACCCCTTTAGGATGAGTGTTGTGAGATTGATCCCATATCCCTTCCCCCTGCCCAGTAAAGGCCCCATTGAGGAGATTCAGTGAGGCCACAGTCTGTGTCTGAGAGTCAGTTGTGGCTGGGAAGTCTTGAAGGGGATTTGTGGTCCCTTCCATCCCAATTCGCAGCCACTCTGGCCCTGCTGTGAGCTCAGCTGAGCGATGGCCGCAGGTGTCCAGGAACTGAGGGGGAATTGGGCTTTGTGGAGGGAATGGAAGAACAGAGACTGAACCAGAGACTCTGTGCAAACCCCCTTTTTCCTATTATCTGAGGGGAGGAATTCAGCTGATCCTAGGCAGGAAGGGAAGTGGATGATGGGGCTCAGGTAGACTCTGCCTGGGGAAGGAACTTTTCCGAAAGAAACAGAGAAACCGGCTGTGTCCCAAGGCTGGGAGGGAGTCTGAGGTCCTCACTGGGGCTTCCACAGGAAGTGAAAAAAGGGAGCGAGTGAAGATGGAAGGGATATATTAAAAAAAAACCTCTTCCTCCCTGGTGAGAAGAGAAATTCCTGGATCTGCACAAGGCCAGGAACTAACTAAAGGAGGTGAAGATGTCCAACTCGTCTTCCTTTTCCTCCCCTTTTCCCCACAACAATCACCTTGTGAGGTGAATGTCTGAAAGAGAAGGTCTGTCCCGAGGTCAGCAAACAGGCTTTCAGGGCTAAGGCAGGACTTGAACTCAGGATCTCCTGCTTCCTAGCCTGCTGCCTTAACCCTTGTCAATGTTAAGGCAGGGCAGATTTTGGGCAGAGGCCCTGCTTGTCACCACTGCCACTTTGTCTTCCAGCAGGAGCCGTGAGTCCAGCAGGACCCCAAGTTCCCCCCTGGGTCCTTCTGGGGTAGAGCAGCCCCATCTGACAGCAAAGGAGAGAAACTTCTGGACACACATAGACACTGTTCTGCCCCGGGCAATGAGGTTCTGCTCGGGCAGCTAGTTAACTCCACGCTTGGGAATATTTTTCAGATCATGTTTATTGTCAGGTATCCTTAATAACAAAACTTACAGTTCAGTAATGAGGTTCTTCTGACTATCCCTGATCTGTCCCTTCACGTAGTGTAAAAAGACATTAATTCCTCTAACCCATGCTGCTGGTGCAAAGCTGCTTCTGGTAGTGCTGATAGCGATTCAGTGAGTGTGCAGTAATAAAACAATTTCCCGGGCAAAATACCCCACTGCTCAATCAGGGAGCACAGATGTGGTCACATGTTATGGGACTACATTTCCCATAAGGTAGTTACATTTCCCATGAGCTAGTTGCTTAAAGGAGACAGCTTCTAATTCTTAAATTGGCTATATACTGTTGGGACAGCGCACACACACACACACACACACACACACACACACACACACAAATATAAACCAGCCACAGCCCCTCCCTCTTGCCAGGGTTCAGCTGAAACTCACTGCCTGTAGGGGGCAGCATAGAGTCCTAGCTGTGCCCAGGAATTGAAATCAGAGCCTTCTGGTGATTGGTCAAAGTCCTCAGTTGCCTTTGATGTCTAAGGCGGGACTAGAATGCACAGTCATTTAGTGATTGGCACAGAGTAATTAAAGGGCCTCCACCTACTTTTCTACATAGCAAGATAGGTTGGCCACTGCCTTCCTCTCAACCTACCCCTGGCATTTCCTGGTGGTCTCCCATCCCTGCGTAAATCCAGCTCTGTTTAAGCTTCTCCAAACCATCCTGCTCCTGCATCCTATCGGTAGTCCTCGACATGATCAGAATTGGGGCCAGAAATGCCATTGCTAAGTTGGCGGTCGTTAAGTGAGTTGTCTTGAATTTTACAATGTTTATTGCCACAGTTGTTAAGCAAATCACTGTGGTTGTTGAGTGAATCCAGCAGTCATGAAACAAAAACCATTCCGTCCATTGATTTTACTAGTCATAAATCCATGCTGATTGCCAGGCACTCAAGTGGTAATTATGTGCTGCACTAGTCGTAAGTGTGAGGACCCATCATAAATAACTTTTTAATGACTGTGGAACTTGGCACTGTCACCAAATGAATGGATATAAATCGAGGACTTCCTGTAGGGTACTTGGTAAGACTGTACAAAATTGGATCCATTTTTTCTTCAGGCACCTTCTCTCAATGCCTTTTGAACATTAATAATATTTAATCTTTTAGACTTTTATGCATATATTTCCCTCTCAGCTCCCCTTCATCTGGGCATGGAGAGGAAAACCTGGATTCTCTGGATTTCTAATACCAGATTCCAGATCCAAGGGACAAGATTCCCAATCTGGATTCCATCCCCAGAGAAGGGGCGGAATCTGTGGCTCCCCGACCTCTCCAAGCAACCGAGGATTCCCACTTCAGAGGGAGCCGCTCTGGCTGAAGCCAATTCAGGGCTCAAAGCCCCTTCAGGATTGGCTCATCAATGGATAAGCCCCCCCCTCCCCCCAGGAAAAGGCAGCCAGTTGGCGATTATTATTCAAATCTCAGGTCCAGGCCAATCAAAGACTTGGCTTGTCACATCAGAGGCTCCTCCTGAGCTCATAGGCTGGAGCTCGCCATGGCAACCTCCAGCATCCTTGGGGAGTCTGGACCACATAATGGAGGCTCTGCTCAACATCCCTGGAAAGTGGCTGGATTGGATGGATGGCACTGGGGGCATTGCAGGGTCTCCCTTGCCTGGGCTCCTCAGGAGGGAGAGACCCGTCCCTTTAAGGCAGAACTAAGGGGGAGAGATTAGAAAAGTGGGGGTTCAACCAAACACAACAATGTGATCTAGGGGAAAAAATTGGCTCCAGGATGTCCCAGTTGGAGAGGCATTGAGACCCCAAAGGTAGAAGCTGACCTGGGGAGATTAACATAAAAAAGGGGATTCCATTGACCAGATGTAGTTATTTCCCAAACAGACTCATCCCTCTGATTGACTTTTTTTTTTTATTACTCAGAGTTTTATCCACCATTATTCTTTTCTAAATAGCTCAAGGCAGTGAACATACTGAAGACTCCATCATCCTCAGAACAACATGCTTATGAGGTAGGCTGTGGCTGAGAGAGGGACTGGCTCAAGGGGACCCACCAGGATTTTGTGCCTTGGATGGGACTGGTAAGTACTTGGAGGGGGGGCTCTTTTCTACTCCGAATGGTCTCCCCCCCTTTCCCTCTCATGAGAAGCCCCCTAGCAGTTAATGTGTTTGTCCACTTCATAGAACGTGATTCAATTTGGGACAGAATCAGTCATTTCCATGTAACACTTATGCGTTTGCCAAGACCCATTGAAGGGAAAGTCTGGATCCTCACAAATTTTGTAGAATATGCAAAAAAACAATGACAGACCTCTCAAATACATCCATAGTATTTGGAACTTTGGTTATCTGGGAAAAGGAAAGGACACTAGATGATGCCTTTGAACCCAATTTCTTTGTGGAAGAAAAGTTTCAAGATCATTATTTCCGCTGTTCTCTTTCAAAGAATGTCTTTTCTTCAAAGGCCACAGAAGATGCACCCAAATAGCCCCACTGGAGACCCAGGAGAAAAGGAACAGGATCTGGATGAGAAATCACTACCAATATTACAGTCTCACAAAGACTCTGACCCAGACCTTGAATATCGCATATTCCTCCAGATGAAGGGGGAGAAGAAAGGAGGATGAAAAGATCTTGGGGTCTCCAAGGCTGCAGCCGTAGCAGGTATGGGGGTCCCAATATGGATCCATTAATTTTAGATCCTTTGGAGAAGAAATCCAGAGGAGAAGGAGGGGAAACATGTCAACAGATCTGGCCAATTTAATTAATCAGGGAATATTGGTTACAAAGAGTATAAACACTGCTCATTTGAAAATGCTGTATTATTTTTAAATTCCTGTGTGTATGGATTTGTGATTAGCATCATAGAATTTTACCTTTATAAATTTGGAGGAGACCCTGAGACCATTTAGCACAACCCTTCCTCTCTGCAGGAATCCCAGTTAAAGCTTCTCTGACTGATGGCTGCTCAGTCTTTGCATTCAGACAATCGATGAAGAGGAGACTGAACTTCTCTGCTTTACTGGCTCAGCTCTAAAACAGCTCAGCCTTTTATCATATTTTTTTTCATTCAGCTAAAATCTCCTCTCTTGTACCTGGCTTCATTTTTTCACGTCTCTAGAATAATAGTGAGCAGATCTTACACTTTTGTGTAACATGTGTCAGTTATTGCAAGAGAGCTGTATCCTTCATTCTCCAACCAAGAGATTATGTCAGTTGGAAAAGGGGCTCCCAGACTCCTCCTGATCTTCAGCTCTTCTCCTTGTGGTCTTTCCTCAAGGCTAAGAGCAGTTCCTTTGATCTCTTCCTTGGCTTCATTTTCCTTTCCTGAAGTTCATGTAGATTGTTTGCAAATTCTCCTCCAAGCTTGGTGCCTGCAAGAAGATCTGGTCCTTGAGTTGGGGTCTCCCGAAACCAGAATGTTCACTTCCTGAGATTCTTATGACTGCATTTGCCTTCTTTCCATGAACATCTCCCTGATGACTCAGATTCTGTTTCCAGTTAACTACGATTTTGAGATCATTTTCACAAACATCAAATTTGGTATACCTCATCTTTCTTCCAGTCCATCATTAATGTTCTTATATGAGACTCTATTGTTAGTCAAGTCCCAGTAGCTAAAAATCAGATATTTTTCTACTGCTTTTTACTTTTGCATCCTTCTCTGTGTGGAAGTCATAAATATTTTTTTCTAGAAACTTGATATTCATCTTATTAAATTTTATTCAGAAAGGTAAAATATAAGCTTCATAGAAATAAAACTATTACAATGACAAAACAAAGCTAGGTGAAATATTTTTTTAAAAAATGTGCATTAAAAACAGACCAAACCACATACACATAAAGTCCCCCCAGTAGAATACTGATAGATGTATTACAGCAATAATAATTTCTCCCCCTTGTAAAATACGTCCACAATTATAAACTATCTACTAGATTTAGGCAAGAAAAACAAAATGCACAGGTACAGTAGTAGTAACTGTGAGAAGGATCTTGGAATCCTATTGGACAACCATTTAAATATGAGCCAGCCACTTGCAGCAGCTGCCAAAAAAGCCAACCCAGTTCTAGGCTGCATCAACAGAGGGATGGAATCAAGAGCAGTTGAAGTGTTAATACCACTTTATAATGCCTTAGTAAGGCCACACTTGGAATACGGCATCCAGTTTTGGTCATCACGATGTAAAAAAAAAGTGAAGACTCTAATAAGAATGCAGAGAAGAAGAACAAAGTTGATTATGGGACTGGAGGCTAAAACATGAAGAACGGTGGCTGGAATTGGTTATGTCTAGTTTGATGAAAAGGACTAGGGGAGACATGTTAGCAGTGTTCCAAAATCTCAGGGGCTGTCCCAAAGAAGGGGGAGTCAAGCTATTCTCCAAAGCACCTGAAGGTAAAACAATAAGCAATGGGTGTAAACTAATCAAAGTGAGAAGCAACTTAGAACTAAGGAGAAATTTCCTGACAATTAGAACAATTAATCAGTGGAACAACTTGCCTCCAGAAATTGTGAATGCCCCAACACTGGAAGTCTTTAAGATGATGTCAGGATTGTCAGATAACCACTTGTCTCAAGTGGTGTACGGTTTCCTGTCTTAGCAGTGGGTTGGAATAGAAGACCTCCAGGGTCCCTTCCAACTCTGTTATTCTATTCTATTCTAAATATATTTGCAACAGCAGTTAGACTTCTCATCTGTCTGTTGTATATAAAAAACGTAGTTAACGGGCAATTAAATAATAAAGTTCAATTTCAAATGTCAAAATGGTCTGTTATCTGCTATTGTATTTAACTCACAGAAAATTTACAGGGGCTTCTTATCTACCACAGACCACCACAATCATTATCTCTGATCCATCCAGAATCTGTCCAGGGTTAAACAACTTTGGTTGATTCTTAATAATAATATATTTGCTTAATTTTAATTAGGATCTTTCTCAACAACTGCTTTCCATTCCCCAAAATCATAGGAACTCCTGTAAATTGAAACATGATGACCCTTAAGATTTTTTTCAGTTAAATATGACAGGTTCATTCCCCAATCTCCCTCAAACGTCTTGAAAGAATTCATTTCATCAGTCATCCATTCTGTCCACTTTGAGTCTTCAGGGTCCATGGCCTCTCCAGCCATCTCCAAGCAGCCTGCCTTCAAACCAGACTCCTCCTTCAGGGATGCCAGCAGCAAATTAAATTCCAGTCCATCCATCCAATCCATCCGATTCAACAATTGTTGCTTGCTTCCTTTTATTAGGTTTAGGTTTAGGTTTATTAGATTGATATGCCGCCCTTTTCCCAAGGACTCAGGGCGGCATACAACATTAAAAGAAACACATTATACAAAAGTTAAAAAAAATAGAATATCCCAAACAAACCCAATTAGAATTGACAATAACATTTTTTTTAAAAAAAATTGAATTAAAATTAACAATAATCAATAATTTATTTTGTTTTTTTCAGGCCAGGCTGGCTTGCTGGAAAAGCCAACTTTTTAGGGCACGTCGGAAGGACCGGAGGTCGGGGATTATACGAAGCTCCAGGGGCAGCTCATTCCAGAGGGAAGACACTCCCACAGAGAAGGCTCTCCCCCTGGGGGTTGCTAGCCGACACTGTCTGGCCGACGGCACCCTGAGGAGGCCAACTCTGGGATCGCACTGGCCGGTGGGAGGCTACCGGTGGCAGTAGGTGGTCTCGCAGGTACCCTGGGCCTAAGCCATGGAGCGCTTTAAAGGTCATAATTAGTACCTTGAATCGCACCCGGAAGACAACCAGCAACCAGTGCAGGCCACCTAAAAGGGGTGTAACATGGGAGCACCCAGCTGCATTCTGGACCAGCTGAAGTCTCCAGGTGCTCTTATTGCCTTTAAGTTGATTTAAAACCATTATTATTTTATAAAACTTTTAAAATGAAGTTTCAAATAAGGCTTGTAAATTGAACAACTTTATAATCTTTAAATGACATCAAATTAACAGTCTAAGATCTACATCTTAGATCAAATCTTGCGGGATGGATATTTATCAACTCTACTTTATTAAGGACAACATAGAAACATTGATGAATAATGGCAATTTGTTATCCAGAACCTTCAGGTTTCATAGGAAGGATTTAAAAAGATTAAAAAATATTTGAATATCCATATTGAAGACAGTTTTATCCACTTAGTTATCATACCACCCCTCAGGTTTCGCATCACACAATTGTTTGTGAGTCCTTTACTGAAATCCAGTGATATCACCAGAGTTCCCACAATCTATTTAAGAAGTGTGATGATATATGAGAATGACTTTTGGGATGAGGGGAAGAGAGGCTGCCTAGGGAAGGATCAGCTAAGGGGGAGAATCCTGCAGCTGCATATTGGGAGAGAAAGAAACTCAGAAAGGATCCTCACTAACTTTTCAGGCTGAGAAAAGAGTTGGTGGTAGATTAGTTCTTTCAGATATTCCTACTTTTGTCAATGTCACATTACAATTAAGTAGAATTAGCACATCTGGAAGTGTTTTCCATCAAGATAACCACGGGAAAAATTAACCTGCCAACTTTCTTCTTGATAAACCCATGCTTTCTAGGAATCTATCTGTTGTTTTCAAAGAGTTTATGGATCATCTTTTTTTCTCTATTCATTTTATTTGCCATTTGCTCTAGAATGTTCCCTATAATTGACCAAATGTGTTAATTATATTTTCTCTATATTTGGTCAGTATATGATTGACAAATTTTTCTCAAACTTTTTCATTCACTTCTGAAGATAATGGCAGTATTTGTATCTTATTTAACCATATTTGGAGCCGAGACAGTTGTAGAAGATTCAACGTAAGATAAGAAACAAAATTTTCTGCTTTTCAAATTCCTGGATGTTCCCATTCTAGTTTCATCCCTTTCTGGAAAATAATGAATTTTGGAATATTTCTCAGAGAAAACTGTACTTGGACAAAAATGGAGAGATAAGAGCAGATCTGATCATTTTGGGCTTCTTGGTTCTCCCCAAGGAGGATGTCAGGATGGAGATTCTGGCATATTTTGAAAGATAGAGACTTACTTTCAAACAAAATACACTTTTACGGCTAAAGTTGTTCAATAAGGTGAGAGAAATTTTGTTGTCTTTTCTCTATTTTCCAAAGCCTGAGATCCCATTTCAAGTGGGCAAAGCCTGTAGTCTCCAGGGTGGTTGGCCTTCCATGCCAGTTGGTGTCATCTAATAGAAGTTCTTCAACAGAAGGGACCTAAGTGGAGAGTCTTTGCCATGTTGAATGGAAATCTTTCAAGATCTTACTGGTCAGAGGTTTCTTTCTTCATCACAGTTTTATTCTATATTTAAAAAATCTAATGGAATAAAAGTTTCCTAAATCTTTTACCTATATCATCATACTTAATTTTTTTTTCAATTCAATCCGTTAATAAAGTTTAAAGTGGAAAAGCACTTTATTGTAATATTAAACACCAAAATCAAAAGGGAGGAAGTAAATGAATAATTTGCCAGTTGTTATACCTCCTGCATCTGTTTAGAAGTAGTCAGAGATTTCATATTTACCTCAGTGGCTACTTGTCTTCATCCATTTCTACCTCCATTTTCCATGGATGGTGAATCCTAACACATTTTCTTTGGCATTCCTTGTTTTTCTGCTCTGTCTCTGCCTCAGTCCAAATGTGTGGAAAGTTGTCATCCTGGATTTGTCAAGAGGGCTCGAGAAGGAGAGCCAGTTTGCTCCTATGACTGTGTTCCTTGTCCGGAGGGGACCTTCTCCACTCAGGAAGGTGGGTCACACTGAGGAAAATGGGAGGCTTTGTGGAACTGGATCCATCCAGAACATTTTCATGAAAGTGCAAGTTAAAAGACAGAAGCTCACTTTTTAAAATTATTTTTAACCCGCTCAATTTCCTATCTAAAAGGAAGTAAACCAAAAAGAATTTAAAAGAGGGACTGGGAAGAGATGGGAGCTGAGAGATAATGACTGGTCCAAACATTTATTCAGATTACATGTTTAAAGTGAAAAATTCTGTTTAGTGTGGATGTTTCTTGTCACATTTATATCTCTGGAACCATCTGAGTTCTTTGAAACTTGAGGAATTGTCTTAGACCCATCACCTGGAAGGATTACTATGATATCTTCTACAGGGGCCTCCTCTTGAGGATCTCTGAGGAGTTGTTGGTCCACAGAGAGGCAACATGGACCATTAAGGGGGAACCTCATTACACGAATATTTCTAATAGCCAACTAGATATCCCAGGATAGAAATCCTTTGAGTCACTACATTAAGAAGTGCCACGTGACAGGGCTCAGGATGTTTGCTTAGAAAGATTACCTGATTCATGATTAATAATTAATTATGTATATTACATTATTACTACTAATAATAATGTAATCTAATAAAAAGTACATTATTAACCTAATAATGTAGATTCCTATGAAGATTCTGCACGTTAGACAGCAAATAATTAACATCCTAGGACTTCCCCCAATTTCATAGACTTAGCTCTACAATTTTTTGAAAATACATATTCTTATCTCTTTTAGTGAAATTGTTAAGGAACACATCTTGGAAAGTGATCCTACTATCATTAAGATCTTTGTTGAAAGATAGAAAGATAGAATATTAAAGAAATATTCTCTTTTGGGTTATTCAGATGCGGAAAAATGCACCAAGTGTCCAGATAATAAATATCCAAATGAGGCCAGAGTCCAATGTCCAATGTATCTCCAAAGTTATAACCTTCCTGTCTTACGAAGGACATCTGGGTATCATCCTGGTATTTTTATCTTAAATACCTGAAAACTCCCATTGTCAAAGCCAACAACCGGGACCTCTCCTACATCCTCCTGGCCTCCCTCCTGCTTTGCTTCTTGTCTTCTTCTCTCTTCATTGGTCAACCAAGGAAAGACACCTGCCTTCTCCGACAAACGGTCTTCAGCATCATCTTCTCAGTTGCTGTTTCTTCTCTCTTGGCCAAAACCATCACGGTGGTGCTGGCCTTCCTGGCCACAAAACCAGGAAACCGAGCAAAGAGATGGTTGGGGAAGAGCTTGGCCAACTCCATCATCCTTTCTTCTTCTGCTGTCCAAATTATCATCTGCTGTACCTGGCTGGGAGTTTATCCCCCCTTCCCTGACTCTGACCTCCACTCCCAGCATGGAGAGATCATCCTGCAATGCAACGACGGGGCTGTTGTCATGTTCTACGTCACCCTCAGCTACATGGGTTTCCTGGCTGCCATTTGCTTCACAGTGGCTTTCCTGGCCAGGAATCTGCCTGGGGCCTTCAACGAAGCCAAGCTGAACACCTTCAGCATGCTGGTCTTCTGCAGTGTCTGGGTGACATTTCTGCCCATCTACCTGAGCACCAAAGGAAAATACATGGTGGCTGTTCAGGTCTTCTCAATCCTGGCTTCCAGTGATGGTCTGCTGGTCTGCATCTTCATCCCCAAGTGCTACATTATCCTTCTGAGGCCAGACCTGAACACAAAGGAGCATCTCACAGCCAGAACAAGTGTAAAAACATGAAACATAATATCATGTTATTTAAAAAATGCATCCTTTTATGCAATTGCATTCGTTGTTGAGGTAGGCTGGCTGGGTGCATTTTATCCTTTTATTTGAATGAAAATATAATTTACTTCCACTTAGATAGTATGCAGGAATCAAAGAAAATCATATATGGGAAATGTTTCTAAATAGGAAATGGTTGAATGACTGGAATTCTTGTTGTGTGTTTTTTTAAATTTATTGTAATTTGTCAAATAGAAATGAAAACAGGAATAATATAAAGATACAATCACAGGGAGGATAGCCATGTTAGTGCTGTTATGCACACTTCTCTACAGACATCTTAAGTATAAAGTGAATCCATGGAAGTCAATTTGGGTCTAAAACTGTGAACGTTTGTAGTTGAGACACCTGAATCAGATAGAGCATTCCAGAATTCGACAATTCTATTACAGAAATCATATTTCTTACAGTCAGGTTTAGAACAATTTACACTGAATTTAAAGCTGCTGTTCGTATGTGTATTATTGCAATTAACTGAGAAAAAGGTCATTTACAGGTAAAGCATAACTACGTATAATTTTGTATGCAATATCTGAGTCTGACCACAACATTCTTTCCAGTAGGAGTCAAGGACGCCTTGCCAGAACCTGGGGAAGTTAGCTGAAGACCGAACGGTGACCAGATTGGACCATTCAGACACAGAGTCCAGATCACTTTGCAAAACAACAGAATTATCTGTAGTATTAAATAATTTCACATCATCGGCAAAAATTGATTTTAAATTGATCACATAAATTGTGGATATAGAGCAAGAAAAGTTTGGGGCCTAAGATGCTGCTAAGACACCCCTGTTAACTGATGCAGGATTAGACAGCAAATTCCCCATTTTGACTTTCTGCACTGTTAGACAAAAAAAGCAACAATCTACTTGTGCAAAGGTCCAGAAATGCCATAAGAATTTAATTTCAACAGCTGTTTATCATATGCTGCTGCATCAAAAGCCTTATAAAAATCTATGTAAATTGCATCTACAGCTTTACCTTGATCAAGACATGCAGTCCAGATATTTTTACAGTGCAAAAGTTGTAAAGCCAAACTGTTTGTCAGATAGCAAGTTATTTGTCTCTGAGTGTTGAACAATGGATTGGTTTACGATTGATTCCATAACTTTGCATGTAATACAACACAGAGAAATTGGTCTATAATTTTCAACTGAACTAGAGTCACCCTTTTTAATTTCCTATTCATCCCAATAAATTTAGCTAGAGAACTCTGTGAAAGTCATTCAGTTTAATATTCAGCAACCACCAATGAACCAGACACCTCATGAAACATAATTTCAGCAATTTTTGCTTCTGACAGTGGCTGAAACTGTATCTCTGTGTGAGAAAGAGAGAGTTGGAAAAGAGGTTGAGATGGACGCTGGGAGGGCCTTGTTCCAACCGTGTTGATTGACCATCTCCATGAGAAGCCTTGCCCTTCACACCAAGCCAGGTGGGGGGATGAAGGCTGAAGGATCCTTGCTTAGCTGTTGCCATCCCAAGAGACCCAGTCGGCATAATTTCCCCCAGCTGCCCCTGCCCAGTGAAGGAGGGTTTTTTTCTTTCTATAAGCTCCTGCATCCTCCCCATCCCCTAATTGGGTGATCAAGACCCCTCAAACAGCTGATTCTCTTCCCTGATTCAAGGATCAGGTTGAAACTGGAGTACAGGAGCTTTGAGGAATGGATGGTTTTTTTTGGGGGGGGGGGTGTCCTTTTGATGGTTACTATAGTTTTGTTGGGTTTTATGTTTTATTCTTATGCACCGACCCGCCCAGGGATGTTGCACATGAGGTGGGCCTCCACATCAGTCTCTGGAATAAATAAAGAAAAGGTGATGCTCCTGTGTGATCTCTTGTCGGGGGGGGGGGACAAAATCCAGGTGATCTTCCCAATGAAGGAGGGATCTGCATTCAGTCTCTGTCTCCTGCCTTGAACCTGGAGGGAAAAAGATCCCCTCCCCTTTCCTTTCCTTTGAATGGTATTGTAGCTACAAATAACTGAATACACATCAGCCTGACATAATCAGATCTTCAGAACTCAAACCCACCAGAAGGCTGCCTTCTTCACAAGGGACTCCACACAGCTGTCTTTCTTCTGGGCATCCGTTGATCTCTCTCGCTCTCTTTTTCTTCTTCTTCTCTCCCCCTCCCTCCCTCTCTCTCCCCCCACCTTCCTCTCCTGTCTGATATTTCTCCTTCCCCCAGAGAAGAGTCGCCACCCCCGCTTCCAAGATCAACTTTGCACCGCTGCCACTGCTGTTCTTCGCGTCTCCTGCCCCGGGAGTGGAGCCAGGCACCGTTTCCCTCCCGCCCGACGGCTGGAACCTCGAAGGGAGAGAAACTCTCTGTCAGCCTCTGCTTTGCTGTTGCTTTGGCTGCCATGAAATGGGGAGGGAGGGCATGGTATTTGGGAGGGGTTACTCATTGTGCTGGAGGAAGGTTCTGGAGTTCAGCTGCTGATCGGACTACGCATGCGTGGGAGTTTCCCGCCAGGACTAACGGCACCGACATTCCTTCTTCGTGATGCCTTTTGAAGTTATCTCACACCTGACACTTGGGAGAATTATGATTGGACTGTAACTGTGATGCCAAGGGGAGGGGAATGGGCTATTCTATATATCAATCGCTTTCACGCCTAAATATTCAGATTTCGCTTCGCTATGCCTTTAATCATTTATAATTAGTAAAAGTACACTTGATTTCCACACATGGAGTCTCGTGGTCTTTCTTTCCTAATTATCTAATGGAGAGGTGCTGACAGTAAGTGAAATCTCACTAGCACCCCACCAGGAGATTTCAACCTTCCGTGGGGGGTGTACTTTCAAGAAGAAACGAAGACAATGTCTTTGCACGCAAGCGATGAAGACATTGAAAAGGAAACTGCTGATCCATCATTACCTGAGAGAATATCTGAGTTGGAAATAGTGGACCCTGCGATCCCCCCCCCCCCCCCGTTGGTCCTTGTCTGTGGAACAAAAGGAGGACAGCGCAAGTTGGGATGCTGGAGTTACCAGGAGAAAACCTCAGGTGGAGCCACTTGAAATGGGGCAGATCTTGCCCAAATGAAGGCCCCGAGAAAGAGTTCAACCCGAGGACTTTGAACAAAGGTACTCTATGCAAAGATTCGGGGAGGGTGAAGAGGCCGAGGGAGGATGGGAGCAAGCTAACCCAGAGACAGCTTCACACCTCCCCCAGCCAGGGGGGCTGCCAGAGCAGGGGGGCCTCCCAGAAGATGCAGAATGGCAAAAGTCCCTTCCTTAACTGTAAAGTATGATGGCAATCCCAAAAAACTGGGCCTCTTCATTATGCAGGTTTATAACTTTATGGAAATTTATGGGCCCAATTTAGAATCGGATGACATGAAAGTACGTATGGTGTTGCTTGCTTTGGAGGAAGAGGCTGCCGACTGGATGATGGGTCTGCACCAAAGCAATTCCCCCCTCCTGAGGAATTTTGACGCTTTTATGACTGCGTTCAAGAGACGATTTGATGACCCCCTAACTGAGAAACGGGGGAAGTTGAAATTTTTGACCCTCACCCAGGGAGATAGACCGGTGACTCAGTATATTCAGGAGTTTCAACACCTCTGTACTTATATGAGAGGATGGTCTGCAGAAGCGCTTTTGGATAAATTTGCATTGGGCTTAAATGAGGACATTTATCAACAATGTGTTAATCGCCACCTTCCTAAGTGCGTTACAGCTTGGTATGAAAATGCAGCAGACATTGAGCTTGGTTTAATTAGACTTCAACGTGCGAAGGATGAGAGAGAGAGAGAGAGCAGCAAGATCTCCCCCCCCTACTCAGAAGCCCCCTTTCCGGGTCAGAAGTGAGGGAAAGGGAGGCCCCACAGGCAAAGTCAAGCCATTCACATGTTTCCGTTGCGGGAGGGGGGGCCACCGCGCTCCAGAGTGCTGTGCTAAATTTCCCACAACCACCCCACCCCCTGCCAAGAGGGAAGGGAGATGAAGCAAGGCCACCCCCCCCCCCCCCGCGCTTCAGGCAGGACGTGGAGGAAGAAGCTGATGCTACCACCAGCTCCTCTGATGACTCCGATGACGACGCCTCGCCTCGCTGGGTGAGTTCAAACAAAGGCCCCATGCTGATCCCAATAGAATTAAGGGTTCCGCCCGATGGGGTGTCAGTGCAGCTTCCCGCCCTCCTTGACTCGGGCTGTTCCCGCTGTATGATCAATCCTGCTATGGTGGAGAAACTGGGCCTCAAGTTAAAAACTTTGAAAACCCCTATTGTCTTTTGCCAGATAGATGGGTCCATAGCAGGGGGTGGCCCAGCCCACTTCTATACTGAACCTCTAGAGATGAAAATGGGCTCCCACACAGAATTAATCTCTTTTATTGTGGCTCCTGGAATGGACAGGCGCCTCATTTTAGGCCTCCCCTGGCTTCGAAAATGGAACCCTTGCATAAATTGGAGGGAGGGATGGTTGCGCATTCGCACAAGCACGCCTCCAGAAGGGGAGGGCATTTCCCCGGAGCCTCTTAGCTGCAGCTCTGCTTTGGCCGCCAGAGGGCAGGAGAGAATTGAAGGAGAGGAAAAGATTCCAAAAGTGTATTGCGACCTGAGAGGAGTTTTTAGTGAAGAATCTTCCGATAAACTTCCGCCCCACAGACCTACTGATTGCTCCATCGACATTTTGCCTGGTGTCAAGCTTCCTAAGCCCCAAATATATTCCATGTCCCCTAGAGAGATGGAGGAAATGAGGAAATTCATTGATAAAAATTTAGAAAGGGGTTTCATCGAGCCAGCACGACCCAAAGTAGCTGCACCCGTATTATTCAGAGAAAAGAAGGATGGCTTCCTGAGACTGTGTGTTAATTTCAAGAATCTGAATGGGATCTCGGCCCAAAACCTCTACCCGTTGCCGTTAATGAAGGACATGTTAGCCCAATTGGGGAAGGGCCGCATTTTCACTAAACTGGACCTCAGAGAAGCGTACTATAGGGTCCGCATAAAGGAGGGGGATGAGTGGAAGACTGCTTTCAACTGCCCCCTCGGCTGCTTCCAGTTCCGAGTGATGCCCTTTGGCCTGCAGGGGGCGCCTGCAGTTTTCATGCAATTAATTAATGAGATCTTGCATGACCACCTTTACAAAGGTGTTATCGTATATTTGGATGATATCCTTATCTACACTCAGACTTATGACGAACACGTCGCTTTGGTCCGTACTGTCTTGAAAAAACTCAGGGCCGCTGAATTGTATGCCAAGCTGTCCAAGTGTGAATTTCACCAGGCGAAGATTGACTACCTAGGGTATCATATCTCCCCCGCTGGCATTGAGATGGACCCTGGAAAGGTGAAAGCGGTCACTGAGTGGGAGGCACCCTGGACACGCAGGCAATTGCAAAAGTTTTTGGGTTTTGATAATTTCTACCGTCAGTTCATTCCTTCTTTTGCTAAAATTGCGCTTCCTATCACTAATTTGTTGAAGTCCAAAGGTGGGCCTAAACCTAAGCCTAGCAAGCCACTGGATTGGACCATGGAATGTCAAGCTGCTTTCGAGAAGTTGAAGTGCCTCTTTGCTGCGGAACCCGTTCTGAAGCATCCCGACATGGACAAGCCTTTCGTCGTCCAAGCCGATGCCAGTGACGTAGCTGTTGGGGCCGTCTTGCTTCAAGCCAACGACCAAGTTAATTTGCAACCTTGCGCTTACACCTCCCGCAAGCTCACAGACACTGAAAGACATTGGGCCGTTTGGGAAAAGGAAGCATTTGCAGCGCGCTGGGCCCTGGCCACATGGTGCCACTTTCTAGAGGGCGCTAAACACCCTTTTGAGGTGTGGACTGACCACAAAAATTTGGAGGCTTTGAGGACCCCATGCTGCCTATCCCCTAAGCAGATGCGCTGGGCCCAACATTTCAACCGTTTCAATTTCACACTCAAGTACATCCCTGGGGGGAAGAATTTCATGGCTGATGCTTTGTCCAGACTCCCTCAATACAACTGCTCTAAACTGAGTATTGTTCAGCCTGTCGTTCCCACATCTAGCCTTGCGGCTCCAGTGGTCACTCGCCAGCAGGCACGCTCGAAAGTGGAGGTGCCTCAGGATTTTCTTTCTGATCTCAGATGGGCCCTTCCCCAGGATGACTGGTTCCAGCAGCATCAGGATGAGTGCACAATGAGGGACGATTTACCATGGATCGGAGCCAAGCTTTACGTCCTGGCCTCTCTTCATCTCGTCGTCCTCCAACGAGCTCACGATTCTAAGTTGGCGGGTCACTTTGGATTCGTAAAAACGTTACACCTGGTGAAGAGACAGTTTTGGTGGCCCTCTTTGAAAAAGGACATTGAATGTTATGTTGCCAGTTGTCCAGTCTGTGCAGCCGCTAAATGGCCACCTGGAAAGCCACAAGACCTACTTCAATCCGTGGCCCGCCCTGTCGCCCCTTGGAGGGAAATTTCGATGGACTTCATTGTCGAACTTCCTGAGAGCCAGGGGCACACCGTCATTTGGGTGGTTACGGACTTATTTTCAAAACAAGTTCATTTTATTCCGTGCCACAAGATTCCTTCTGCAAAGGCACTGGCTAAACTCTTCATTTCCCACGTTTACCGTTTGCATGGAGTGCCTGATCGCATCATTTCCGATAGGGGTGTCCAGTTCACTTCTGCTTTCTGGAAGGAATTTCTTAAACGCATTGGCTCCGCCCAGGGACTAAGCTCCGCCCACCATCCTCAGACTAATGGGGCTTGTGAGAGGACTAATTCTGTTTTAGAACAATATTTACATTGTTTCATCAATTATCAGCAAGATGATTGGGTGGACTTGCTACCGCATGCTGAGGTGGTCTACAATAATTCTGTCCATAGCAGCACTGGTTTCACTCCTTTTCGTGTTGTTTTTGGTCAGGATTTTGTTCCTATTCCTGAGCTTCCTCGTGAACAACCACAAGTTTCTTCCGTCGCTGAGTGGAGTGAACGTCTGAGCCATGTTTGGCCTTTGACTCTTGCTACTTTGGATGCTGTGCATCGCGCTCATAAGAAACAAGCTGATAAGAGGCGTGCGCAACCTTATCAGTACAGGGAGGGTGACCTGGTTTATTTGTCCACAAAGTTCCTTCAAACTATGCAAAAATCGAAGAAATTGGGGCCTAAATACGTGGGTCCATTTCCCATCATCAAGGTCATCAATCCTGTTTCGGTTTGTTTGCAGCTGCCCAAGCATCTCAACCGTGTTCATCCCGTGTTCCACATTAACCTCATTAAGCCTGTTCGTGTTTCTACTTTATGTCCACCTGTCGACCCTCCACCTGCCCCCCTGTTGGTTGACGGTGAACGTCATTTTGAAGTTCGTGAGATACTGGACTCTCGATGGTGACGTAATCGAATCCAGTACTTAGTGGCTTGGAAGCATTTTCCTCCATCTCATACTGAATGGGTTGACAAGTCCCATGTTCGTGCCCCCCTGGCTGCTTTGGCAGTTTTATTCTGCTTATCCTGACAAGCCTTGACTTTTTCCTCTCCCCCCCCCCCATCTTTTCTCTTCTGTGTTTTGTTGTTCGTCTGTTTGTTTGTGTTTTCTCGTTTTCCAGGCCTGACTGCCTTTTTCCGGGGGACGGCCGGATGTCAGCCTCTGCTTTGCTGTTGCTTCGGCTGCCATGAAACGGGGAGGGAGGGCATGGTATTTGGGAGGGGTTATTCATTGTGCTGGAGGAAGGTTCTGGAGTTCAGCTGCTGATCGGACTACGCATGCGTGGGAGTTTCCCGCCAGGACTAACGGCACCGACATTCCTTCTTCGTGATGCCTTTTGAAGTTATCTCGCACCTGACACTTGGGAGAATTATGATTGGGCTGTAACTGTGATGCCAAGGGGAGGGGAATGGGCTATTCTATATATCAATCGCTTTTGCACCTAAATATTCAGATTTCGTTTCGCTATGCCTTTAATCATTTATAATTAGTAAAAGTACACTTGATTTCCACACATGGAGTCTTGTGGTCTTTCTTTCCTAATTATCTAATGGAGAGGTGCTGACACTCTCTTTGGAGGCCGGCGGTGCCCAATCCACTCCTTCCAAGATCGCTTCCCCGCCACTGCCTCCGAAGCGCCCGCCCGCCTTGCAGAGTCTGCGGGGGGTGGTTGGAGTGCAGAAGAGGCTCCCCCTGCAGCAGCCTCGAGGTCTCGCAGGGGCTCAGAGCCGCAGAGGCTGCCTCCTCCCCTCCCCGGAGCTTCTCGTCTCTCTCAGATCCGGGAGCCACGCTCACCCCCCTCACCCCATCCCACGAGTCCACTGGCCGCTCTCCTCGGCGGGGGCACTGCAGCCTCTGCAGACAGAGCCCCGACGCGGTGCAGGAGGGAAGAGGCACAGGGACCCCCTGCCACCCACCCCCTCAGTTGGGCTGAGAGGAAGCCCCATCTGGTCGCTCGCTCGCCCCACTCCTCTCTATCCACTGCGCTCCAACCGGCTCCTGACAGCCCTGAGGAGGCATCTGGGGGGACAAGGGAGAGGCTCAGGCAGAGTGCCTGCCGGGGGTGGCCCTGCCTGACCCGGGAGTGGGACAGGCATGGCGCTTGAGTGGCAGCTGTCAATGATGTGGTTGCCTTTAGACAGGATCTCTTCAACCTTCTCCTGGGGAGAGTCTCAAGGTCCATTTTCTCTGGACATCTTCTCCAGCCCTTCACAGACAAGAAAAGCTTGGAAGAGGAGCAGAGAGAAAATGCTTTAGGTAGAAATTGTAAAGTGGAAAATTAAAGGGCCTGAAAAAAAATACAGTGGAACTCCTTTACACAATATTTTTTTATATTTAGTTTATTTTTCTATATAGGCGAGAAGCTGTTCTGCTGAATACTTTCTGCAAAAGAGGTTTTATCAGGAAATCAAGGAAGAATTATATCAGGCATATAATCTATAGCCTATATAAGATTCCACCCCACCCCGCACTCCCAGCTGAGAGCCAGTCAGACATGGCATTCCACATCATTCTGGATTTTCATGGAGATAATCAGGCAAGCAGGCTGGTGCTTGGTTCCCACAGCTTCCTCCTGACCTCTTTTCCTGCTCACTCTCTCTAACAAAAACATTTTCAGCTGCTGTCAATAGGAATAAGTGCCTGAATTATTTTCTATAAGGTATTGCATTCAGCTGACTTTTAGCAAGGTTTATTGAGCTGAAAGGGAAGAGAGCGAGGGGCTGGGGCAAAAGAGCTTTTGCCCCCCTCCTCGAATGGTATGGTTGCTGTGTGTTTTAAATTGTGTATTGTTATGTTCGTCTTTTTATCCCCTGTCTGTACCCCCTTCCCTGACTGAATTGTGAGCCGCCCTGAGTCCCCTTTGGGGAATAGCAATAGCAATAGCAGTAGACTTATATACCGCTTCATAGGCCTTTCAGGCCTCTCTAAGCGGTTTACAGAGAGTCAGCATATTGCCCCCAACAATCTGGGTCCTCATTTTACCCACCTCGGAAGGATGGAAGGCTGAGTCAACCCTGAGCCGGTGAGATTTGAACCGCTGACCTGCTGATCTAGCAGTAGCCTGCAGTGCTGCTTTTAACCACTGCGCCACCTTGGCTCTTGGGGAAAAGGGTGGCATATAAATGTAATAAATCCAATGCAATCCAATTCAACAATTTTCCATTTTGAAACATATAAAAATGATTTTCTTTTACTTCTGCATACGATCTAAATGTAAAGAATATTTCCTTTCAAATAAAAGAAACTTTAATAATTCTTCCAACATCATAATGGTGTTATAGCTCATGTTTTTACATTTTTTCTGGCTGTCAGCTGTTCCTTTGTGTTCAGGTCTGGCCTCAGGAGGATAATGTAACACTTGGGGACGAAGATGCAGACCAACAGACCAGCATTGGAGGCCAGGATGGAGAAGACCTGAACAGCCACCATGTATTTCCCTTTGGTGCTCAGGTAGGTGGGCACAAAAGTCACCCAGACACTGCAGAAGACCAGCATGCTGAAGGTGATCAGCTTGGCTTCGTTGAAGGCCCCAGGCAGATTCCTGGCCAGGAAAGCCACCGTGAAGCAGATGGCAGCCAGGAAGCCCATGTAGCTGAGGGTGACGTAGAACATGGCAACGTCCCCTTCGTTGCATTGCAGGATGATCTCTCCATGCTGGGAGTGGAGGTCAGAGTCAGAGAAGGGGGGAGAAACTCCCAGCCAGATGGAACAGATGATAATTTGGACAGCAGAAGAAGAAAGAATGATGGAGTTAGCCAAGCTCTTCCCCAACCATCTCTTCACCTGGTTTTCTGGTTTTGTGGCCAGGAAAGCCAGCACCACCGTGATGGTTTTGGCTAAGAGAGAAGAAACGGCAATGGAGAAGATGATGCTGAAAACTGTTTGTCGGAGAAGGCAGGTGGCTTTCCTTGGCTGACCAATGAAGAGAAAAGGAGACAAGAAGCAAAGCAGGAGGGAGACCAGGAGGATGTAGGAGAGGTCCCGGTTGTTGGCTTTGACAATGGGAGTTTTCAGGTATTTAATGAAGATGATTAAAACAAGTCCTGTGGTTAGGAAGAAGAGTAGGGCAAAAGATACCAGGATGATGCCCAGATGTTCTTTATAAGATAGGAAGGTTATAACTTTGGGGATACATAGAACTCTGTCCTCATTTGGATATTTATCATCTGGACACTTGGTGCATTTTTCCACATCTGAGAAACCGAAAACAACTTTCTTTAATATTCTGTCCTTTTATTTTACAGAAAATGTAAAATGTTCTGCTGTGCAAATGCCCTTTGATTTTTGCAGCTTCTGTGTCTGCGGAGAGAGGGAGGCCAGCCGAAGGCAGAACAGCATCCGTGCTGGGAATCTCCAACTGCTGTTGTGCAGTACAAAGTAAGAGTCCTCCCACTCAGATCAAAGTTTTAACTATTTGATTTTAATACGAGCTGAGCTCGTATGCGAGGACTTTAATTGTTTATTCAAATCCTAGCTTCATTTTTTACAAGATCTTCCGTAAATTTATCTACTTAAAGAGGCATTTAAAATGGCGATGAGCCTACTGGATTCTTCCGTAACAATGATTATTTTCTTAATCTCCTTGTTAAATTCTACAGAGCTTTAAAACTTCAAAGGAGAGGAGTGATTTATTACTCTGCTTCACAGCTGGTCAGCAGAGTCTTACTAATTAGTTTCACTTTTACAAGACTTTCTTTCTTCCGTTAATTTTGCTAATTTAGAGACACTTGAAATGGCGATGAATATGCTGAACTGTCTCGTTAAAATGCTTATTTTCTGAAACCTCTTGCAAAGTCCTACCAAGCCTCAAAACTTCAAAATAAAGGGGGAGATTCAGTATCTTTTTCTATAGCTGTAGAGTGGGCCAGTAGAGTTTTATTAATTGCTTGAAGATAAAACTTGGAATGGCCTCAAAACCAAATCCTAATTTGAAACCCCCCCCTCTCAGCCCCCAGAAGCACATCTCCAATACCTAGCACAAAGTCACAGCCTCCGCTCTCCATGCCCCCTGCTGGAGATTTCCTAACAAAATAATTCTTCTTGAGGGAATTAAATGAGGCTCTTAATACCCAGACAATTAAAGTGGAAGACAAACTTAAAGACTTTAAAGAGGAGATAAAACAGAAGATAAAACAGGAGATAAAAGAGGAAATAAAAGAACTTAAAGAGGAGATGTATGATAAAATTGATGCCAGGGTTGTTAAAATTAAAGATGAAATGCTGGGGCTTATAACTGTACTGACAGAACATGTTTCCAGAATTGAAGATAGTCCAGAGGATCTTAATGAAGCTAATATCAACTTGACATCGAAAACAGAGATGATGCAACAAAAAGTTGAAAATGCTGAAAAAGAAATTATTATGATACAGTACAGGCAAATGGAAATGGCATTAAGAGTAAGGGGGTTGCGTGAAGAAAAACAGGAGAACCTGAAACAGATTCTTTCAGAAGCTTTTGATTGTCTGGTGGGAAGATCAGGGGCTAAGTTTGACAGGCAAATCGATAAAGTTTACCACGTTAACTCTTGACTTGCAAAGCAGAAGCAGCTCCCTCGAGACATTGTTATATATTTTGCTACAAGAGAGCTCAGAAACATGATATTACAAGAGTCTTATAATACTAAGCTCCAAATTGGGGGTCAAGACCTGACTGTTTTGAAAGAGATACCACCTCAAATGCTAAGAGCCAGGAGAGATTATGCTTTTTTAGTTGAAGAATTTAGAAACCGCCAGATACAGTACAGATGGGATGCACCATTTGGCATTATACTTACATTTGATAGGCAAAGATATTGTCTCAACTCCGTATGGAAAGCCCGAGATTTTTACCATAACATTTTGATGGCTGGACATCCTGCACCATCTGGACCCAGAGAAAGACCACAAGAAGGACAGGACAGACAGCAAACCACACAACTACCAGATAAGATGGATCATCCCTCTCTCCTAGAAGCGCAAGGTGTTATGGAACAAAGACCTAGCAGTATGATTACTAGACGAATGGAGAAAGACCTAGCAGTATGATTACTAGACGAATGGAGAAACAAGCTAAAAGGCAACAACCTCAACAATCACTGGCCATCGATCAAGGAGCGACAGCAACGTCCAGAAGCAGTGGGAGGAGCTAGGCCAAAGGTTAAAAAGGCCATGCAGAAAGCTCTAAAAATGCTTCAGCCAACCAAAGATGACAACTAAGATTTTAACATGGAATATCAATGGACTGAACTCCCCACAGAAGAGAAAGAAAATACTTCACTATCTCAAACAGTTGAAGAATGATATAATTTGTTTGCAAGAAACTCATATTAAATCAACTGATCAAAAATATTTGATTAACCCAAAACTTGGTCAACATTTTGTAGCTTCTGCTATGGAAAAGAAAAATGGTATAGTTGTATACTTAAGAAAAGATATGAAAGCTGAATTAATTGAAGCAGATCCCTATGGAAGATACATCGCGTTAGATCTAATCCTAGAAGGGAAAAAGACATTGCTTCTGGGAATTTATGCTCCTAATCAACAGCAAGACGGATTCTATAGAAATCTTCATGCTAAATTAGTACAGTGGGATTATAGGTCTTGTATACTATTGGGTGACTGGAATGGCGTTATAGATACCAAGAGAGACAAGAAGATTTCTCGCCCAAATACTAAGATGCGAGCAAAGCTACCTAAATCCTTTTTTGACATGATGGATGACTTTGAACTGAGAGATATCTGGCGAGAAAGAAATGCAGAGGAATATGATTTTACCTTTTCTGATAGACATCAATCCCTTTCTAGGATTGATCTCATACTAATCACTAATGATTTGCTTTCTAGGGTGAAGAAGAAAAAGATTGCGGCGAGGGTCCTTTCGGATCATAACCCAGTTTGGATGGAATTGGGAGGGTGGGTACACGCAAGAAGGTCTTGGAGATTGAATGAAAACTTATTTAGATATGAAAAGTATATCAATGATTGTAAAAAATTGCTAACCGAATACTTTGTTTTTAATATGAATAAGGGTACACCTTTGGAATTCGTATGGGATGCAAGCAAAGCGTATATGAGAGGAGTACTGATAAATATAAATAAAGCACATAGACATAAACAAGGGGTAAAACGAATAGAATTGGAAGAGGAAATTAAGAGGAAAGAGCTGGAGTTAACAATGAATCCAGGTGATACAAAAGTCAAGGAAGCAATTGCCATATTAAAATCTCAATTTGATATGTTGATCTCTGACGAGGTAGCTACTAGTTTGTTATAGGCAAAACACAATACTTTCTGCAACGCAAATAAACCTGGCAGATGGTTAGCTTATCAGATTAGGAAAAAAAGGAAATCTCAAAATATATCTAAATTGACCTATAGAGGGAAGTAGGTGTTTCAACAGGAGGAGATTCAAAAAGCCTTTTGGGAATTTTTTACAGAGTTGTATAAGGGGGATAAAATTAATGGTTTAGATAGAGACAAATATTTAGATAAAGAGAAAATACCCTTAGTTAAAGAAGAGCACAGGCAAAAATTGAATCAACCAATAACGTCGGGGGAAATTCTACAGATAATTAAGCAATTAAAGTCAGGGAAGGCACCAGGTATGGATGGCTTGAGAGCGGTTTACTATAAAAATTTACAGTCAGAAATGGTTGAACCTCTTAGAGAATTATTTAATAAGATTCAAACCAAAGGCAAGGTGCCTCCATCTTGGAAGACAGCTTTTATATCTTTGATACCCAGAGAAAATCATGATACTACTCAACCCAAAAACTATAGACCTATTTCATTAATGTAGATTATAAAATTTTTACTAAAATATTAGCAAATAGGTTAATGCTGGTTATTCAACAATTGATACACACTGACCAAACAGGTTTTATACAAGGGAGACAAATGAAAAGTAATGTTAGATTAGTTATTAATGCATTAGAATATTTGGGAAAGAACAATCAAATTCCTGCTGCATTCATATTTTTGGATGCTGAGAAAGCCTTTGATCGAGTTAATTGGCAATTTCTGTTGAAGATATTGCAAAAAATGCAGACAGTCAATTAAAGCAATATACCAACAGCAAACAGCTCAAATCATAGTCCATGGAAGCTTAACAGACTCTTTTCAAATTGGAAAAGGTACAAGACAGGGCTGTCCTTTGTCCTCACTATTGTTTATTACAACTTTGGAAGTTGAATAAAATACGGGGCTTGGATGGTCTAAAAGGAATTAAGATTAGGCAGCAAGAATACAGAGTGAGTGCTTTTGTGGATGATTTGGTCATAATATTGGAACAACCGCAGGAATCCAGTATGGTTTTAATGAATACGATTAATCAATATGGTCAAGTGTCTTGTTTTAAAATAAACCTAGGGAAAACAAAAATATTAGCTATAAACATGAATACTAAACAAAAGGAAGAACTAGGAGGGATGCTAGGATGTGAGGTAGTCAAAAAGGTCAAATATCTTGGAGTTAATATTTTAATCTCAAATGGGAAATTATATAAGTATAATTATGAACCACTCTGGCATAGTATACAGATAGAGATGAAAAAAATGGGAGAAATTGCACTTATCTTTGCTGGGTAGAATAGCGGCAGTGAAAATGAACATCTTACCAAAAATTTTATTTCTTTTCCAAATGTTGCCTATACTCAAACAAGATGCGAATCTTTTAGAATGGCAGAAGGGTATCAATAAATTTGTATGGGCAGGAAAGAAGCCGAGGGTAAAGATGAAAATAATGCAAGATGTATGCGAGAGAGAAGGCTTGAAATTACCTAACCTAAAATTATACTATGATGCAGTGGCGCTATCCGCAATTAGTGATTGGACCCATTTAACCAACGATAGAATACTGAATATCGAGGGACATGATCTGGTATATGGTTGGCATGCTTACTTGTTATTCAACAAGAAATTGGAGTCATATCTTAAGAAATGCTTTATTGCGGGTCTGGAAAAAATATCAACATAAACTAAATGACAAGATACCCATGTGGGCAATTCCTAGACATGCAATTGAAAATATGAATATAGCACAAAACCAGGATAGAATTACTTATAGACAGCTCCTCATCTTGGAAAGGGGGGCACTACAACTAAAATCTTTAGAGGTATTGAGAGAGGAGAATGCAGTTCAAACATGGTTCCAATATGGGCAATTACAGGCCAGGTGGAAAATAGGTCAAAAAATTGGTTTTATCCAAGTTGAGGATAATCTACTTAAACAAATAAGAGACCCAAGTTTAATGCATATAAAGAGGATATATAATGTATTAATACAGATGGATTCAGAAACAGAATTAATTAAAGATTGTATGGTAAAATGGGCTCAAAATATTGAAGAACCCATAATGTTGGATGCATGGGAAAGAATTTGGGTAAGAAATGTGAAATTTACACAAGCTCAAAACCTGAGAGAAATTTTTTACAAGATGTTCTCTCTGTAAATGTGTTTTTATTTTCCATTTCATTTTTGTACAGTCACATATATACTGTGCATAACCAGGGCCATATAACATTAAACATTAAACACAGCCATTCCTCTTGTCAACAATACCCCCCAAAATAGAAACCCAATGTACTTCTTCGACCCTCCATACACCCTTTCTTTTGCCCCCCTCCAACTTTCCATCTTCCCTCCATCATTCCCCTCTACCCTACTTCCCCTCCCCCTCTACCACTCCTCTCTCCCGATACACTCCCTCCCTTCCTTCCCCCCTCCCTCCAGTCCTCTCTCCCACCCTCTCTACCCCTCTTTCTTCTATCCCTCTACTCCTCCCTTCGGTGTATTTCTACAATCTATTAATATATTCAGCTTCTCCTATTTTTACAGTGGAATTAAAGAGCGACAATATACAAGTGACGTCACCTTACTTTAAAATCTAGCACATACTATATATCCCCCCATCCCCCTCCCCCCTAACACCCCACCTCCCTTCCCCCCCTGACTTCCCAGAGCCCATAAACGGTATAGATTTTTAACAAACACAGTCTAAAATATATTGAGACAAAGAAAATTAAAAAAAAGAAGTTAATAACATCTCTGCATTGAACTCAGCTTCTTCCTGTTACACTAACTTTGAGCAGTTTAGATTATTCCTAATCTTAAGCATAGGCTATCTGTAATTTCTTAATCCCATATTTGTTTTGTATATAGTCAATCCATTTTTTCCAGTCTCGTTTATATCTCTCATTTGAATGGTCTTTAAGATATGCCAATATTTTCGCCATCTCGGCTAGGTTTGTGAATTTCAATGTCCATTCTTGAGTTGTAGGCAAGTCTTCCTTCTTCCAGTATTGCACCACCAACAGTCTTGCTGCTGTTATTAGGTGCAGAACCAAATTAGTCTCTAGCGCTGTAAAGTCAGTACATATACCTAGTAAAAATAACTGAGGAGTAAACTTTATCCTTCTTTTAAAGATATTTTGCATAATCCACCACATTTTTATTCAAAATGCCTTAACCTTTTGACAAGTCCACCATATATGAAAATATGTACCATCGAGAGAACCACATCTCCAACATTTAGGCTGTACATTCGGATACCTAGAAGCCAGCTTTCTAGGATCTAAGTGCCATCTATAAAACATCTCAGCATCCAGAAATATGAACGCAGCAGGAATTTGGTTATTCTTTCCCAAATATTCTAATGCATTAATAATTAGTCTGAAATTACTCTTCATCTGTCTGCCCTGTATAAAACCTGTTTGGTCGGTATGTATCAATTGTTGCATAACCACCATTAACCTATTTGCTAGTATTTTAGTAAAAATTTTATAATCTACATTAAGTAATGAGATAGGTCTGTAATTTTTTAGTTGGGTAGTATCTTGATCTTCTTTGGGTATCAACGATATAAACGCTGTCTTCCAAGATGGAGGCACTTTACCTTCCGTTTGAATTTTATTAAATAGTTCTCTAAGAGTTTCTACCATTTCTAACTGTAAATGTTTATAGTAAACCGCTGTCAAGCCATCTGTGCCTGGCGCTTTCCCTAACTTTAGTTGCTTAATTACCTGCAAGATTTCCCCTGAGGTTATTGGTTGATTCAACTTTTGCCTGTAATCTTCTCTAACTAGGGGTACTTTCTCTTTATCTAAGTATTTGTCTATATCTAAACACTTAGTTTTGTCCCCTTTATA
Organism: Thamnophis sirtalis; assembly: GCF_051295495.1. Classification (NCBI taxonomy): domain Eukaryota; kingdom Metazoa; phylum Chordata; class Lepidosauria; order Squamata; family Natricidae; genus Thamnophis; species Thamnophis sirtalis. The sequence continues at coordinate 15,149,403 of NW_028261395.1, forward strand.
CAATTCTGTAAAGAATTCCCGGAATGACTTTTGAATCTCCTCTTGTTGAAACACCTCCTTCCCTATATAAATCAATCTGGTTACATTTCGAATTTTCATTTTTTTCCTAATTTGGTAAGGTAACCATCTGCCCGGTTTATTTGCGTTACAAAAAGTATTGTGTTTTGCATATAATAAACTAGTGGCTACCTGATCAGAGATCAACATATCAAATTGGGATTTTAATATAGTAATTGCTTCCTTAACCTTTGTATCGCCTGGATTCAATGTTAACTCCAACTCTTACCCTTTAATTTCCTCTTCCAATTCTTTTCGTTTTACCTCTTGTTTATGTCTATGTATTTTGTTTATATTTATCAGTACTCCTCTCATATACGCTTTGCTTGCATCCCATACAAATTCCATAGGTGTACCCTTATTCATATTCAGAACAAAGTATTCAGATAACAGTTTTTTACAATCATTAATGTACTTCTCATATCTAAATAAGTTTTCATTCAGCCTCCAAGACCTTCTTGCCTGCACTATCCTTCCCAATTCCATCCAAACTGGGTTATGATCCGAAAGGACCCTTGCCGTAATCTTTGTCTTCTTCACCCTAGAAAGTAAATCATTAGTGATTAGTATAAAATCAATCCTTGAAAAGGATTGATGTCTATCAGAAGTGAAATCATATTCCTCTGCGTTTCTTTCTCGCCAAATATCTCTCAATTCAAAGTCATCCATCATGTCAAAAAAAGGTTTGGGTAGCTTAGCTCGTATTTTAGTATTAGGGCGAGAGGTCTTCTTATCTCTTTTAGTGTCAATCACGCCATTCCAGTCACCCAATAGTATACAAGACTTATAGTCCCACTGTACTACTTTAGCGTGAAGATTCCTATAGAATCCGTCTTGCTGTTGATTAGGAGCATAAATTCCCAAAAGTAATGTATTTTTCCCTTCTAAGACTAGGTCTAGCGCGATATATCTTCCAAAGGGATCTGCTTCAATTAGTTCAGCCTTAATGTCTTTTCTTAAGTATACAACTATACCATTTTTCTTTTCCGTAGCAGAGGTCACAAAATGTTGACCAAGTTTGTGGTTAAACAAATATTTTTGATCGGTTAATTTGATATGAGTTTCTTGCAGACAAATTATATTATTCTTGAACTGTTTAAGATAGTGAAATATTTTCTTTCTCTTCTGTGGAGAGTTCAGTCCACTGACATTCCATGTCAAAATCTTAGTTGTCATCTTTGGTTGCCTGAAGCTTTTTTAGAGCCTCCTGCATGGCCTGTTTAACCTTTGGCCTAGCTCCTCCCATGGCTTCTGACCTTGTTGCTGTAACTCCTTGATCAATGGCCGGTGATTGTTGAGGTTGTTGCATTGTAGCTTGTTTTTCCATTCGTCTGGTAGTCATACGGCTAGGTCTTTGTTCCATGGCAGTTGCCCTTCCGGGAGGGGGAGAGTGCATCTTGTCTGGTAGTTGTGTAGTTTGCCGTATATCTTGTCCTTCTTGTGGTCTTTTTCCAGATCCAGATGGTGCAGGGTGTCCCACCTTCAAAATATTCTAATAGAAATCTCGAGCTTTCCATACAGAGTTGAGACGATATCTTTGCTTGTCAAATGTAATTATAATACCAAATGGCACATCCCATCTATACTGTATCTGACAGTTTCTGAGTTCTTCCACTAGAAAAGCATAATCTCTCCTGGCTCTTAGCATTTGAGGTGGTATTTCTTTCAAGACAATCAAATCCTGGCCGCCGATTTGAAGCCTGGTGTTATAGGGCTCTTGTAGCATCATGTTTCTGAACTCTCTTGTGGCGAAGTATATAACTACATCTCGGGGGAGTTGCTTTTGTTTTGCCGCCCAAGAATTAACGCGATAAATTTTATCGATCTGCCAGTCAAAGTTGGACCCCGGTCGTCCCACCAGACGGTCAAAGGCCTCTGAAAAAATCTGTTTCAAGTTCTCCTGTTTATCCTCACGCAACCCCCTGACTCTTAATGCGAACTCCATCTGCCTGTAATGTATCATAATAATCTGTTTTTCAGCGTTTTCAACTTTTTGTTGCACCACCTCAGTTTTGGATGTCAAGTTGGTATTAGCTTCATTAAGAACCTCTAAGTTATCTTCAATTCCAGTAACATGTTCTGTCAGTACGGTTACCGGTCCCAGCATATCATCATTTATTTTGGCAATCCTAGTATCAAGTTTATCATATAAGTCCACCTTAAACTGTTTTAATTCATCCTTTATCTCCTCTCTGAATTCTTTGAAGGTTTCCAAAAAAAGTTCTTTCATTAGCACATCTCCAGTAGGGGGCAACTTTGTGCCAGGTATCGGGGATGTGCTTCTAGGAGGAAGTTTCCCCCCAGGAATTAATTTTGATGGCGTTATAAGTCTTATCTATGGACAATTAATCAAGCTCTACTGGCTCGCTGTGCAGCTTACGAAAAAGAAAAAAGGGTATTAAGTCACCCCTTCGTTAGCTCTTTAGGATTTTTCAAAGGATTTCAAAAAAAAGAAAAAGAAGAAAAAGCATTGTAACGAAGCAGCTCGACTTCCTGGGCGGGATCTAGCTGATCGCGGCAGCTTAATAGAGCTGCCCCCCAGTTTCTGGTTGTGTTATCTGCCTAGATATCTGGCAGGTACCTCACTCTTCAGGCAAAGAAGAGGGGGAGAGAAGATCCAGCTGGCAAGAGCTTTTCCTTTGAAATTTGCAGCCTTTTTGGCTGCGAAGAGAAGGGGAGCCAGCCGAGGCTGAATCATTATCTCCGTGCTGGAAATTCCTAGCCGTCTTCTTCACGGCTCAAAGTAAGATACCTCCACTTAGGACAATATTTGAACTATTTATCTGAATTTAATACAAGCAGAGTCCGTATCTGAGAACCTTATCTGTTTTTTTTAAAATCCTAGCTTCATTTTTTACAAGAGCTTCCTTCGTGTACTTAGCTTCTTCTTTTTTTTCTTAAAAGACACTGGCTCCTAAAATGCCAATTGTGCATTCTTCGTAACAATGCCACATTCCTAATTCTTCTGCAAAAGTAGTGATAAAAGTTCAAAGGGAGGAACAGCCAGCCAGCAGTTTCTTATTAATTAGTTTCACTTCTCTGAAGAGTTTACAAGACTTTCTTCTTATCAACTTTGTTAATATATATTTCTGATACAGAGAAGTCAAAAATGGCACTGAATACAAGATGTTCTATAGATGACATTTAGATCCTAAAAAGTTGGCTTCTATGTATCCGAATTTACAACCCAAATGTTGGAGATGTGGTTCTCTCGATGCTACATATTTCTATATATGGTGGACTTGCCAAAAGGTTAAGGCATTTTGGATAAAAATATGGTGGATTATGCAAAATATTTTTAAAAGAAGGATAAAGTTTACTCCTCAGCTATTTTTGCTAGGTATAAGTACGGACTTTACAGTGGTAGAGATTAATTTGATTTTGCACCTAATAACAACAGCAAGACTGTTGGTGGTGCAATATTGGAAGAAGGAAGACTTGCCTACAATTCAAGAATGGACATTGAAAGTTACAAATTTAGCTGAGATGGCTAAAATATCTGCATATCTTAAAGACCACTCAAATGAGAGATATAAACGAGACTGGAAAAAATGGATTGATTATATACAAAATAAATACGGGACTAAGAAATTCCAGATAGCCTATGCTTAAGACCAGGAATGATTTAAATTGTTTAAAGCTAGTTTAGCAAGAAGGAGCTAAGCTCAATGTAGAGATGTTATTAATTTCTTATTCTTTTCTCTTCAATATATTTTAGACTGTGTTTGTTAAAAATCTATACCGTGTTCTGGGAAGTCAGGGGGGGGGGAGAATGTGGGGGGTTGGGGGGGGAGGGTGGGGGATGTATGGATTTATATTAGGTTAGATAAGATGTCTTAGATCTCAATGTAATATGACTTCATATGTATATTGTTCCTTTCTTTTTAAATTTCTCTTTAAAAATAGGATAGGCCAAGTATATTGATATGTAGTGGAAATACACCAAGGAGTGGAGGAGTGGGAAAGAAGAAAGATGGGTAGAGAGGGATGGGAGAGAGGGTGGGAGGGAAAGGTGAGAAGGAAGGGGGGAGTGGATGTGGGGAGAGGAGTGGTAGAGGGGGAAGGGAAGTAGGGTAGAGGAGGAGGATGGAGGGAAAATAGAAAGTTGGAGGGTGGTGGAAGAAAGAGGTGTATGGAGAGTGGAAGAGTTATATTGGGTTTCTGTTCTCTGGGGCATTGCTGACAAGAGGAATTGATCCAATTATTGTTTAATGCTGTATGGCGTTGGTTATGTACAGTATACATGTGAGTGTATGAAAATGAAAATAAAAAATAAAAGTGTAAAAAAAAAAAACTAAAAAGAAGGAGAGACATTTCCTCTGCTTCTTAGTAAAGCTTGCCCAGCTGCAACCCCCTCTTCCCATCTCCTCCCAGCCCCTCCTTCAAAGTCTTTTTGATTACTTTCTTTTAGATAAGAAATTGGGTGGGTTAAAAATAAAAAAAACCTATGTGAGCTTCAATCTGTCTTTTAACTTCCACTTTCATAAAAAAGTTTGGATGGATCCAATTCAGTGGTGGGTTGCAGGCAGAACACCCTATTATAGGCTTACTGGTGCCTGCCTAGAGCACTGGATACCATTCTGGTACGGTGCTCCAGAGGGCCCACCTGCCCGCCCGAGCTCCTTACCTGTCTTTAATCTCTTCGGCGATTCCGCGCATGCGCGCGGTGCGTACAGTGCCTGTGTGACGCTTTACCGAGCAGCTGGAACATTGCAGAGGCTCACAGAGGCATCGCTGGAAGGTAAGATGAATGTGCGTGCTGCACATCTGTGCGTAGGCACGCTGCACATGTTCATATAGAGGATGCCAAGACCCATTGCAACTGTACCGATTGCAATGGGATCCGGAACCCACCAATGATCCAGTTCCACAAAGCCTCCCATTTTCCTCAGTGTGACCCACCTTCCTGAGTGGAGAAGGTCCCCTCCGGACAAGGAATGCAGTCATAGCAGCAAACTGGCTCTCCTTCACGAGCCCTCTTGACAAATCCAGGATGACAACTTTCCACACATTTGGACTCAGGTAGGGACTAAACAGAAAAACAAGAAAGCCAAAGAAAAGATGTTAGGACTCTCCGTCCATGGAAAATGGAGGTAGAAATGGATGAAGACAAATAGCCTCTGGTCTTCACTGAGGTAAATGTGAAATCTCTGACTCCTTCTAAACAGACGGAGGAGGTATAACAACTGGCAGATTCTTCATTTACTTCCTCCCTTTTGCTTTGGGAATTTAGCATTATAATAAGATAGTTTTCTACTTAATAGTCTAGAGCAACTATGGCAAACCTTTTTTGGCTCACGTGCCATAAGTGGGGGAGCTCACTGGGGTCGTATGTAGGCGTGCTGCACCCATAATGCAATGCACAACCCCTCCAGTGCGTATGCGTGCACTACAGGCACAACTCCCATTTTTTGCATGCTTTTTTCGCCGTCCCCAAGCTCCAGAGGCTTTACAGGAGCTTGGGGAGGGCGAAAACAGTCCGTCCCCCGGAGGCTTCAGGAACCTCCAGGAGTCATCCCAGGTCTAGAGGGTTGGAATTAAAAAAAGATTTAAGTATGATGATATATTCTTATTAAAACTAAGAATAAAGTTTACTGTAAAAGATTTAGGAAACTTTTATCCTGTTACATTTTTAAAATACAGAATAAAACTGTGATGAAGAAAGGAACCTCTGACTAGTAACATCTTGAAAGGTTTCCATAAAAATGGCAAAGCCCCTCTACTTACTGTAGGTCCCGTCTGTTGAAGAATTACAATCAGGTAACACCAACTGGCATGGGATGCCAACCACTTTGGAGACTATAGGCTTTGGCCACTTGAAATGGGACCTCAGGCTTTGAAAACAGAGAAAAGACACCACAATTTCTCTCACCTTATTGAGCAACTGTAGCCGTGAAAGAACAGCTTGGTCAACAGAAAGTCTCTTTCGTTCAAAATACGCCAGTCTCTCTTTCCTTACATCCTCCTTGCGGGGAACCAAGAAACCATGAATGACCAGATCTGCTTTTATCTCTCCATTTTGGTCCAAGTAGAGTTTCCTCTGAGAAATATTCCAAAATTCATTCTTCTCCAGAAAGGGATGAAACTAGAATGGGAACATCCAGGAATTTGAAATCTCCCACCAGCTCTTTTTTCAGCCTGAAAAGTTAGTGAGGATCCTTTCTGAGTTTCTTTCTCTCCCATTATGCAGCTGCAGGATTCTCCCCTTTTAGCTGATCCTTCCCTAGGCAGCCTCTCTTTCCCTCATCCCAAAAGTCATTCCCAGATATCATTACACTTCCTAAATACATTATGGTGATAGAACTGGATTTCAATGAAGGAATCGCAAAGAATTCTGTGATGCAATTGGAAACCTGAAGGGTGGTATGATAATTAAGTGGATAAAAACTCTTCAAAATGTTACTCAAATAATTTTAACCCTTTTTAATCTTTCCTATGAAATCTGAAGGTGGGAGTTGAAGTCCAGGCATCTTCAAGTTGCCAAGGTCGAGAAACATTGTCTTAGAGTAAGCTAATTTGATATGATTTAAAGAATATAAAGTCTTTCAACTTACAAGCCTTATTTGAAACTTCATTTATAAAGTTTGATAAAATAACAATGGTTTTAAATCAACTTAAAGATGATAATCAGAAGCAAGCAACAATTGTTGAATCAGATGGATTGGATGGGTGGACTGGAACTTAATTTGCTGCTGGTATCCCTGAAGAAGGGGTCTGATTTGAAGGCAGGCTGTTTGGAGATGGCTGGAGAGGCCATGGATCCTGAAGACTCAAAGTGGACAGAACGGATGGCTGATGAAATGGATTCTTTCAAGAAGATTGAGAGAGATTGTGGAATGGACTTGTCATATTTACCTGGAAAACAAGTCTTAAAAGTCGTGTTTCCATTTACAGGAGATCCTATGACTTTGGGGAATGGAAAGCAGTTGTTGGGAAAGATCCTAATTAAATTTTTAAGGAAATGTATTATTATTAAGAATCAAACTAAGATGTTTGACCCTCGACAGATTCTGGATGGATCAGAGATAATGATTGTGGTGGTCTGTGGTAGATAAAAAGCCCCTGTAAATTTTCTGTGAGTTCAATACAGTAACAGATAACAGACAATTTTGAAGTTTTGAAATTTAGCTTTATTGTTGGATTGCCTGTTAACTACATTTTTTATATAAAGCAGATAGATAACAAGTCAAATACTTGCAAATAGATGTGTAGTTTATCATTGTGGGCCTATTTTGCAAATGGGAGAAACTATTGTTGCTGTATTGTATTCAACTGGGGTGACAATATGCATGTCTTTGTCTGTTTTTAATGCACTATTAAAAAAAGTTTTATTCTTGTTTTGTTTTGTCTTTGTAATAGTTTTATTTTCCAAAACTTGTATTTTACCTTTTTGAATAAAATAAAATTTTATTACAGGAATATCAAGTTTCCAGAAACAATATTTATGATTAGCAGACAGTGAAATGTGCATGAGACAAAAACAGTAGAAAAATATCTGATTTTTAGCAACTAGAATTTGACTAACAATAGAGTCTCATATAAGAACATTAATGATGGACTGGAAGAAAGATGAGGGATACCAAATTGGATATGTATGTTTGTGAAAAGGATCTCAAAATCATAGTTAACTGGAAACAGAGTCTGAGTCAACAGGAGATGAAAGAAGGCAAATGCAGCCATAAGAATCTCAGGAAGTGAACATTCTGGTTTGGGGAGACCCCAACTCAAGAACCAGGTCCCCTTGCAGGCACAAAGCTTGAAGGTAAATTTGCTTAAAATCTACGTGAACTTCAGGGAGGGACAATGAAGCCCAGGAAGAGAACAAAGGAGCTGCTCTTAGCCTTGAGGAAAGACAACAAGGAGAAGAACTGAAGATCAGGAGGAGTCTGGGAGCCCCTTTTCCAACTGACACAAGTTGGAGAAGGGAGGATACACCCCTCTTCCAATAACTGACTCATGTTACACTCGAGCATTAGATCTGCTCACTATTATTAAAGAGTGTCAGACATGGAAAAATGAATTCAGTTAGAAAAAAGGAGATTTTAGCTGAATGAGAGAAAAAATATAAAAGGATGAGCTGTTTTAGAGCTGAGCCAGTAAAGCAGACAAGTTCAGTCTCCTCTTCATGGATTATCTGAATGCAAAGACTGAGCAGCCATCAGTCAGAGAAGCTTGAGCTGGGATTCCTGCAGAGAGAAGGGGTTGGGCTAGATGGTCTCAGGGTTGGGCTAGATGGTCTCAGGGTCTCCTCCACATTTATAAAGGTTGTCATGCCACAATATGTTACTGTTGTCATGTTGTTACTCTAGCCCCATTTAGTGGCTGGGGGCAGATAAGCCTAACTATATGGTCTGAAGCCAGACTCCATTTTCTGTCAGCCTTTGGAGAAGACAGAAGCAGCCATTGTGACCGAGACCCCTGGTCATCCGGAGACAGCATCCATCCCTCACACGGAGCATCACTGGAGAGGTTCCAGCTGCTTCTTTCTTGGCTGTTAGTTAATGCTGCCTATCTGGTCTTTCTATTTGATTTCCACTATTTGCATCTCCTCAGTTTCACCTGCCCTGTTCTCTCAATAAAGCATCCATACGAGGCTTCCTTTCATTGGAGGAGAATAGGGGGCTTAGCTGCCGGTCCAGCTGCACAGAGACCCACATGCAATGGGGATAGAACAAAGGTGGAATTCCACAATGCTAATCACAAACCCACAAATACAGGAATTTATTTTAAAAAGAATACAGCATTTTCCAATTAGGAGTGCTAAATATAAAAATACCTTGGTATCTACTCTTTGGAACCATTAATTCCCTGAGTAATTAAATTGGCCAGGTCTGTTGAGATGGTTCCCCTCCTTCTCCTCTGGATTCCTCCTCCAAAGGATCTAAGATTAATGGATCCATATTGGGATCCCCATACCTGCCATGGCTGCAGCCTTTGGGGCCCCAAGATCTTTTCTCCCTCCTTCCTTCTCCTCAGTCTGGAGGAATAGGCGGCATTTAAGACCTGGGCCAGAGTCTTCATGAGACTGTAATGTTGGTAGTAATTTGGGATGCGTATTCTTTTCCTTTTCTCCTGGGTCTCCAGTGGGGCTTTCTGGGTGCATCTTCTGTGGCCTTTGACAGAAAAGATGTTCTTTGAAAGAGAACAGTGAAAATAATGTTCTTGAAACTGTTTCTCCACAAAGAAATTGGGTTCAAAGGCATCATCCATTGGACTTTCTTTTTCCAAAAAACCAAAGTTCCAAATACTATGGATGTATTTGAAAAATCTGTGCTTTTTGATTGTATACAATGCAAAATTTGTGAGGATCCAAACTTTCCCTTCAATGGGTCCTGGCAGACGCATAAGTGTTAAATGGAAAGGAAGAATTCTGTCCCAAATAGAATCAAATTCCATGAAGTGAACAAAGATATTGACTTGTCTCCACTTAGAGAGGGAATCCCTGAGGTATACAGTATATCCAGTTGTTGAGAACAGTTGTGATATAACCACACAAATTCCATTCCTGACAAGCACAGGAGTGAAAATCCTCATGAAATTCTCTCCCTTTTCTGTATCTGAAGCAAAGAGGCCAATCAGGATCCATCTGAAGTGGAGGAGCAGCTGGACAATTGCAGGGTTCTGGAATCCTTCTTTGGGGTCCATCTGGTAGAAAAAGGGGAATTGACTTTTATCACTCAGAGCCTTTGAAGCTCTTGCATATTTGATCTGAAAAATCAATTGAAAGGATTAGAGCCGTGATGGGGAACCTGTGGTATGCAGAGCGTCCTCTCCCAGGACGCAAGCCGCCCCAGCCCAGCTCCACCAGCATCCACATGCAGGCGTGCCTCCTGCCATCCAGTTGGTTTTTGGGCCTATGCCAAGGACCAGGGCAGGGGACCTGTGAGTATGCGGGGGGTGGGTTGCTCAAATTGCGCAGGAGACTCAGGTGGTCTGGAAATGAGTGTGGATGGCTTCCCCCCCTCCCGTCATGCTTCCTTGCTCAGTTGGAGGCTTTCTTCAGCCTTCAAACAGTTGCAGGGGCTTTTTCTTGCTTCGAGGTTGGTGCAGGAGGCTTTCCAGGGCCAAAATGTGGTGTGGAAACCACAGGCTTTTTTTTCTGTTTTGGCCCTGGAAAATCTCCTGCAACTGTTTGAAGGCTTAAGGAAGCCTCCAACTGAGCAAGGAAGCACTGGGGGAGCCAGGTCATTCACACTCACTTTCAGCCCATCGGAGATCCCTGCCCCAGGGCAGAAATGAGAGCCTGTCCTGTGGAGCCCACTTCCACTTGGGCGGAGGAGGACAACAACATGAAGAAGAGAAGGAGGAGAATGAAGAGGCTTTGCAGGAGCCAGCAGGGAGCAGGTCAGGTGGGGCTGCCTGGCTGGCTGGGGAGAGGGCAATCATGGTGCTTAGGTGGCAGCAGCCCACATGCCCCAACTGTGCTGGGGGGAAAATGAGGGGCCCTGCTTGAATGGAGAGGAATGTACACACACACCCTGCCCCACTGCTCAGGTGTCCACAACACCACTGGCAGTAGTTTGGTTGCCCTGGCTGAAGTCTCTCTCTCTCTTGCTCTCAGGAAGGGGGGAGAGAATGGATGGGAGGAAAGAAAAACTTGGGAAAGAGGGAGGGAGATCCAGAGGAAACAGGGAGAGGCTCTTGCCCCATTTCTGCCTCCTCCCAGGCGGCCCACAAGGTTGAAAAGCTGATTCCTCACTCTCACTCTTTTTTTTCTCCTCCCCCCCTCTCTCTCACACACATACACACGCACACACACTTACTTGGATTGCTCTCTTACCCTGGCTGTCTCTGTCTGGCCCCATTTGCAAAGAAACCTCATTAAGTAGTTAAGTGGAAAGTAGTTGGGGTGAGGAGGAGAGGAGCAGGAGACCAGCAGGCAATCACTTTTTGCCCCAAGAATGAAAGTTTCTGGGTCCCTGACTCTGCAAAAGAGGATGGGTGCCTGAATCTGCACAATATTATAGCACCCAGGAGCCTCTATTCTGGGCACAAAAATCATTTCCCAGCCAACTCTCCTCTCCCTTCTTCAAACACAACGAAGCAGAGAAACAAGAGAGGAGACAGAGGTTCCCAAAGTTTCAGGAAGGGAGGGAAAAGCAGGAGGTATCTTAGTGGATTGGGGAGGCCTTGGGGATCTCTTCTATCACTAGGACCCCCATGTCCTTCCCCACCCTGAGATACTGCACGGGCACATTAGTATTCTTGAATTGGGAGCTCTTAGGAAAGTATCCCCTCTTTGTGGGTTGCAAACAGCTATTTCCAGTGGGGGAAACATAGGGTGACCAGACATCCCGCATTTGGCGGGACAGGCACGCCTTTTCATTTTTCCCGCGTCCCGGGCCGTTCTTAAAAAAACACACTTTATTTTGGCGCTCGCAGCTCTCTCGCTCCCCCACCCATCAGCTGCTAGCAGCTAGCTCGCTGGCTCATTCCGTTCTATCCTACACAAAAATCTAAGCCAGCCCAGCCTGCTGCTCACTGATTGGCTGGACTCCGCTTAGCTTAGCACGCCTGCGTGAGTCTCCATTTCATTTCGTCTTTTGTTTTCATTGCAGCTGCTTAGGCTTAGCTTAACTGGTGAGTAATGGATGGTACTGGTGGGAATTGGGAGGCGCTGGGGGGAGGAGACAGCCCTCCTCTCCTCCTTCTCCCCCTTTGTGTTTCACCTCGCATCACAGGCCCCTGTGCTGCGCCGCCACGGCCGGCAGAAGCTCCGGAACCGAGTGGAAGTTCTCTGCGTGAGTGAAACAGCCGCTGCCGCTCGTGCATAGAACTTCCATTTGGTCACAGAGCTTCTGCCGGCGTGGCGGCACCTGTGCTGCGGTTCCCAGTGACCATGCCGCGGGTCTGCGAGGCGTGGTAGCTTCCCGCCGCCCTCCCCTGCGGTGGCGGCTGTTCACCTCGCACAGAGAACTTCCACTCGGTCACGGAGCTTCTGCCGCCCATGACGGCGCAGCACAGGGGCCGCCACGGGCGGCAGAAGCTCCAGGACTGAGTGGAAGTTCTCTGCGCGAGGTGAAACAGCTGCCGCCGCGCTTTCCTACAGGAGTCTTCGGGTGGGCAGCACAGCCGCCGGTGCCAGCGGGGCGGAGCGCATGGTGGGAAGGCGGCAGTCCAGCCTGCTGTTCCCGGCAGTGGCTGCTCCTGCTCCTCCCTCCCTTCATGCAGCCTCCTGCCTCTCTCCTGGCCAGAGCAGCACTGCACCCTGCCAAGAGGCACCACCGGGCAGCTTAACGTGAGTAACTCTGGCAGTGGGAATCGGGAGGCTTCGGGTGGGCAGCGGCGCTTCCCTTGCGAAGGCCATCCAATTCCCACCACCGGAGTTACTCACTCACGTGAAGCTGCCTGGCACCAGCGGCTGCTCCAGCCCTTCTTCGGCTGTGCGTCCAGTCCGGCTGCTAGGCGACCTCCCTGCAGCCTCCTCGCCCGGCAAGGGGAAGGTTTGGGGTGAGAGGTCCTCCGCTTCCCCCGTCCCAGCAGTGGAGCGTGGGCGCCTGGTTGCAAATGCGTCTCCCTCGCCTGCACTTGAGACCTACAGCTGAGGCAGCGCCGACGTCGGAGGAGGGGAGGGAGCCAGCTGAGGAAGAAAAAACCCAACCCTCTTCCCCTTCGGGGGGTCTCCCCACTTACCATCGGAGTGGCGGGGTGGGGAGAGATGGGATCCAGCCACCTCCCCTGCGTGGGTGGGCGGGAGGTGCGGAGGAAGGCGAGCAACAGGAGGCGCCCAAGTTGCTGTGCCCGTCGCTGCCCCACACCCGTCTCGGTGCCTGCCTGTCAAAGCGGTGACACGGAGCAGCCAAGCGCCGATTGGGGGGGGGACGCCAGGCAAGGGAAGGTGGGGGTGGAGGAGCCGTTTCTAGCTCCACTGGTGCCAACCCGGCCCTCCCCACTTCAGAGAGAGAGGGGGACACCCGCTGCCCAGTGCCCACCCCGGCGGAGAAGGCATGTGGGGCTTTGGGCTGGCGGGCACCGTGCAACAAAACCTCCCCCCTCCCCCATCAGGTGGCAGGTGGGGGGTGCGGGCACACTTATCTTGCCAGCCCTGGCATGGGCCAGCGGGGTTCTCTGTGTGTGCTATTGTGGGTCTAAGGTAGCAACCATACCAGCCTCCAACTTGCAGGCTTGCCAGTCCAAGCTGAGTCCCAGCCGTGTTGCTGATTGCGGGTCAGTTTTGCCAAGGTGGTTGTGAGAACGGCATTCATAGGGAAAGCTGGCTTCACCTGTTACAGCAGTGATGGGGAAATCTTTTGGGCTCAAACATTCAGAAAATGTTTAATTTCACTCTCCTGGTACATGCGTGTGCGTGTGTGTGTGTGTGTTGCACACATACAGACATCCTTGATCAAAGAGAAACATTTCTTTTTCAAATTCATTCATTAAAAAAGAATACACTTCAATCATACGTGGTGTTAAGTGTTGCACAAAGAAACAACACAGGAAAGGAAAGAAGGGAGGGAGGGAGGAAAGGGGAAGACAGGGAAAGAGCAGAAAGACAGAGAAGGTGAAGTAGATAGGCAGAAGGAATGAAGAAGGAAGAAATAGGAAGGAGGGAAGGTGAAAGGATGGAAGGAGGAAGGAACAGAAGTGAAGAGGAAGAGAGAAATGGAAAGAGCAGAAAGACAGAGAAGGTAGATAGGCAAAAGAAATGAAACTGAAAGAATGGAAGGAGGAAGGAAGAGAAAAGGAGGAAGGGAGTGAGTGAGGAAAGAAGAGAGGATGGAAGGAGAAAGGAAGGAAGAGAGGGAAAGAGCAGAAGACGGATAAGGTGAAGGTAGATAAGCAAGAGGAATGAAGGAAAAAGTGAGGTGTCTCGAGGAAGGGGAAAACATTTAGTGACCAAAGTTACAATGGCATTGAAAAAAGTGACTGATGACCATTTTTCACACTTAGCGACCGTTGCAATCATTTTCACACTTAGCGACTGTTGCAGCATCCTCATGGTCACGTGGTCAAAATTTTGTTTGGCAACAGATTCGTTTCAGTGTCCTGGGGTGACCTTTTGACAAAATATAAAAATTTTAATCAAACCCCCCCCCCCCCCAAGTCAATGGTGTCCCTCTTTACCAATCTGAAAATCTGGTCACCTTAGGGAAACAGGACAAAGCAAGTGGGGGGAATACTTTCCTTTCCTATATTTCCAGTCTGAATGAGACCATGGCAGGGTCCCTACGGAAGAGCTCTTTTAAGGATCATTATGTATTCATAGTAAAGCAACTAACTTAGCTCTGTTCTTAAATGCTAAAGCTGTTGCACATAAAAAACAGAGGAACTCTGATCAACTACCAGAGCCATCATTTTGACAGTTTTGCTGTACTGTCGTCTGTGCCCATGAAATGCAAGCATGGAATAAACTGAGCCTGGTTTGTCCTCAGTCTTTTCAGTGGCCACAAACTACCAGCAAAAGTGCCATTTGATCACAAGGCAAGGAATGTTTCCCCTTTTGCATTGGAGCATCCCAGTCAGGACAGGAAAGACAAAGAAAAAGAAGGAAAGAGGGGAAGGAAGAGGTAAATCCTACCTTAGCACTTGATCACCAGCAGCCCTGCTGCCTTTTACCATCCCCTTGTCCTCTCCTCCTGACCTCTCCTATCATTGAGGATGCCTTGGTTACAAAGCTAGGTCTCTTAAGGAGAGGGAATGGGCCTCTCTCTGACCCACATACTTTGTCCTCCTGCACACACCATGGCAACCAAGGAGACCAAGCACGCTTGCCATGGCCCCTGAAGTCAACCACAGTGGGGCCCTAATTGAAATTTGACACCCCTGGACAAAAGTCACATTACTCAAAAGGATGCCAAATGCAAACATTTACCTTTCAATAAAAAGGTGTTTGTATCATTAAAAGTGCTGTTATTGTGGGGGGGGGGAGGTTTCAGAGAAAAGACGTTAATCACGTATTAGTTGTTTTTCTAAACTAAAACCTCATCATTCAGGTTAAATTGCCATGTCGGCATTCCAAGATAAATAAGTGGGTTTTGGGTTGCAGTTCAGGCATTCGGTCTCTAAAAGTTTTGCCATCACTGGATTAGAGCATACAAAGATTGTAACCTAATTCAGCTTTTGTTAAATTGCTGTTGAGAGAAGCTCCATTGTAACCTAAGGTGCCAACTACATAGATAAAACCTCTAGTCGAATTGCCCAGCTTAGCCTAGCAAAGTAATTTCTTGTGAAAAGTAAAATGTGGATTCTGCCAAGTAGCCTTACTTGTAACTTAAAATGTGTGTTCAGCATTCCCGAACAAAGTTCTGAGTTATATGCCAGAAAAAGCATTTCTTTTCCCTTCTAAAGTCTATTATTTTCAGAGCGCTAAGAAAAACCATGAAATTCATGTGATATCAAATTATATTTCCATAGCAAGGATGTTCTGTGCAAGCCATATGAGCTATAAGATGTTTGGAAAAGTTTTTTTTTTATAAAAAAGTTTTTTATTTTCAAACAAACAAAGACAAACAAACATAAAACATCTATCAATCTCACATAGCATGTCGTTTGGATACAAACATTTGTGCATCACCACTTTTGATTATATATAGAATCATAATTTGTCCATCAAAAATACAATGATACATCTTTATCATTTATATATAATATATTCAGTTACAGTTGATGTTCCATCATTTTAAAACAAAAATTCTAACATTCAATTTCATATACCTATGCCAATATTCCATTGCATACTTATTTAATAGTAGTTTATCTTTATATAGTCACATATCTCATTCTATTGTTTTTACAAAATGAAGGGAAAAAAATTCTCCAATGTTTTATATTTGTTGCATCACTAATTTCAGTTATGTATAAAATCACAAATTATCCATACAGTATACATCGGTATATTATAATCTTTGAATATCATATGTTCAACTAAGATTGTTATTCCTTCATTCAAAACAAATGCTCTAAACATTCAAATCAAGTATATACCAATATTCCATTACATCCTTATTTATCTATTTAAAAATAAAGTGACTTTATAACATCGGCTATTCTATTATTTTTACAATTTAAGCAACTTCTCCAGTATTTTTCATTTCCATGTTTTTTTTATCTAGCCACTGATAAAACAAGTTCCATATCTTATAAAATTGTTCATCTTCTTCTCTAATTTCAAATGTCAATTTACCCATTTCGGCACATTTCATTATTTTTCGAATAACTTCCTTCTGCGTTGGTGTGCTGCCCCAACAGTATATAACTAGTGTAGGAATTAAGAACTGTCTCCTTTAAGAAACTACCTCATGGGAAATGTAGGCAGAGACTGCCTTATGGGAAATGTAGTTCTGTAACATGTGATTACATCTCTGTTTATGATTGGCCACTGGGACATTCTGCTCACATGCAAAATTTATAACGGATCAGTCTGAATGCTTTTTAAAAAATTTTTAATTTTATTTTAATTGAACAAAAACACACACATACCCCAAAAAAAGAATTATCCTTCATTACATCTTGTAGAAAGTGTGTCAATTGCTTACAGATAACTTTTGTGCATTTCATCCACAGTCGTTACTTATAGGCCATATTAGATTATACTTTAAGTCAAAAATTTGTATAGCTTGCTATCAATGTAACCCAATTCTCATTTGACTACAATTATTTGAACATGCTTTTACCTCAAATCATTCATACTTAAAGACACAACCACATAATGGCATTCATTAGCTATTTCAAAAAATCCTCCAATAACATTACACCTTTATAGCATCTTTTAAGTAAAAGTCAATAAAGTTTCTAAGCCTCCCCCCCCTCTCTTTTTTCCCCCAACTCACTGACTAAAATTTATATATAAGTTATTTTGGCCAATACCATAGCATGAATATATTGTTAAACAATGACCATTAACATTTCCTTGTTGTTATTATAATTGGCTAAAAATCATTTACTATTTATGCCCCATCTCCTCTCATCAGGGCCCCCACCCCCAAAAAAACCTTACACCTTTATAACAAGATTTAAATGAAAATTTGTTAATAAAATTTATAGGTCTTTTTCCCAAGTCACAATTTACAATTTATATCCAAATTTATTTTACTAAATTGTCAATACATGTATATATCATTACGCTGTATCCATTATCATTTCATTATTATTATTTATGGTTAATTAATTGTTAGCAAGTAAACATTTAATAACAATCTAAAACAATCTAGGAGTTACAAAGTTCCTACTTATTAATCACCAATAATAATAAAAACTAATTTTTATTACCAACTTTGTCAACCTGTATCTTTCCAGTAACAAAACAGTCTTATCTCTCTTGTCAATTGTGGAGTCAGTCTTCTTTTTATCTCCTTTAAAAGGTTTTTATCGGCTTCTCTCCGCACTTTGTTGCTTGAAGGGTCTCTCAGATAATCTCCTTGCCCACCAGTTGCTACTAAAGTTAACTTGTCTTTGTTTGTCAATCTTGCGTCTGAAAAAAATTCTCTTCTTATATCTATCATCATTAGTATTTTTTTCTCTTCTGTGTCCTGGAATCTTGGGTAGAGCTCCAATTCATCAAATTCCCTTTTCCATATTCCCTTTCCATTTTCACCCACATTTGTTCCATTAATAAATTCATCTATTTGCTTATCTTTATCTTCTGTATCCTCATTCTCCCCTTTAATTGGGGGGGCTCCAACCCCATCATCTTTTGCTGTGAGGAAGACTAGTCTTTCCAGCTTCTTCTCAATTTTCCCATATCCTTCCAATAGATTTTGAATTCCAGCCAAGATATTTTGGAATTTTAAGGTTTCCTCATCTAAGTATTAACCCATGTTTCCAAAACAGAAGAAAAAGAGGAAAAAAAACTAACAATGACTGCTAGTCTAGTCTTCCAGGCGTCTCTTAGCTGTTATTTTAAGTTGACTTAAACACAAGTTCTTTTATGCTCTTCAAAGGGGAAGGGTTCTGTTCCCCCCTTTTCTTTCTTTCTTTCTTTCTTTCTTTCTTTCTTTCTTTCTTTCTTTCTTTCTTTCTTCCTCTGCCACAATAATTCTCAGAGGCACCTTTGAAAATAATTCGTGCCCTTGGTTTTTTATCAGTTTCTGTAAACAAGTTGCAAATCCTTCAGCTGCAAAGTTAGTGAAATCAAATAAAGAAAGAGATACGTTGTTTCAAAAAACTCTGACTGGCAGTTAATTTTCACCTTCTGTAGGAAACAAAGTTCTTTAGATTGCTTTTAGTGTGGTTTATTAACAAGTAATAGGAAGAATTGTTAAAATAAAAAGGAAGGTTTTAATCCAGAAGTCAAAAAATAGACCAACAAGAAGCAGAAGAAAAAAAAAATCAATCCGTTCACTTTAAGAGGAGAAATGGAGACCATGACAAGCCTTTCAATCCACAAAAAATAGTTACAATGACAAAGAAAAAAAAACTTTCCACAGTGATCTCATTGGGATTATTTTCGCCATTCAGTTCTTTTGTTTAAGGATCAATTTGGCTTTAAAGAAACATTTCTTTGGGCAATCTTTAGCAAAATAGAAAAAATACCTCACCAGATGGACTCACTTTCTCTTTTCACTTCTCCCCTTCCAGAATGTCCTGACTTCATCAGCCTAGGGGCTGACTGTTCACTTGAAGCACTTCCCTTGAGTCTATTAGGGATTTTGAGATATCCCTGAGGCCAGCAAGGCTTTGTCTTCCTGATCACCATCTCTACGGGATGGTTTAGGTCTCATTGGACCCCCCAGTGGCAAAAGTGTCAATGGCAGTTTCAGAGTATCGAGACCGCACGTTGTAATGTTGCAACATAGCTCCTCCTTCCAATACATCTCTGTTTATGATTGGCCATTGGGGCATCCTGCCCACATGCAAAATTTATAGCAGGTCAGTCTGAATGCTTTTGTGAACCGGAATAGTAGCGTTCTACATCTCCGCTCAGCATGGGGATAAAATCATCATCTTTTTACACCATGTGATGGGATAGATTATGGAAAGTCAGAAGTATCTTAACACTGAACTGTAAGTTTTGCTATTAAGAATGCCTGATAATAAACTTGACCTGAAAGAAATTCCTAAATTGGAGTTAAACTGCATGCCCCGAGCACATCTATAATGCTTGAGACAGAACAGTAAAAAGATGATGAATGATTTTAGCTCCCGAGTAAATAAGACGTTGAAGTGGAATCCCAAACTCTGTTTGCATTTTAACTGAGAACAGCTGCCGGGATTTCCCCACCCCCTCTTGGAGCAGAGAGAAACATCCCGTTTCAGCGAGAAAGGCTGATTATCTCTCCTGAGATGAAGGACTTGTTGTGATTAAGAAAGTGTGTTAAAAAGGAACCCAGGAATCGCATGATAAAGCAACCCCCCTTTCTTTCCCAACCTAACAAAGAAAGAGAAACCTTGCTGGTAATAAAAGCCCCATGGAAAGGTCTCCATGGAAATGAAATTTGAGTAAGAAAGAGGTCAGTAGCCCAGAGCTGACCTCTCAACTCCTTTGAACTTTATTAATGAGTTGTCCTGGCAACGAGAGGCAATAAAGAGCCCAACTTACTTAGCTTGTGCAGACCTAAAGGCAGCCAAAAGAGCCATAAGGCAGAGGCAGTCCAGCTGAAGAAACCAATTTTGTGAATTATTGAGAGAGGCACAACTCCTTTAGAAGGTGCCAAGCTAGCAGGTCCAAAACAAATTCTGAGTTTGGGTGAAAATCCCTTAGGAATTCCAAAACTGGAGAGTCAGCTTGGGGCGTCACCTCATCAGGGCGAATGCCATTACTAATCACTCCAAACAGTAGTTATAAGCAGCGCCCTCTAGCGGCTCCTCTACAAACCACAACCAAGTAGTTCAAGCCGACACTTGCAATGCACCCCAGTGGCTGACAAGTGAACTGCACCTGCATCTTCAAAGTTTTGCAATGCAGCCTAGTGGCCAACAAGTGAACTGCACCTGCATCTTCAAAGTCTTGCAACGTACCCTAGAGGCCATCAGGTACACTGCACCTACATTGCCAAAGTCAACCAATGCACCCTAGAGGCCAACAAGTACACTGCGCCTACATCACCAAGGTGGTGCAGTGGTTAGAGTGCAGCACTGCAGGCTACTTCAGCTGACTGCAGTTATGCAGTTCGGCTGTTCAAATCTCACCGGCTCAAGGTTGACTCAGCCTTCCATCCTTCCGAGGTGGGTAAAATGAGGACCCGGATTGTTGGGGGCAATATGCTGACTCTGTAAATCGCTTAGAGAGGGCTAAAAGCCCTATGAAACGGTATATAAGTCTAACTGCTATTGCTACTGCTATTGCTATCGCCAAAGTCAAGCAATGCACCCTAGAAGCCAATAAGTACAGTGCGCCTACATCACCAAAGCCTCACAACACACCCTAGTGGCTGACAAGCAAATTGCACCTGCATCTCCAAAGTCTTGCAATGCACCCTATTTGCCAACAAGTCTGAAATGACTCGTGAATAGGAAGCCTTCAAGGAAAGCTCATTTAGTAGAGTTCATGAACAAAATGGTGCAGAATGGACACACAGAACTTGCTCCACCTTTGAGAAATAGTGAAGAATGCTGGTACCTGCCATCCTTTGGAGTGTACCACCCACAAAAGCCAGGCCAGATTCGAGTAGTCTTCGATGCCAGCACGCAATTCAAAGGCCTCTCTCTGACCAAGGTCCTTCTCACAGGACCTGACCTCACCAACAGTCTGCTCAGCATGCTCATTCATTCCAGAAAGGAAGCCATAGCCATCATGGACAACATCCAGCAGATATTCTACTCAGTCCTTTTCAGAGAAGACCATCGAAATGACCTATATTTCATGTGGTCCAGTGACAAACAGCACAACCAACAGAAGCAAGAATGGGAAATGTGGTGTGCCTCCCTGAGTTGTCTCCAAAGTGTTCCTGTGCAGCGCATGTATGTTCCCATCTCGGCTGTCGCCACAATGAAGACAATAGCAGTCATAAGATAAATCAGGATCTACGGTGGGGAGAACAACATTCACATCGGCTTCATCATGGAAAAGGTGAAACTAGCACCACAACTACTCGTCAACCAGTCTCGAGAACCAGCTCGCTTCAAACGCTTCTCCAGATGGAGACCTCTCATGTTGGGCTTAGCAGTGATCATCACCCTCATAGCAGAAGTTTCAGCTATCATCAATGCTCAACCTTTGGTTCCAGAGTCTTCAGGTCCTGAAAAGCCAACTGTCCTCACCTTGCTGAAGACAGGTGACTGGCCAGCACCATCAGGGAACTTCGTTCCCAAAGACATGTGTTGGAACTCATGGCCTAAGGGACTTATGTCCATTGGAACTCACAGCCTATGGAACTCGTACACCAAGTCCTTCCCAGTGATGATGAACTAGTTCACCAGGTGGAAGTTCAGGTTGCAAAGCTGCTGGAGTTATGTTGCGTCCAGCAGAGTTCACCAAGAAGCTCTACACCAGACCAATCAGCGACCTAGTACTGCTGCTACGAAAGACTGAACTAGAAAATTGAACCTTGAGCCTTGCATGCTTTGTGTTTACAACATTGTTTGCACTGTTTGATGCTATGCCTTTGTGTAACTCAGTTAATTAGTTAGCTAGGTTGGCATGTTGATGTTATGTTTCTGTTATCTTAGTTAGTTAGATAGTCAAGTTTGCATTGTTTTTTGCCATGCCTTTGTTTGCCTTTAGTTAAAAGTTAATTGATAGTGGAATTTATAATTCCAGGTGGGGAGTGTGCTGCCCCAGCAGTATATAGCTAGTGTAGGAATTAAGAACTGTCTCCTTTAAGAAACTACCTCATGGGAAATGTAGGCAGAGATTGCCTTATGGGAAATGTAGTTCTGTAACCTGTGATTACACCTCTGTTTATGATTGGCCACTGGGGCATCCTGCCCACACGCAAAGTTTATAGCGGGTCAGTCTGAATGCTTTTGTGAACCTGAATAGTAGCATTCTACATCTCCGCTCATCATGGGGATAAAATCATCATCTTTTTATACCAAGTGATGGGACAGATTATGGAAAATCAGAAGTATCTTAACACTGAACTGTAAGTTTTGCTATTAAGAATGCCTGATAATAAACTTGATCTGAAAAAGATTCCTAAGCGTGGAGTTAAACTGCATGCCCCTAGCAAGCCTACAACGCTTGAGGCAGAACAGTTGGTGTTTTCTCATTTTTCCAATTTTTTGCAAATACTATTCTAGCTGCTGTTAATACATTAACAATAAAATATTTCGAATCTTTACTATATGTTTTTGGTATAATTCCCAATAAAAAATCTCTGGTTTAAGTTCTATGTGTTTCTGTATCATTTTCTCCAATCACTTGTGGATTTAGTCCAATATCTTTTAGATTCAATGCAAGTCCACCACATATGATAGTATGACCCTGCTGTCTGATGACATTTCCAACACTTTTCCGACTTATTCTTGAACATTCTTGCTATTCTCGATTGCGGTAGGTGCCATCTATAAAACATCTTATACAAGTTCTCCTTATATGCTGTTGACATTGTCATTTTATAATTTTGAGACCACAGTTTCTGCCATTTCTCTAAGTCAATCCCATGTCCAAATTTTTTCCCCTAAACCATCATAGTTTCTTTAATTTGTTCTTCCTTTAGCTTAACCTCTAGTAAGTATCCATATAGTTTTTTAATTACTTTTTCATTGGTGCCTGTCAAAATTTTATCTAATTCAGTCATTTTATTGTAAAAAACTTCTGTTTTGCTATCGTTATCATATCCGGGTTGTATTTGCATGTATGAATACCAATTCATTTCTATTCCTTCCTGTTTCAACTCTTGCATAGTTTTGAGTTCACCCTCTGCATTCAGTATTTCACCATATCTATCTGTTTGTTACTTTTTCTTTATTATCACATATGAAAAAGCTTCAATGGTCAATAGCCAGATTAGAATTTTTAAGTAATATTAGCCTTTTAATCTTTTCCCAATTTAATAAAAACACCTCCCTTATATGGTGTCTTCTAAAGTAACCTAGATGTTTGGAAAAGTTTTTGCCGCATGCCTGTTTTTCTCTCTCTGCCTGCTCTCTTAAGGTGGAAGATAAAAAGGTCGTCCAGTCTTTTGCTTTCTGCAGAAATAAAACCTGATAATCCGTAGCCTCATCTTCAGAGTTTCACTGGACTTATCAGATTCTGAGCTGCATTCAAAAATCTTGCACAATGAAGAATGCTGTGTTATATTTGGGGTCAAATCAAGCCCACAATATTAGATTTTAATAAATCCAATCATGTTCTCATGAAGGCATTAGAATAGCTTTTTAATTAGACATTATTTAAATTATTAAAGATAGAATATTAGCAAGATTGTATTATAAAAGTGGAAAATAATAAATAAATTAAAAAACTATAAACAATGTAGATCATATTACTGTATCTCTCCCTTACAATTTATTGCAATTAGATTAACATTTGCAAATGCCAACTGAAAGATTTTATTCCAATAAAGGGCCTACTATAATTTGAGGATTGCTACATATTTTAATGCTTCTATGGCCCAGATTCTTTGTGGATGAATCTTTTTAGCTTCTTCTCCAATTGTACAAGAAACAGGGAGACCTCAGTTCCTTATACAATTTGTCAATAGTACAATCCAAGATTGGTCTTTTAATTGAAGTTTTGTCTGTTCTAACAGCCACAATTTTCAGAGTCTGTTAGTTTCCATAGGTTATATTTTATGCCAATATCCATATTTTCTGATTTTAGACAAAGCAGAAATTGTGTAAATTCCCAAATCAGCTCTGAGGGGCAGCAGCTGGAGTCCTTTTGTCCACCCCAAGATCCTCCTCAGAGGCTGTGATTGGGTTGGCTCTGCTAGTGGTTTCTCTCTGAAGCCGCAAACATCAGATTGATATCAGAAAATGGGGGAAACCTTGGCCTCAGATACTTTAATAATTGGGACTGGAGAGGAGGAGCCAATGTCATGACAAAACAGACATGCGGTCTCAATGCTCTGATACTGCCGCTGATACTTTTGCCGCTGGATGGTCCAATCGGGCCTAAACCATCCCATAGAGACAGTGAACAGGAAGAATACATCTTGCTGATCTCATGTCTTTGATCTAACTGAGCTCCTTTGATGATGAGGGAGCCAAGATTCAGTCTCAGAGAAAACTACCCCAGGTAAGGAAAGGTCTTACTTGCTCTATTGGCTGACCATCTATGACTACCATGTCATTTCCCAAAGACCATAACTTTTGAGCTTGATTTATTAAGTATCAGATAATTATTATGAGAAAAGAACCCAGTTTAAGTATGATAATATCACAGTGTAAATCAGCATGTTCCAATAGGTATTTAGCATGTTAAACATATGTACCTATAACTGAACTTATAACAAAATAAAAAGATTAGAAAGGACCGCTGACTGAGTGCAGGCCTTACCTTCGCAAGCCCCACAGACTGAAACTGAAAATAAGACCAAAGCTTTTGCCTGGCAGAGTACTAGGGGCCGCCAAAAATGGGATGCATGGCGTCCCCATGAGGGGAAAATGATGCCCTCTGCTTCAGTTTCTGAGCTTGGGCTAAATGGCATGCAGAGCTATGTCATCAGGCATGTGCAGCCTTGCCCGTTGCTCTTCTGGGTTTCTAGTTTGTATGTGCACACGATGATCAGCTGACCTTTGCACGCATGGCAGTGGCCGGAACTGGAAGAGCTGGTCTTCCAGTTTCTATGAGTGCATTCGTGCCAGCCAGCTGATCGTCGCATGTGTGCGTGCCAAAAAACGGAAGAGGAGCTGCCTGGTGTGCATATGCTCACCAGCATGCAAACTGGGAAACTCCTCTTCCAGATCACTTTCCTGACAAGTGTACTCGGTGCAGAAAAGGTTCACCATCCATGCACTATTCCAAGGGTGTTTTTTCCAAGGCATTGTAAAGTGGTACCAATACTTTGTGTGATTTTGATTCTAGCCTTCTGTTGATGCAGCCTAGGATTGCAATGGCTTTTTTTTGACTGCTGCCACACATTGTTGGCTCACATTTGAGAGATTGTGCACTAAGATTCCAAAATCCCCCTCACAGTTACTGATATTGAGCCAGGTTTCACCTAATCTGTACCTGTACATTTGGTATTTCTAACCTCAGTGTAAGATTTTACTTTTCTCTACATTGAATTTTATTTTGTTAGATAGGCCCAGTCTAACAAAGTCTATCTAGATCCACCTGGATCTTCAGCCTATCTTCTGGGGTGTTGGCTATTACTGACAGTTTAGGGTTATCTGTAAATGTGATGAGTTCCCCATTTCTCCCCTCATCCAAACCATTGATGAAGATGTTGAAGAGTACTGGGCCTAAAATGGAACCTTGAGGTCCCCCACTGCTTGTTTCCCTCCATGCAGATGTAATTCCATTGAGGACCACAGGCGGAGTCCATCTGGGGGTGATGCTGTCTATCCCACATATTTTTAGCTGATAGAGACATAGGCTGTGGTTTAATTTGTCAAAGCCTTTCTGAAATCCAAGTATACTACATGCACTGAATTTCTCTTGTCCGCTATTTTAGTACTTTTTTTTTCAAAGAATGAAATAACATTTATTTTTATCTGTTTTTGGATCCTTCATTACTCCTAGTAAGTCATTAATATTTAGACTGAATAACAAGAGTGCATCTTTCCCTTCCTCCTTGGTAAGTATCAGTCCTTCTTCTTGTGGAGCCATTGAGCCCAAACCTCCCTCTCAAACAAGGGTTTGGATCAGGGCCAACAGTCTGAGCTCCATTTTAAAGGCAATCAATTTCCTACAAAATGTTTCTCTGTTTATTGAGTCAAATGGTGCAATAACATCTAGAAAGCCTACAAACCTTGTTTTACCTCACTGATATAGATTAGATATTTCAAGACAAATTTGTTGCCAATATAAGATTATTAAATTATGCATTATTTATTATAAAAATCTCTACAACTTTTAATTCTACCTAAAACCTTCTGGTTCTTCTGCAAGGAATGCATTTTTCTCAAGTTAAACTAAGGGAATCATGGTATAAATTTTAGCCACAATATCTGCCAGTCTATTTGGCTTATAATTGCTAGAGTCCTTTTCATTCCACATTTTATATACATAAATGCTGCTATTGCCAACTTCAATCCAACTGGATAGAGAAGGCATTATTTATATGTGAAAATGAACATGCCAATTGAGGCCCCAACAACCAGGAATATTTTTGATCAGTTAAATAGTTGGTAGAATGTCTTCTCCAGGGAATGAATTGCTTGCATTTCAGGCCTTTTTATGATTAATCTCAACATGAACAAAATGGGGTAAGATATAGTTGACTTTTTTGCTAATATGGAGAAAAGCAGCTCTTGAATTACATTGGAGAAGACATGATTGCATCTATTGCTCACCCACCATCACCCACCCCTCACTTTACCAGATGATGAAAAACACACACAAACCTGTGGGACTTTGTAGGTGCCTCCTAATGTTGACATCTGGATGGAGATGTCCCTTCTAGCTCCATCAAGAAGAGCCAGAAGATTCTCCTTCCTTCCACAGCAGTAGTTGGGGACATTGGCTTCTCCAGTTGAGAGAATGTCCAGCAAGGCATCTGAAGTGCGGAAAGTGCTCATATAGTTGGCATGAATATTGTAGCCGAGTGTGAGATTGTGTAGGAGCCGGGAATTCTTATTGACCATTTGAATGTTGAAAATTAATTGTAAGCCATATGAAAAACCATGAACATCCCTATTGTAAAAAAAAAAGTATTATTATAATCAACAGCAACAGCAAAAGTATTATTATAATCAACAGCAACTTTTTAAAAATATATAATCCTCCAGAAGCCTATTGAGCCTTAATCCAACATTGATCCAAAAGCAATGATCAGTTACACAAATATGGGAATTGGCTGAGGAGGGGCAACTACAATTCCTTCAACCACTACTTTAAGTAAATTTCATTATTCAAAAGACAAATTAAGGATTGAACTGAGAGAGGAAAATAATCTGCAGACCTTTCAGCCCTTTTCCAGATCCATTTTTGGATGTGAGTCTTTTTCACAAAATCAGACAAAAGAGAAAAGCCATGGAAACCAAAATCATTCAGGAAATTAGACATATCCCCCCAATATAGGAATCCCACAGAATGACTTACAGATCATGGAAAACCAGCTGAACAGAAGGAGCCATGTTGAAGAGAAACTTTGTATACAATATTTTATATCCAGTGGTGACTATACCAATGAGATGGTCTCCTGGGCTGTAAAAGCTCTCTGGTTGTTTCCCATCCTGGTGCTCTGAACTCAGTGGGCACTTCATTCTCAGCTTCCCAGAGACTGGATGGGACACTAGCAGCATCAGAAGGAGAAGCAGGAAGTCCATCATTCATGGGGTGAATCAATTCATTTCATGTTTCACAATCAACAGGAACAGTTGGAGGAATTCAAAGACTCTCAGAAGTGCCCGTGGCTTTCCTGATATAGACAGAGAACCACTCAGTTTCATCTGGAAAGGAGAGAAAGGTACAATCAAGAGCAGAGCCTCTGCCTGTAACAAAAACCTGTTCCCAGAGAGTTTGACCCAAGGAATTTATCCTTTTCTGATACAAGATCCTTTGTGTGTGACTTCAATCTGATTTTTACATCAAAGTCAAAAACAGGAGAAATAACATCATAGGTCTCAAAGGCCCAGGTGGTCATAATTACAGTGAGAAGCAACTTCTCCTCTTGGGATCCTAAACTTTTTCTGGGTCCCATGTGAGGAGGAGAGGCTGGAGAAAAGCATGTTATAGTGAAAAATTAAAGATACACCCTGGAGACACTGTTCTGTTGTGGTTGTGGTCCTTCCTGTCAGGACATGTACAGAAAGTGATGCTGGAGAAGATAGTTCAACACCCAAGGAATTGACTTCTGCTGTCCTTCAACATGGCCTTTTGTCTCCAGGAATTGCTGGGGAAGGTCACCCAGAGCTATGGAGTTTGGTTCCACTCCAAGTTAAAGCCATTGAACTCTAGTGTTGCCTGTCTTCTAATGACAAGGAGGCCATCTTGAACTCTGTTAAATTTTAAGAGTAGGTCTTTTTTGGAATTTTGTTTTATATCAGAATTCCATATATTGACCCAAATTGCAGCTGGTTTTAAAATTGCTTGTGCCTGAAGTGAAATTTCATTTTCCATCTTTTCTAGCAATATTAAATTTTGGATAAGAGCTCATTAAGAAACAGGAAAGTGACACCTTGTTGAGTAAAAAGGGAGAAAATTATAGAGTGGATGGAAGTTTTTTTTTCTTTTGTATCATTTCTGAGTTGTCTTTCCATGTTCATGTAATACACTAAGATTCTTTATATTTTGACCTTTTTTAGTTTATTAAATAAAGAATGGACTGTAAGGTCTACAGCTGAGATCTATCTATCTTCCATCCATCCATCCACCTACCTCTGTATCTAATCATTGCATTTATTGGCCACCCATCTTATCACAGGGAAGCTCTGCAAAGATGGTGGAAATGCCCACAGTGTGGTGGATGGTGCAACCTGATTTGGTCTGGTGGGGCTTCCTCTGTTTTGGGGATGTACCTGGCTTCCAATCTCTGAGGCTGAGGGGTTTGAAGGGGCTGTTGAAAACTCCTTTCTTCCTGGTTTATTTGGATCCATTGTTCAGGGATTGTGTCTCTTCACTGGGAGTGGAAGACATTAATATGGACTTCTTGGTCTAGAAGGGGGAACTGGGGGGCTGAGTCAGTCGGGGGGGGAGGAACCGAAGGGACAGGGAGATCCATCCTGACAGGGAGGAACAGAGGATGGCCCATATTCCAGGTCCACCGCTTGGAGGTTCTCCCTCTCAACGTCCCTCAGATTCTGCTCTCAGTGCCTGGAGACCAGATCCTGGGTGGCTCTGGGTTCAAGCATTTCAATGCCTGGTTGATGTGGGATTAGACTTTGTTCTCCTCCAGGGTGTTCACAACTGTGGCTTACCAAAACCGGGTTCTGCCCAGAGGGGAGGAAGCCCCTTCTCGGCCAGGAATGAGCCCACCCCAATGACTGAGTTTGTCCCAGGGGAGACCCCAGAGGAGAGGAGGAGGGGGATGTGGTCATCCATGGTTTCTTACAGGTTTTGAGGAGGCTCCACATGGACCTCTGGTTTGTCTCAGTGGGGCTGAGAGGACCCCGGCCTGGTCACCTATGTTGTGTGAACATGGTTCATACAAGCAGAAAAGTGTCCCCAATACAGATACTCCTTGACGTATGACCACAATTGAGCCCAACATTTCTGTCATTAAGTGAGACATTTGATAAATGAGTTTTCCCTATTTATGACCTTTCTTGCCACAGTTGTTAAGTGAATCACTGCAGTTCATAAATTAACACGATTGTTAAGTGAATCTGGCTTCCCCATTGACTTTGCTTGTCAGAAGGTCACAAAATGGGATCACGTGACCCTGGGACACGGCCATAATGGCCATAAACATAAATCAGTGGCCAAACATCTGAATTCTGACCACGTGACTCTGGGGAGGCTGTAAAGGTCATAACTGTGAAAAACGGTCATAAGTCACATTTTTCAGTGCTGTTGTAACTTTGAATGTCGTAAGTCGAAGACTGCCTGTGTATCCTATTGTTCAGCTTCTCTTCAATGAATTGCTCCACTTTGGAGTTCCTACAACTCCTGACTCCTAAGCCAACAGGTTCAACCTCAGGAAACAAACCATGGTTAAAAGTGGCACATGTGAATGTGGCCATTGGTGAAATGACCAGGTTAAGTGGGTTGTGTGGATCCCACCAGAGTCAGTTGGGTGTGGTGGTTGTGAAATCCCAGGGGACCCTGAGTTCTAGTCCTGCCCTGAGCACTAAGCTAGCTAGGAGACTCTCAGAGCCCTGGGAAAGAGACAATGGCAACCTCTTCTGAACAGCCTTGCCGAGATTTCTGGGTCAGCTTCACCTGGGGGCTTTCTGACCAATTTCATACCCAGATGGCCTCCCTGCACCTGGCTTCCTCCAATGGGCTGAATTTGGAGAGAGTTTTGCAGGTGGCTGTGCTGTGAGGAGGGGAAGCCCCCCACCCACCCCTTCTGTTCTGGGGAGTTCAGGGGCTGTCGGAAAGCTCACCTCTGAGGGAGGGGCCCTCCTTGGGATTGGCTGGGAGGGAGAGGGGCTCTGACATCACAGGTGGGGACAGGTGGGGCTCCCAGGTGAGCCCTGGGCACCTGCAGGCCAGGTGGGGTCCAGGGGTTGGTGGTGGAGAGGTTAGCCTGGGCCTCTTTACCAATTTCCCCCTGGGCAGCCAGGTGCTTCTTCCTCCTGATCTGGGAAATGGGCTGCCCCATGGAGAGGCTGCCCCCTGTTCTTGCAGGGCAGGTGAGGGGCTCTGCCCCATGTCAATGACAGAGGGTGGTAAATGGAGTGGGGGAGCCGCAGGCTGCCTCTGTGGCTAGACCCCAGTCCATAGCTGGCTTGCTTGGGACCCAGAGGGTGGGTGCTGCTTTTCCCCCAGGAGTGGAGGGGTTGTGTGAAGCCCACCAGCTCCTGGTCTGGCCAGAATGAAGTTAGTTAGTTAGTTAGTTAGTTAGTTAGTTTATTATATTTATATGTTGCCCTTTTCCCCCGAAGGGGACTCAGGGCGGCTCACAACTCAAACCAGGGAAGGGGGATACAGACAAAAATTAAAAAACGACACATAACCATGCATAATTTAAAACACACGACAGTCATACCATTCGAGATGGGGGCAACAGCTCTTTAGCCCCAGGCCTGTCGGAACAGCCAGGTTTTAAGGGCTTTACGGAAGGCCTGGAAGGTGGTGAGGGTTCGAATCTCCACGGGGAGTTCGTTCCAGAGGGTTGGAGCAGCCACAGAGAAGGCTCTCCTCCGGGTAGTCGCCAGTCAACACTGGCCGGCAGATGGAATTCAGAGGAGGCCTAATCTGTGGGATCTAATTGCTCTAGTGGAGGTAATTGGCAGCAGGTGGTCTCTCAAGTACCCAGGTCCAATACCATGAAGGGCTTTATAAGTGACGACTAGCGTCTTGAAGCGTATCTGGAGACCAATAGGCAGTCAGTGCAGCTCGCGGAGGATAGGTGTTACGTGGGTGAACCGAGGTGCACCCACGATCGCTCGCGCGGCTGCATTCTGGACAAGCTGGAGTCTCCGAATGCTCTTCAAGGGCTGTCCCATGTAGAGCACGTTGCAGTAGTCCAGTCTAGAGGTCACAAGGGTGCGAGTGACTGTTGTGAGGGCCTCCCGGTTCAGGTAGGGACGCAACTGGTGCACCAGGCGAACCTGGGCAAATGCCCCCCTGGTCACAGCCGACAAGTGGTGTTCAAAAGTCAGCTGTGGGTCCAGGAGGACTCCCAAATTGCGAACCCTGTCTGAGGGGCGTACTGTTTGACCCCCCAGCCTGAGAGATGGAACACTTGGCCAATTAGTAGGAGGGAAACACACCAGCCACTCGGTCTTATCTGGATTGAGTACAAGCTTGTTAACCCCCATCCAGTCTCTAACAGCCTCGAGGCACTGGCACATCACGTCAACTGCTTCACTGAGTTGGCACGGAGCGGACAGATACAGCTGCGTATCGTCCGCATACTGATGGTATTTTATCCCGTGCCGTCGAATGATCTCACCCAGCGGCTTCATGTAGATATTAAACAGGAGGGGGGACAGGATCGAACCCTGCGGCACCCCATAATTCAAGGGCCATGGGGTCGATCTCTGCCCTCCGACCAACACCGACTGCGACCTGTCCGAGAGGTAAGAGGAGAACCACCGTAGGACAGTGCCTCCCACCCCCACCTCTCGCAGTCGTCGCAGAAGGATACCATGGTCGATGGTATCGAAAGCCGCTGAGAGGTCAAGGAGCACTAGGACGGAGTCATAACCTCCATCCCTGGCTCTCCAGAGATCATCGATCAATGCGACCAAAGCGGTTTCCATGCTGTAGCCAGGCCTAAATCCCGACTGGAAGGGATCTAGATAATCAGTTTCCTCCAAGGACCGCCGGAGCTGAAAGGCTACCACCTTCTCAACAACCTTCCCCACAAAGGAGAGGTTGGAGACTGGACGATAGTTGTTTAAGACGGCTGGATCCAAAGATGGCTTCTTCAGAAGGGGTCTCACCACCGCCGCCTTTAGAGCGGGGGGGGAAAGGAACCCTCCCGAAGGGAGGCGGTAACAACCACCTGGATCCAGCCCCGTGTCACCTCCCTGCTGTTAGCGACCAGCCAGGAGGGGCACGGGTCCAGTACACATGTGGAGGCACTTACAGCTCCCATGGCCTTGTCCACGTCCTCAGGGGTAGCAGCTTGAAAATCAATCCAGTGATGTCCTGCCAGATTCTCCCCTGGTGCCTCGGCTGGCTCTGCGCAATTGGAGTCCAGGTCCGTCCGAAGCCGAGCAACTTTATCCGCGAGGAATTGGACGTAATCCTCAGCTCTGCCTTGCAAAGAATCGCTCGTATCCCTCCTATTTAGGAGGGAACGGGTTATCCTGAACAAGGCGGCTGGGCGCGACTCAGCAGAAGCAATCAGAGAGGCAATGTGTGTTCTTTTGGTCGTCCTAATTGCCCGAAGGTAGGCTCTGATGCTGGATGTTAAAAGCGCTCGGTCTGACTCAGACTTACTGGAGCTCCATCATTGCTCTAGGCGTCTCTTTTGGCGCTTCATCTCCCGGAGTTCCTCGGTAAACCAAGGAGCCCTCCTGGATCCACTGCCTCGGATCGGCCGTAAAGGCGCAATCCGGTTAAGACCCCCTGACGCTGCTGAATTCCAAGCAGCAACCAGAGTCTCCGCCGGCCTGCGGGCGAGGGTATCAGGAACAATGCCAAGCTCCGTCTGAAAGCCCAAAGGGTCCATAAGTTGCCTGGGGTGGAACCACCTAATCGGTTCCTCCTCCCTACAGTGGGGGTTTGGTCTCCGAAAGTCAAGCCTCAGTAGGTAGTGGTCCGACCATGACAGGGGTAAGATCTCGCTACCCCTCAAACCAAGATCACAACTCCACTGCTCCGAGAGGAATACGAGGTCGAGCATGTGACCCGCCGAGTGAGTCGGGCCCCGAATTACTTGGGTCAAGCCCATGGCTGTCATGGAAGCCATGAACTCCTGCGCTCCATCAGAGTGTTCACCGAGTGAAGGCAAATTGAAATCCCCCAGAACCTTAAGCCTGGGAAACTCAATTGCCAGCTCGGCTACTGACTCGAGGAGCGAGGGGAGGGCTGCTGCAATGCTGTTGGGAGGCAGGTACGTTAACAGCAAGCTCACTTGACCCTTGAGGTCCAACTTCACCAGTAGGGACTCACACCCGACAAGCCCCGGAGCAGGGATCCTACGAGGTACTAGAGACTCTCGGATAACAATAGCCACACCCCCACCCCTTAACTGGGATTGCGGCTGATGAAGCACCTGAAAACCCTCTGGGCACATCTCTACGAGGGGGACTCCTCCCTCCGGGCCCAGCCAGGTTTCAGTAATACATGCCAGGTCCGCCCTCTCGTCTAAAATTAGGTCCCGGATGAGGGGAGCCTTGTGAACTACAGACCTGGCATTTAGTGACAGCAGCCTGAGACCAGGGTCCTGATTACTCGTGCCATCTGGCCTTGGAGTGGGACTCATAGGGCCGGAAGGAGGGATCTCTGTAACGTAGCGAGCCCTCCTTCCCCGGTAATGGCCAGCCTTAAAGTCCCCGCCATATCTGCCCCTCCCTGTTAAGACCGTAATGCTCCAGCCCACTCCCGTGTCCATAGTCCCTCCACCCACCCCCATAGCCCCTGCGTTTCCCGACAGGCCCTTCGAATCAGTCATCCTCTCACACAAATACAGCCACTCATCCATGCATTCCCCACATAGGTCAATTAAAACACAAAAAATACAACAGTAATGAAGTTAAAAAAGTGGGTACAGTCATCAATCAGACATACCATTCACACCGCATTCCTAAAAATTTTTGCACACTGCGCAAGTATAGCTTAATAACTGCGCAAATAGTTCTTAAAAAATTTGAGGTAGCTGAGCACCAACAGTGGTATACAGGTGGTATACAGGTGGTAAGCAGATGGTATACCTCGTTCTTGGAAAGGTATAATAAAGGGTCCAGAGTCTAAAGTCCGGGCTGAAGGGCTGAAGCAGGAAGAGAGTTTCTTTGCTCCAACCTCCAGGAGGGCTGGTTTTCCCTGCATGGATCAGGCTGAACCCCACTCCAGCCTCTCCTTCTCCCCAAGAGCTCTGGGTCCATCCCAGAATATCCCCACACACACACATGAGCTCCTTAAAGCTGCTTTAAGGCCATTTCTTTCCCAGGGAGATGCAGGAGGGAGGACGGAGGGAGAGGAGGACGGAGGAGAATTGGGCCTCTTTTCTTCTGGGTGGATTGAGGGGAGGAGGAGGAGGAGGAGGAGGAAGACGTCGGGAGAAACTTCGCTGCAGCTCCGCCAGGACTTATAAATGAGTCCTCCTCTCTCTTCCCTTTTGTGACGGTTTCCCTCTTTACTGAACAGAGAGTCCTCGACTTATAACATATCATTTAGTGACCATTCAAAGCTACAATGGCACTGAAAAAGGTGACTTATCAACATTTTTCACACTTACAACCATTGTGGCACCCCATGGTCATATGATTTACATCTGGAAGCTTGGCAACTGATTCATATTTATGACAATCTCAGCATCCCGGACTCATGTGATCCCCTTTTATGACCTTCTGAGAAGCAAAGTCAGTGGGGAAGCCAGATTCACTTAAAAACCATGCTGCTAACTCAACATCTGCATATTTAACAAATATGGCCAGAAAGGTCATAGAATGGGTCAAAACTAAACTTTGTACTCAATTGTGGTTGTAAGTCGAGGACTGCTTGTATATTGTTTATATTTCCTCCCCTGGATGTTTCATTGCTTCCCTTGTGTGTCACATCAAGGAGGTTTTTCAAGCTGCCCTGCGTTGGGCACACTCCCATCTCTTGCCAGCCCCACCAAGAAAGGGGTTGGGGTGGGTGGGGGGTGGACCGTCTTCTGGTTCTGGACATGTGCTTAGTGGGTTCTGTGGCCCCTTGGACCTCCCCATCTCAGAGGCTTTGAAGGTGCAGCTAGGTAAGGTGACCAGATTTTCAGATTGGTAAAGAGGGACACCCTTGAGCGGGGGGGGGGGGGGGGTTGATTAAAAATTTTGTACGGAGCAACAAAAATTTTCATATAATGCAAAAATAGTATTGTAATATTTTTTTTATTTCAACATAACTACAATTTACAAATATAAATTGTAACTGTTGACAAACATCAAAATTTTGATCGCATGACCATGAGGATGCTGCAACGGTTGCTAAGTGTGAAGATGGTCGCTAAGTGTGAAAAATGGTCATCACTCACTTTTTTCAATGCCATTGTAACTTTGGTCACTATGCCCATTATACCACCTTTCTTGACACAGTTCTTAAGTGAATAACTGCAGCTAATAAGTTAGTAACATAAGTGAATCTGGTTTCCCCATTTGACTTTGTCAAAAGGTGATTATATGACCCCAGAACACTGAAACCATCATAAATACGAATCTGTTGCCAAACATCAAAATTTTGATTGTGTGACCATGAGGATGCTGCAACGATCGCTAAGTGTGAAAATGGTCGCTAAGTGTGAAAAATGGTCATCAGTCACTTTTTTCAATGCCATTGTAAATTTGGTCACTAAGCCCATTATACCACCTTTCTTGCCACAGTTCTTAAGTGAATAACTGTAGCTGGTATTTTGTATTTTGTATAGAATATTTTTTGAAATAGCCTAAGACAATTTAAAAAAAGAATCCACACAGAATAAATTTTAAAAAATCCTATGCACAATAAATAAAATATTATTTTAAAATACATTAAAAAATAAAAGAAAAAAACCCAGCCCACTTACCAGCAGGCACAAGTGAGCACTCCAAGTCAATTCAGAATGATGTAGATGTTAATACAAAGAACTGAACAAATTAAAATTGTGAAATTAGTCAGGGAAATATTTTTCAAATAAACTTTGCCACCATTTTTTCCACACTAGCCGACCTCCAACCTACGTGCCCCTCCCCTCCGGAAAATCCAGGAAGGAACACTCGCTACCTCTCTAGCCAAGTATTTCCTGGAACTCTATGGTACTTTGTCATTTTTTCTTATAAAACAAGGTAAAAGGGGCGGGGGGGCGTCCGTTTCCTTGCTTTAATGTTTTAATATCTTCAATGAAAGTACTGAGACAGAGAGAGGGATTAGACAGGGTGTCTTTTGTCTTGCCCCGGTTAGGATTTTTAAGCAAATCCACTGGACTTTCAACATGAAGCCAGAAAATCAGGACTTTTTAAAAACGCCCTGGGACACGGGACAAATTGTTAGAAATCGTGACTCTCCTGCTAAAATCGGAACATCTGGTTACCTTACAGTTAGGGGTCCCTGAGGTCTATCTGGGTCAGTCGTTGGGAGGGGTTCTGACTGGAGAGTTCGTCTGCTCTGGTGCTGAACAACTGACAGTTTGAACGAGTCTGCCTTTTATAGTTCCGCAGACTCACGCACCTGACAGCCCAGCAACTGACAGGCGCGTCTGATTGGCTAAGACGCGCCTGGCTGCTGCCGAGCTGTCATTCGTAACAGCGAGGACTAACTTTAACTATACAACACTTCTTCCCCCCCAGCTGTGCGCATGCGTGATGTTTGCGCATGCGTAGTCTTGTAAGTAAACAGGAGA
Organism: Thamnophis sirtalis; assembly: GCF_051295495.1. Classification (NCBI taxonomy): domain Eukaryota; kingdom Metazoa; phylum Chordata; class Lepidosauria; order Squamata; family Natricidae; genus Thamnophis; species Thamnophis sirtalis. The sequence goes on from NW_028261395.1 coordinate 15,186,026, forward strand.
ACGGCGGACACGCCCCGAACGCCGCAATTGCATTGCAGGTGGATCATCGCAGTGATGTCCCTGTCTGAGCTCCTCCCCTCGGGGAGTGAAGCTCCAGGTGACGTCTGATGGCAGAGGAACCCTGAATGGATGACTCCCACTGAATGGTAAGCTGGGCGAAGAGGGTGCGGCCGAGGATGTTGTCGGCTTGTGACTAGGCCGGTAGGCGGCCTCTGGAAGGGAAAGGCTAGGTCTATGTTGGCCTAAACGTAATGGGTTGGGGTTTTCGACTCCGGATTGAGAAGCAACGCTGGGCTGTGATACTGAGCTAGGCTGGCCTGGATTGGAGAAGGCTGGAGAGTTGTGGTTATTTAACTGCGGTTGCGGATTCAGGTCTGGCTGAGAAACGGTTAAGCCAGGACCTTGCGTGTCGGCTTGAAAATTATTTTCTGATGACCGTCGTTGTCTCAATTGATCCAGGTGTCTTCTCCAGGTTGATCCATCTGAAACTCGAATCCTGTAGGAAACGGGCCCTGTTATTTCGGTTATAATTGCGGGCACCCATCTCGTCTCTCCTCCTTAGTTTCTAGCCCAAACCAGGTCCCCAGGTTTAAAAGTGCGGGAGGGGGTTGGAGGCCCCAGGTTGCCAGACTGAATTCCTGAATAGACGGGATGCAATCTATCCAGGGTGGTCCGCAGGCGCCTGCCCATCAACATCTCCACGGGGCTTTTCTGTGTCAGGGGGCAAGGTGTGGAGTGCTGTGCCAATAAGTAAGCATCCACCCTTGCCTGCCAGTCTCCACGGTTTAGACGGCCCAAAGCCTCCTTGGCAGATCTAACCGCCCTTTCCGCTCAGCCATTGCTGGCCGGGTGGTAAGGGGCAACTAGCGCGTGGTGGACCCCTTGCTCGGCCAGGTATGTTTGGAACGTTGTGGACGTGAATTGCGGGCCGTTGTCGGACACTACTGTGTCCGGCAACCCGTGGGTTGCGAACAATCGTCGCAAGGCTCGCACAGTACTGTCAGATGTGGTGGAGTGCATGAGCAATACTTCCACCCATCGAGAGTACGCGTCCACAACTATAAGGAAAGTCTGGCCGTGAAAGGGGCCAGCGAAATCTATATGTATTCTAGACCAGGGACCCCGAGGCATCTCCCATTCCCAGGAGGGAGAGGAAGGAGGAGATGGTCGGGACTGCTGGCAGGTTTCGCATTTGGCGACCCAGGCTTCGATCTCTGCATCTAAACCTGGCCACCAAACGAAACTGCGAGCAAGGGCCTTCATTCTGCTGACTCCGGGGTGACTTTCATGGAGGCGTTGCAGAATCTGTTGTCGGAGGACCGTTGGGATGACCACACGGTCGCCCCACAGTAGGCAGCCTGAATGTATAGAAAGCTCCCACTGTCTGTTCTTGAAGTGCTTGAACTGTGGTGGTAACTCACCCGCAGGCCAGCCTCTCAGGACCCAGTTCAATAGCTGTGACAGTGTGGGGTCAGACCGAGAGTAGGTGGCCACATCGGTAGAAGTCAATGGCAATTCTAATTGAGCAATTGCCAGAACAGAATGGCAAGGAACCGCTTGATCTTCCGTGTCCGGAAGAGGGCAGCGACTAAGGGCATCTGCATGCCCTATTTGCTTGCCCGGACGGTAGCACAGGGCGTAAGAATACGCCGCTAAGAACTCCGTCCAGCGGGTCATCCTTGGGGACAGGATAGGAGGGGTCGGTCTATCACCAGCCAGTAGCCCAAGGAGTGGCTTATGGTCTGTGAATAGGGTGAAGTGCCGCCCGTATAGGTAGTCATGAAACTTTTTGATTCCAGACACTGCAGCCAGAGCCTCCTTGTCAATCTGGCTGTAGTTCCTCTCAGCCGAGGACAGTGTTCTGGAATAAAAAGCTATGGGGGCTTCTGAGCCATTGGGCAGGACGTGACTCAGAACAGCCCCCAAACTGACGGGGGAGGCATCACATGCTAGAGTCAGGGGCATCTTGTCGCTATATTGCACTAAGACTGCCTCTGACGTCAGCAGGGATTTGACAGCCGCGAACGCATGCGCTTCGCGGCTGCCCCATTGCCAAGGTGCGGATCGGTCGAGCAACTGATGTAGCGGCTCGGCTAGTGATGCCTTGTGAGGGATGAAAGGTGCGTAGAAATTTAGAAGCCCCAGGAACGATTGGAGCTGCGCCTTTGTAGTAGGAGTGGGAGCGTTCCTGATAGCTGCCAATTTAGAAGGGGTAAGATGAATTCCCTGGGCATCAATTGTGAAGCCCAGGAAATCCACTTGGGGCACAGCAAAGAAACATTTGCTGCGTTTAAATTTAAGACCCGCGCCCCTGAAACGGTCGAGGACTTTCCTCAGTACTTTGATGAGGTCTGAGCGGCTGTCAGCAGCGATCAGGACGTCATCAAAGTAAGGTACCACTCCAGGGAGCCCATGGAGCAGACGTTCCATGAGGCTCTGGAAAATCCCCGGGGCAACGGAAACGCCGAATTGAAGGCGGCGACAACGGAAAGCCCCCCAGTGGGTGACGATGGTTTGGGCAGCCGCCGCATCGTCATCCACAGGGAGTTGCTGGTAGGCCTGCGCCATATCCAGTTTAGCGAAAATACGGCCCTGCCCCAAGGAGTGGAGCAGGTGCTGTACAACAGGGACTGGATAGGGGTTTGCCTGAAGGCCAAGGTTGATGGTCAACTTATAGTCGGCGCAGATCCTAATGGAGCCGTCGGCCCTCACCGCAATCACAATGGGGGTCTCCCAAGGTGAGTGGTCGACGGGCTCCAGTATGCCCTGCGCCACGAGCTTATCGAGCTCAGCTTCAACCTTTGGCCTTAATGCAAAGGGCACCCTGCGGGCCTTCAGTCTGATTGGTGCAACCTGGGGGTCCAAGCTAAGGGATATGGGGCTTCCTTTGTAATGGCCTAGCTGGCCATCAAAAATATCAGCGTAGTCTGACAAGACTGCTGCTATGTCTGGGGGCGTGTCCGCAGTAGAATGAATCCCCTGAAGGGAGATACCCAAGGGAGAAAACCATTCTAACCCCAGAATTGCTGGTAAGGGTTTCTGAACAATTAAAGCAGGTAAAACAGCGCAAAACTTGCCATAAGAAACCCTCAAGGCATATGAACCAAGGATAGAGATATGGGAGCCTTGATAGTCTGTTAAAATTGCATTAAGGGGTGACAAGTGACAACGTTTCACGTGGGGGCACAACATAGAAAAAGTGTCCCATGAAAGAAGGGATTTTGATGAGCCGGAGTCCACTTCCATCTGACACGGCTTCCCTTCAATCAGTATATTAATATTGACTTTGTCCGTACCCTGTGAGGATGAGTTGATGGAAGTGTCATGCAGGGACGAAGAAGCTTGATTGATGTTAAAGCATTCGTCTTGACGCTGAGCAGGTTTCCGCTGCTGCGAGCTCTTCGGCGGGGGTGGAGGAGGACCATATGGAGGAGGTGGCTCGATTGCTGCAGAAGGAGTAGGAAGTGAGGCTTTGCAGACATGGGCTAAATGTCCTTTCTTTCCGCAGCGGCGGCAAACCGCTGCCTTGAAGGGGCAATTAGCCCGGGCGTGCGCTCCGCCACAGCCAATGCAAGCAGAGGAGTTTGAAGGGAAACGGCTGATGGCTTGATTCTGCCGAGGCTGCTGACGGTGGGGTTGTGCCCCGAGTCTATCTACCTGAAGTTGTTGTAGATAGTCAGGCAGGGGGGCTAGCTCATCAATTAGATTTGTAATGTAAGTTGGCTGCTGGAGCGGAGGAGGCATTGGAACAGTTGAGGCTTGAGTGGCAGGTAACCCTCCAGCAACTGTCATCTGCGCGAGGTAGCATTCTATTTCGTTGGACGATGAATCTGCCAACTCCGCAGCGCGAGCCTCATCTATGGCATAGGCTAATGTGACCTTAGGCTTGCCCCAAAGTCTACGCCTGAGAAAAATATCCTTTAGGCCACAGACGAAGTGCTCTGCGAGATTTGCCTCCAGATCTGGAAACTCACACTGTGCTGCAGCAACTCTCAAGGCTTGCAAAAATTGATTGACCATTTCTGCAGGCTTTTGGACTCGCCTGCGGTAAGCGAAGCGTCTGGCTATTTGAGAGGGAGTAGGTGCGTAGTATGCCTGCAGTCCGTCTGTTAGTTCTTGCCAGGTGAGGTCGTACACCGCTCTTGGGGCGGCAAAAGACCTTGCGGTGGCAAACATTTCCGGACCGCAAGCCGTAAGGAAGAACCCACATTTCCTCGCTTGAGAATGACCCTGACGGTTGTTAGCGATTAAAAAACATTCAAACCGTTCAAGAAATGCCTCCCAGGTTTCACCTCCAACCCCAAAAGGGGCAAACGTTGGCATTCCGGCCATGGCAGTTGGTTGGAGTGTAGACGATGTGACTAGAAGTGGCAGTTGATTTCTTTTTCTTCTGGTTACAGGTCCCCAGTCCTCGTCGCCAGTATTAAATCTTCAGGAATGAGACAGAGGCTCGTGTCCGGTAACTCTGTAACCAATTTATTTTAACACAACTTGTAACAGTAACAGGAAACAACCAGGCAAGGTGCTGGTTTAACAATGTAGCAAACAGAAGGATGATCTGTGTAGAGAGAGGCAGCGAAGCAGCTCCAGCTGGACTGGAGAGTTCGTCTGCTCTGGTGCTGAACAACTGACAGTTTGAACGAGTCTGCCTTTTATAGTTCTGCAGACTTGCGCGCCTGACAGCCCGGCAACTGACAGGCGCGTCTGATTGGCTAAGACGCGCCTGGCTGCTGCCGAGCTGTCATTCGTAACAGCGAGGACTAACTTTAACGATACAACATAAACAACACCAGAACTAAACGTTCCTTCTTACAGCAGCTACATCGGTGCATCATTATAGTTATTGTTTACCCTCCTATACATTCCAGTTTTACATTTGTGGTCACCTTGTTTCTTATTGCTTTACATGTATGATTCCTTAGTTGTTTATGTTTAGCTGTTTATATCAATCTATCGAATTACCTTTATAATATTATTATTTTTTTCTTATGTTGGTGTATCTTAAATTATTTTTCTTACCCTCAATCTTATCGCTATATCCTAATTATTTTACTATACGTTAAGTTTACATTTCCCAATTTCTTATTTCTATCATCTAACCATTTGTACCATTTTCCCCAAACTACAGTATATAGTATTCTGATTCTTCCTTTCCTTGAATTTCCTTCATCAATTTATCCATCTCCACGCATTCTTGGATCTTCCTTACTACCTCATCTTCGTTCTGTACTGTGTTGTTTTTCCATTTTTGTGCGTATGTTATTCTGGCTGCTGTAATAATATGTAAGATTAGGTATAATATTTCTTTACTGTTCTTTGTTCTGGTTAAACCTAATAAAAATAGCTCTGGTTTCCAGTCTATGCGGTTTCCCATTATTTCTTCCAGCCACTTTTTTATTTTAGCCCAGTATTTTTTGGCCTCCTCGCATGTCCACCATGTATGATAATAAACCCCATATGATTTTTCACATTTTCAACACATCGGAGATATAGTCTGACAAATCTTTTATCTTGGAGAAACCTGGAAAATTTGTTTCATTCAACTTTATTGTAAGGCTATTTTAACAGAAGATTGTACACCTGATGCTGCAAATCTCCCAGAGTATAGCAGTTAGACTTATATACCGCTTCATAGGGCTTTCAGCCCTCTCTAAGCGGTTTACAGAGTCAGCATATTGCCCCCAACAACCTGATTTCAGTAAAGTACTAATAAATTTTTTTGTGATGTGACTAGAAACTTAGTTAAATGAGGGATCAATGGTATGATTAAGTGGATAAAAACTGTCATAAAATTGTACTAAAATAACTTTTAATGTTTTTAATATTTATCACAACACTGGGTAATTATAAATAATAACTTGTCCTGGGTGATCAATTTTTCTATGCTGTCAATACAGAAGAGTTGATAAATCTCTGTAATTCAAGATTTGATGCAATATTTATAACAATTTTCAGACAATGCTAATTTGATGTGTTTTAAAGAGTATTACATTTCTTTTTTTTCCCCTTGACAAATATTTATTTTATTTCTTAAAAAAAAACATGAATATTTCGTCATTTGTCAATCATTAAGACATTGAAGTACAATTTTTGTGTGTGTACCCCTCCCTCCCTCCACCCCCCCAACCCCCCTTCCCCTCCCCCCCCGACTTCCCAGAACCCGTACACGGTATGGATTTTTAGCTAACACAGTCTAAAATCTATTGAGAAAAAAGAGATAAAGAAATTAATGACATTCTACATTGACCTTAGCTTCTTCTTACTGAACTAACTTTTAACAGTTTAAATCATTTCTGCTTAACCTTTTGGCAGGTCCACCATATATGATAATATGTAGCATCGAGAAAACCACACCTCCCTTCCTTAACCTTTGTATCATCTGGGTTCATTGTTTTTTTTTATTGTTTTTATTTTTTTTATTACACAGACAACAATGGGAAAGGGAGAAGATGGGGAAAGAAAAAAGAAAGAAAAAAAGGGGGGGAGGGGAAACCCATCTTCACATACAATATGTCATTTGATCACAGGTGCATATACATCCCGTATCTCTCTGTTGTATATTTAATAAACACCACAATAAACTAGGGTTTAAAAAAAAAACAAGAAAGAAAAAAGAAAAAAAAGGGTGGGGGGAGGGGGGAGGCCAAAAAGTCCAAAAAAGGGGGGGGAGGGAAAAAAAGCCATCATCACATGCAGCATGTCGTTTGGTTACGGTTGTTTTAACATCTACATCTTCAAATAATATTTACCATCTCAGATATTTCCTCTAATGTAACTAAAGGCCTCATTTTCCTTCTACAACATATATTCAGTTAACATTAGCATTGTTTTCCCCCAGCGAGTATACTTCTATTCATTGTTAACCTTGCATTTCATACCTTCAAACAGAGATCTTATTCCTTCATTGTTCAACAAGGCATCGCTGCCTATATAAACCAGTTTTCATTTGTTCCCCTATTAGAATTGCCTTATCAGCAGCGAAATATCATTATAGTAAGTTCTTAACCTTATACATTATATCACCAGACCTTATATTAGTACTTCCTTATATCATTGTTGAATTATTTCACAGCATAATTATATCATCATTTACTTTTTCCAATTAAGGCATAAGTGTATCATTTTTCATTTCCAAAGTTTTTTTTTTCCCCTTAGCCATTGATAAAACAAGTCCCATATCTTATAAAATTGTTCATCCTCTTGCTCTCTAATTTCAAATGTCAATTTACTCATTTCGGCACAGTCCATTATTTTTCGAATAACTTCTTCCTCTTTTGGTATTGTTTCATTTTTCCAGTTTTTTGCAAGTACAATTCTGGCTGCTGTTAACACGTTTACAATCAAATATTTTAAGTCTTTGTTGTAGGTTTCTGGTAAAATTCCCAATAAAAAGACCTCTGGTTTAAAGTCTATTTGTTTGTGTATCATTTTCTCCAACCACATGTGGATTTTAGTCCAGTATCTTTTGGCTTCAGTGCAAGTCCACCACATGTGGTAGTATGAGCCAGGTATCTGGTGACATTTCCAACATTTTTCTGATTTATACTTGAACATTCTTGCAATTCTGGTCGGGGGTAGATGCCACCTGTAAAACATCTTATACAAGTTTTCTCTATATGCAGTAGACATTGTCATTTTGTAATTTTGAGACCACAATTTCTGCCAATTCTCTAAATCAATCCCATACTTAAAAAAATTTCCCCAAGCAATCATAGTTTCTTTAACTTGTTCTTCATGCAATTTAAACTCCAATAAATATCCATATAGTTTTTTAATTACTTTTTCATCAGTACCTGTTAGAATTTTGTCTAGCTCAGTCATTTTATTATAGAGACCTTTAGTTTTTCTATCTTCATTATATCTAGATTGTATCTGTACATATGAATACCAGTTCATTTCCATCCCTTCTTGCTTCAACTCTTGGCTAAATTTGAGCTCACCCTCTGTATTCAATAATTCTGTATATCTAACTGTTTGTTCCTTTTTATGTATTATCGGATACGAAAATGCTTCAATTGTTGATGTCCAGACTGGAATTTTTAAATAATGTAATTTTTTAATCTTTTCCCAATTTAACAACAACGCCTCCCTTATATAATGTCTTCTAAAATAACCATGTGGTTTAGTTCCCTTATACCATAAGAAAGCATGCCATCCCAACAGCAAATCGTGACCTTCTACGTTCAGTAATCTAGAGTTTTTTAATAATATCCACTCCTTAATCCACATCAGATTTGCTGCCTGATAGTATAGCTCCCAATCGGGTAACCCAAAACCTCCTCTTAGTCTAACATCTTGTAGTAATTTAAGTTTTATTCTAGCTTTTTTCCCTTGCCAAATAAATTTCAAAACTATTTTATTTAAATCTAGAAAAAAATCCTTACCCAGTCTGATTGGGATTGTCTGAAACAGATATAGAATTCTAGGTAAAATATTCATTTTAATTGTGGAGATTCTTCCCATCATTGATAAATGCAAGTTTTCCCATTTCTCCAAATCGATTGCTATTTGTCGTTTTAATCTGATATAATTATCCTCTTTAAGAGTGCTACATCTAGGTGATAAATGTATCCCCAAATATTTAATCTTACTTGTGTTTTGAATCTGCAACATTTCTGACAACTGTTCCTTTTGTGTAGCTGGGATATTCTTTGTCATGATCTTTGTTTTATCTTTGTTTATTTTCAAGCCTGCTACTTCTCCATATTCCTCTATCTGTCATCTGCAAACACTTGTAGTTTATACTCTTCTCTCTAAATTTTCATTCCTCTTATTTCTTCTTCTTCTCTGATCTTTCTGTTTAAGACCCCTAGTGTTAGGACAAAAAGTAGTGGTGATAGTGGGCAGCCTTGTCTCATACCTCTCTTTATTTCGATCGGATCTGTTAGTTCTCCATTTACCATTATCTTTGCTGCTTGTTTCTGATATATCATTTGTATAGTTTGAGTGAATTTCTTGCCAAAATTCATCTGCTCCAGTTGCAAAAACATAAATTGCCAATTTACATTGTCAAAAGCCTTCTGCGCATCGAGGAACATCAGTGCCATTTGCTTTTCAGGATGGGCCTCATAGTATTCCATAGTATTCAAAATCATTCTCATATTGTCTTTACTTTGTCTTTTAGGTAAGAAGCCATTTTGATCTGAGTGGATGAAGCCATTTAAATATTTTTTAAATCTCTCAGCTAGTATAGATGCAAATAGCTTGTAGTCTGAATTTAATAAGGAGATTGGTCTATAATTCTTGATTTGTGTTAGATCGGTCTCTTCCTTGGGTAGTAGTGTGCAATATACGCTTCTGACCATGACTTTGGTATTTTGCTCTCAGACATCACTTCATTCATGACTTGTAGGAGTGGGAAGGTCAGTGTTTCTTCAAATGTTCTGTAAAATTCCACCGGTAGTCCATCTGGTCCTGGAGCTTTCCCGTTGTTTTGTTTTTTAAGTGCCTCTGTTAGCTCCATCATTGTTATTTTACTTTCTAACATTGTTCTAGTTTCGTCTAGTACCTGGGGGAGATTGGCATCTTGTAAGTACTTTTTAACTCGTCCCTCCTCCACCTTCTCTTGTTCATAGAGTTTAGCATAGTAGTCTTGTATAATATTTTTTTCTCAATATTTCCATACTGAATTTCTCCTTGTTTATCTCTTAGTTGAAATATTTTCTTTGTTTCTCTCTCTTTTTTCATCTTATATGCCAACCACCTGCCTGGCTTATTCGCATTTTCAAAATAATTCTGTTTGGCACCTCTAATTTTTTGTGCCAGTTCTTCCTTTTCTAATAGGTCCATTTTGTGTTTAATTATGTCCATTTTTATTTTAACATCTTTTTTTGTGGTGCTCTCTGTAGTTCTCTTTCAAGTATTTTATAGTCGTTATCTAGAGCTTTATGCATTTGTCTTTTCTTTAAGTTTCTCTTCCTTATGTAGTCTATTGTCAAACCTCTGATAACAGCTTTCATTGTATCCCAGAGATTCTGCAACGATGTATCTTCTTTCCTATTTTCTTTAAAGAAAAGAACTAACTCTTTTTCCATTTTTTGTACAAACTCTTTTTCTTTCAATATAGTGTTATTTAGTGTCCATCTAGGTCTTGCCCTTTGGCCTTTCCATTTAATTAAAATTGGATTGTGGTCCGCCCAGGTACTTGCTCCAATCTCAATTTCTTTTATGTTGGAGCTCAACTCTGCTGAGACCCATATCATATCTATTCTAGAAAATGATGAGTGTCTGTTTGAGTAGAAGGTGTATTGTTCTTTTTTAGCATTTCTTTCTCTCCATATATCTTTTAGATTAACTTCATCTGTCATCCTAAAGAAGGATTTCGGCAAAGGCTTCCTATTTAATTTTTTTGTTTTGTGTGTTTTATAGTCCATATTTTGATTCACAATGCCATTAAAGTCTCCCATCATACAAATATCAGCATAGTCTAGTTCCAAAACTTTTTAATGTAGTTTTTTGTAAAATTCATCTTGCTTTTCATTGGGGGCATAGATTCCAATTAGGAGTGTTTTTTTGGTATCCATAATTTCCACCATCAAAATTCTTCCCTCTTCCTCTGCGTAGACTAATTTTGCTGGAATGTTGCCTTTAATATAGAAGACCACTCCTCTTTTCTTGCAGTTCGCCAATGATGAAAACATTTTCCCAAGCTTTGGTTGAGTTAATAAGTGTTCATATTTCTTTTGGATATGTACTTCTTGTAGGCAAATTGTGTCAAGTTGTAATTTCTCTAATTTATAAAATATTTTCTTTCTTTTAATTACCGAATTAAGTCCATTAATGTTAATTGTAATCATTTTTCTTTCTTCCATGTTTATACTTTATATACAGGATTTATCATTCTAGTAGATCTGGGTTCTCATTTTTCTTTACGGCTTCCATCCCCCGTCGCCCCTTCTTTCTCACTTCCACCTACTGCTCCTTCTATTTTTTCAGTCACGGTTGCAGGTGGTTCCAGTATTTGTACCGCTGAGTCATCTTTCCCAGCTTTCTCAGCCATTTCTCTAAAGTATTCTTCGTAGAAAGCTTCTGCCTTCTCAATTGTATCTATCCTGTATCTTTGTCCTTGCCATGTACATAGTAAACCTTCTGGTATGAGCCATCTATAATTAGCACCTTTTTTATCAATACTTTGGTCAGAAATTGGTATTCTCTTCTCCTCTCTCTTACCTCTCTCGGAATTTGTTTGAGAACTACAATCTCCTTACCTTTATATGCTAATTTTCTATCTCTCAATTTCTGTAAGATTTGTGATTTAATTGTTTTCTTAGTAAATCTTACATGCACTTCCCTTGGGAGAGCATTTCTCATTGCATATCTTGTGTATACTCTAAAACTTTCGTCTATATTTTCTATTATTTTGTCCTAGGACATCTCCAGAACATCTGTCAGAATATTTGAAATTATCTGAACTAAGTCCTCTCCTTTTTCTTCTATGTTTTGAAATCTTAAGAAGAATTCAGACCTATCCATCTCCCATCTTAATATTCCACTGCTGTCTCTTTCTACATCACTTAGTCTGGTCTCTAGGTTCTCAGTTTTCTTCTCTCCTTCTTGGATTTTGTTTTCAATTTTTTGAATCCTGTCTTCATATTTTACCATCCAGTTGTGCATACTTTCAATTTCCCCTTCCATTTTATCAACTTTTTGCACTATGCTTTGATTTTGTTGTTCCATTACCTCCATTTTTTCCATACTCTCAAACTTCTTTACAAGGGTGTCTAACTTGTTATCTTTACTGTTAATTCCTGCTTGCATTTTCTGCATCATTTGCATAAGTGTTTCAAAATTTGCTTCCTTCTCTTTTTCATGCTGGGGCATTGTCTGTGTTGTCCTCTGGCCTCCCATAGGTGAGGAGGCGGAGGTTGATGTAGAGCCAAAAGCAACTGCTTTTCTACTCATAGCCAATTAGTATTAGAGGGTGGAAGGTTATAAGTACAATGGGTGAAGTACGTAGGGGAAACAATGGAGAAGAGGGAGAGATGAGGAAAGGGAGGGAGAGAAAAAGGAAAAGAGAGAAGGGAAAAAAAGAAAAGAAAAAAGAAGGAACTCTTCCAACTATTTTGTTCAAAATTTAAATTGAGCCATCTATTGATGTCCCAATTTCTTCAAAAGAGAAAGAAATACAGAGAGAATACAAAAGAATATATATATATATATATATATATATATATATATATATATATATATATATATATATATATATATATATATATATATATATATATATATATATATATATATATATTCTTATATATATATATATACACACCCCTCCCAAAAGAATAATAGCAGTTAGACTTATATACTGCTTCATAGGGCTTTCAGCCCTCTCTAAGCGGTTTACAGAGTCAGCATATTGCCCCCAACAACAATCTGGGTCCTCATTTTACCCACCTCGGAAGGATGGAAGGCTGAGTCAACCTTGAGCCGGTGAGATTTGAACAGCCGAACTGCAGAACTGCAGTCAGCTGAAGTAGCCTGCAGTGCTGCATTTAACCACTGCACCACCTCGGCTCTTGAAAAGGAGGAGTGCTTCAGGCTACAAGTGGGAAAAAGAAAAAAAAGGTGTAAATAGTCAAAAGGTCAAAAAGAATGGTCCAAAGGTTAAAAGGAATGATCAAAACAGAAAAAAGTGTAAAAAATCAAAAAGTTAACAAGAATGATCAAAAAAGAAAAAATCAATGTCAATATCTCCACAGCAGGATGGTGTGAGAATTGTATTGAGAGATGAAAGGATGCCAACAAGCTAAAACAAATGTTTTTTTCGGACTCTCCCCCCCCCCAAGATAAAAGTCTTTCCAAGGTCATTCTCAGCTCTATTGTTTAATCTAACAGAAATCCAGCTGTGTAAATAACAGTTTCAAATGCATTACAGGGGGGATTTTGATAACAACAGTTCAAGTCCACTAGATGGCAGTGTTAGCTTGTGGTTTGTAGTTTATAGCTTGCATTAGCTTTGTTAAGACTTCCGTAGTGATTGTTAATTACTAATTGTTAAAATACAGCCAAAAAGCTAAAGGAAAACAAAAAACAGATCTTCAAAGCACTTTAGGTTTAAATTCAATGTCCCCACTAGGTTCAAGGTTAAAAATGTCGACAGCAAAAAAGAGGAGCACAAAAGGCCGATTTAAATTACAAGAAAGTCCAGCCCGGCTTCCAAAGATAAAAAAAAGGAACAGAAAAATGATCTTTCAATCAGCAACATTTATCCTCACTTTTCTCACTAGTCAGCCTTATTTTAAACTAAGTTTCCAAATTTAGAGTGTTCTCTTTCCAACAAGAAAAAAAAGATTTAAAATTCACACCAAACGACATGTTCATATCCACTCTCTCTCTGGGCTTTTGCAGTTTCAGTCAGCATCGGCTGATCCGGAAATCACTGGCAAAGAGGGCTTTCCTTAGGTTCCCAGAGATTTTGCGAACATCTCTGGGACCACTGGAGTTTCCTCTATCTTTCACTGTCTCTCCAGGACAGCTTAGATCCAAAAAGAATTGTCCAAATGACCCGGTTAGATGGTCTCTCAGGAGCTGCCTGAAAGTCCATCTTCTCACTGCTAAGCCCTGCCTTCTTCCTCTTTCTTTCTTTCTTTCTTTCTTTCTTTCTTTTTCATTGTGAGCCTTAGCTTTCCTCGCTTTGTCTTTACAGGCTCGGGCTGCTGTTGGCTGATATTCTGCCTTGGTCACGTGCCCCTTTTTGTCTTTCGGAGAGTTTTTTATGCGGCCGTGCTGGTTTCTTTGGGGAGCTGTTATTTTTCGTCTTTCTTCAGATGTGCCTTTCTTAAGAACTCCCCGTACGATACTGTACAGAGCACAGCTGCCGGGAACGGTGAAATCTTCCCTCCTGTGCCAGAGAACAGGCCAAACGGGCTCCTTCCTTCGCTACTTTAAAGGAAGGAAGGACCCATCATTTCCTTGATGTTTTCAAATCAACTGCAATTTCTGTCTTCAAAAAGCATCATCGGGTCAGGTTGGTATGCAGGACAGTCGGCCTTGGCAACCTCAATCACTATCTCCCTCATGCGCAGCAGACGGTGAGAACAAAACTCCCTTTTTACAATCTCTCCTGTACTGAAAACTTCCCTTCCCAAATACCAGCCCTGCCTCCACCCTCCCCGTTTCAACAGCAGCCAAAAGCAAATAGCGAAAGAGAGGCTGACGCTTACAATGGAAGAAAGTCTTGCCACAAAAATAAAGACAGCAGCAACAACCACCACCACCAAAGAAAGCTTCTTCCATTCCGACGTGTTAAAAACAAGAAAAAAAGGCAAGGAGGAAACAATTGGTCCATTTGCTGGGAGAAAGTGGCAAGAAGCTGACAAGCAACGGGGAGAAAGCAGAACTATTTAACTCATTTATGACGACGATGATGATGATGCATCTGTCTTTACACAAAGGGATAAGTCCAATCTACATGGAGGAAAGTATGCAGTGGAGTACCCCAAGGCTCTGCTTTAGGCTCAATACTCTTCCACCTCTTCGTCGATGATTTGGATGAGGGAATAAACGGGGAACTCATCAAATGGGCAGATGATGCCAAGCCGGCAGGAACAGCCAACACTCCAGAAGACAGGCTCAAGAATCAGAAGGATCTTGTCAGCCTCTGCTTTGCTGCTGCTTCGGCTGCCATTGTAACGGAGAGGGGGGGCATGGTATTTGGGAGGGGAATCATGATGTGCTGGAGGAAGATTCTAGACGCTGACCTGACCATCTTACTGCACATGTGGAGGAAGGGAGTTTCTCGCCAAGGTTAACTGTCCATCCTAGTGATGTCTTTTGAAGTTATCTCCCACCTGACAGTTGGGTGCATTATAATTGGACTATGGACTGGGGTGCCAAGGGGAGGGGATTGAATTATACATGATATTATTTGCTTTCGTGCCTAATTAACCAGTTTCAGCTTAGCTTTGCTACTGTTCATTTATAATTAGTAAAAGTACACTTGATTTCAACAAAATGGAGTTGAGTGGTTTCTTTCCTGATTATTAAATGAAGTCGCAGCTGACAGATCTCGACAAACTCGAGCATTGGGCACTAGCTAATCAAATGAAATTCAATGGTGAAAAGAGTAAGGTTCTGCATTTAGACGAGAAAAACGAAATGCACGGGCACGGTATAGGGGATCCTTTGCTCAATAGTAGTAACTGTGAGAGGGATCTCGGATCTCTCATTTAAACATGACCCAGCAGTGCGCTGCTGTCAAAAAGAAAAAAAAAGAAAAAAAGAAAAAAAGCCAAAACGGTTCTAGGTTGCATAAACAGAGGGATAGAATCGACATCACGTGAAGTGTTCGTACCACTTTATGACACCTTGGCAAGGTCACGCTTGGAATACTGCATTTGGTTTTGGTCACCGTGACGGCGGCCAAGTGCATCGCCCCTCTCTCGCTTTGTCCATCCTTCCTTTCGTCTTTGAGACCGAGAGCCAATGCGGCGGACCAGACCGGCTCCCGCTCCTCTCCCTCTCTGATCAGAGGGAAACTTCTGCAGGCCCGAAGGGTGGAAAGGTGGGCAGCTGCCGTGGCTGTTCTCTACTCCGGGCGTCCCTTCTGTGCACGGCCGGCGTGCCGCGGTTGCCATGCCTGAGGGTCAGCCTCTTTCTGCGCCACCAGTTTCCCTCCCCAAACACGTGTGCTGGGTACCCGAGACACCACCCCGCCTGGGACGGCAGCGGTTCAAACCTCGTGCTGCCTCGCCTGGCAAGGCCGGGGACCGGGGAGCTCCGCTTCGACTCCCCGAGTCCCCCTCCAGCGGCCACGGTATCTCCCGAGCGGAGGGGTCCCGGACCGAGTCGAGCACTTGGTTCTTTACACATTGAAACTCAGTTGTGCCTCATCTGAGATCCAACTCTGGAAGAAGGCATGCATGGAATTTCCCCTTCCATGCCAGCCTGATATTAGTCATGGCAATGCTTTAGAAGTTGACATCCGGCTCCCCTCACTTCCCGAAAGCGACCTCTGTGACACAAAGACAATTTGAGTACAGGTAACCCTCCCCCAGGCTTGCTTGTATTTTCTGTATGGAATTTTGCTATGAGGCGATCAGCCTTGATATTTTTACTTTTCACGCAAGATGCCTCCGATAATGGGTAGCCCTTCCATTTGATTAAGTATTGCAGTTGTCTCCTGTGCCACCTTGAATCAAGGATTCGTTGACCTTCATAGTGGTTGGCCCCCTATGACCATAGGGCCTGGGGGCTCCCGGGATAGTGGTCTCAGAGTGGATCCGATCACAGATTTTAAGAGGCTACTATAAAATGCTGGGTGTATCTTCCCCAACAATTGAGGTAGTTTCAATTGCACTGTGACTGGGTTGATTATCTTACTATGGGGAATGGTCCCATAAACTTCAGCCCCAGTTTCTTGTTAGGCAGTTTTAATCTCAAATATTTTGTGGAGAAGTAAACCTTCTCTCCCACCTGGAATGGCCATTGCGCACCCGGTCTTTATCTGCCTGTTTCTTATAGGTTTGTGCCACTTTAGCCAGTGCTTTTTTGACATTTCCCCAGGTTGATTTCAGCATCGACATCCAATCAACAGGATCAGATGTCCCTCCCTTCCCTTTTGGGCAACATGATGGCCCCTCATCATGAAGGGTGGCTTGGTAAAAATCCTCCCTCTGTTGCTCTTTTGCACTCCCTCAGGATTCCATCTGGGCCTTTGGGAGTCTGGCTTGTTTCCAGTCCCACCTCCAGTCCACCCTTGCCAGCTTGCTTGAGACGCTTCCCTTTATCTGGGGACTAGGGCAAGGGAATTTCCACCAGTACTTATCTTCTCTTGCTTCTGCTTCTGAGAAAGGCATCGCTGCTTGGCATTGCCACATACCTCCAGCTGCAATCCATCTCCTGTTGCCTGATTTCCCCTCCAAGCAGCCCAAACATTGGGAGAGTGCTCGGAGAACCCGGGCTTCAGGAAACCCAGAATTTTTTTTTAAGTCAGTTTTGGCTCTTTGTGAAGTTCCCAGAAGACGATCTAATTAATTTATGACCTCAAGACAAAATTCAAAAGAAATCCAATCATTTATACAATACAATACAATAGCAGAGTTGGAAGGGACCTTGGAGGTCTTCTAGTCCAACTCCCTGCCTAGGCAGGAAATCCTATACTGTTTCAGACAAATGGCTATCCAACATCTTCTTAAATACTTCCAGTGTTGGGACATTCACAACTTCTGAAGGCAAGCTGTTCCACTGATTAATTGTTCTAACTGTAAGGAAATTTCTCCTCAGTTCAAAGTTGCTTCTCTCCTTGATTAGTTTCCACCCATTGCTTCTTGTTCTACCCTCAGGTGCCTTGGAGAATAGTTTGACTCCCTCTTCTTTGTGGCAACCCCTGAGATATTGGAACACTGCTATCATGTCTCCTATAGTCCTTCTTTCTATTAAACTAGACATACCCAGTTCCTGCAACAGTTCTTCATATGTTTTAGTCCCCTAATGATATTTGTTGCTCTTCTCTGCACTCTTTCTAGAGTCTCCACATCTTTTCTACATTGTGGTGACCAAAACTGAAGCAGTATTCCAAGTGTGGCCTTACCAAGGCATTATAAAATGGTATTAACACTTCACGTGATCCTGATTTTATCCCTCTGTTTATGCAGCCTAGAACTGTGTTGGCTTTTTTGACAGCTGCTGCACACTGCTGGTTCATGTTTAAATGGTTGTCCACTAGGACTCCAAGATCCCTTTCACAGTTACATACTGTTGAGCAAGGTACCACCTATACTATTTCGTTTTTGTTGGCTAAATGTAGAACCTTACTCTTTTCACCATTCAATTTCATTTTATTAGATAGTGCCCAATGTTCAAGTTTGTCAAGATTGTCCTGTATCTTTAGCCTATTTTCTGGAATGTTAGGTATTCCTGCCAGCTTGGTGTCATCTGCAAATTTGATGAGTTCCCCATTTATTCCCTCATCCAAATCAGTGATGAAGATGTTGAAGAGTACTGGCCCCAAAACATAGCCTTGGGGTGCTCTACTGCATGCTTCCCTTCCCCCTCATGAAGATGCAGTTCTATTGAGGACTACATGTTGAGTGTGGTTGGTCAGCCAGTTATAAATCCATCTGGTGGTGATGCTGTCTAACCCACATTCTTCTACTTTATCTAGTAGTAGGTTATGGTCTACCTTATCAAATGCCTTACTGAAGTCCAAGTAAACTATATTGACGGGTAGACAGGTGCTCACTTACCATTTTCTTCCCCATTTCAACTTGTGTTCCTAATCTTATTTTTGTGGTGCTGTTTTTGATAGGTTGGACTGTTTTATCCCTTTGTTTATTAGGATCAACATTCTAACGTGGACTCCTGTGGAGTCAAAACTGCTTTCGCTTAATTGCATTTGAACTTTACCCCTGTATCCCCTCTCTTCTGTCCTGCATCATAACTCATATTCTCCAACTAGGCTGTAGACATGAGATCCAACTCCGGATGAAGGCAAATTTAATACTCACATACTGGCATTTACTTATTTATAAAATTCTCCATTAACACTAAATCCTTATATCCTATTCTAGCTAAACATCCATAATATTTAATAACAAAATTTTCTAACCCTCCTTTCCAAATCACTGTTTACAATTTACATCCAGTTCCCTTATATTATACCTATATATATATATATATATATATATATATATATATATATATATATATATATATATATATATATATATATATATATATATATATATATATATATATATATATATATATATATATATATATATATATATATATATATATATATATATATATATAAATTATTATCATTATCCTTTCCTTATTCGATTATATCCTATATCACAGCATTTCCCCCCTAATAATCAAAACTTAACTGTGTCTAATTTAGTTCTTTTCTATGCTCTTTTCTACAATTCTTTAAACAAAATATGATCTTTTCTGGGGAAGAAAGGTAGATGCAAAATCCCAGTAAGCTGCATAATTCCAGGGGGAAAATTCAGCTGCCTTAAAGAATTGCAGACAGATGCCACATTCCTTTCTCTGTGCTCTCCAAAATATTTTTTTGCATTTGAATCCAACATGCAATGATACAGTAAAGGAGGGCAAGTAAGAATACACAATCAAGAGCTGTTATTTGTAATAGGTGCTTTGTAAACATATCAGTGGCAAGTTTCGCAGCCACTGTTTTGCAAAAGCATTCACAACAATAAATATGCATCAGAATCCAAATATAGGGACAATGTCACTTTAGGTGACATTAATGGCTGCTTATAAGAGGCAACATGATCATTGATCATAGCTAGGGTGACCAGACGTCCCGCATTTGGCGAGACAGGCACGCCTTCCCATAATTTTTCCCGTGTCCCATGCCGTTCTCGAAAAACCACTTTATTTTGGCGCTCGCAGCTCGCTCGCTCCCCTGCCCATCAGCTGCTAGCTCACTCGCTCGTTCTGTTCTACACTAAAAATCTAAGCCAGCCCAGCCTGCCGCTCACTGATTGGCCTGGACTCCAGCCAATCAGTGAGCTGGCTGGGATGGAAAACTTTAAACACACGGCGTGCTGAAAATTTTCCATCCCAGCCACCTCACTGATTGGCTGGAGTCCGCTTAGCTTAGCACGCTCCATTTCGTTTCGTCTTTTGCTTGCTGCTTAACTGGTGAGTAACGTTACCGGTGGGAATCAGGAGGCGCTGGGGGGAGGAGACGGCCCTCCTCTCCTTCTCCCCCTTTGCAGAGTTTCCCTGTGTCTCCCAGGTCGTGCCCATCCCCTCTCAAAAGGATTTGTCCCGCTTCCTCCTCTTCTTCTTCCTCCACCTCCTCCTCCTCCCCGTCCATGGTGGCAGCCACAGGATGGGGCGGCGGCGAGAGAGAGTGAGAGAGAGAGGGTTCCGTCCCATGAGGAGACGCCCACCGAGCTGCAGGTCCCCCCGCCAACTTCTTTCCCTCGTGGTCGCTTCCCTTCTTTCGACTCGTCGCTTCCCACCACTGGCAGCGCCTCACCTCCCACCATCCCGCCATCGCCCAGCCACCGCCGCCACCTCCTCTTCCTCCCTCCCTCCCACGTGGACTCCTCTTCCTGCCCCCGCCGCCTCAGCTTGGAAGGGCCGGGAGAGCGAGAGAGAGAGAGAACAGGGGAATCTCTCGGGGCTCACTGGAGCGCTGCTCCTTTCCCAGAGCGAGGGTGGCACAGGGAAGACAATCCGCCGGAGGAACCTTCCGAAGTGGAGGCAGTGGTGGCTGGTCATGAGCTGCTCTTTCCCTCCGTGCCCTGGTACTCTCCATTCCCAAGCAGCCCCGTCCTCTCCTCCTCTCCTCCTCCCTCGGTCCTTCCTGCGGCTGCCTTGCCAAAATCTCGTTCTCCCTCCCCCTGCTTCGGTCACTGCTGGCCATCGCCCAGCCACCGCAGCTGCCTCCCCTTCCTCCCTCCCTCCCCCTCGGACTCCTCTTCCCTCCCCCGCCACCTCAGCTTGGAAGGGCTGGGAGAGCGAGAGAGAGAGAGAGAACGGGGGAGACTCTCAGGGCTCACCAGAGCATGCTCCTTTCCCAGAGCAGAGAGAGAGAAGGAAAAAAGGGGGGAGAGAAAACTGGGTGCCCAAGCCTTTCCCCACATCCCTATGCAGCAGGGAAAGAGAGGTCACTCCCGGTGAAGCGTCGCCCACGCGCTCACTGCTTCTGCCGTAGCTACCCGAGGCTGAGATGGGATTCGGGGTTTTGACAGATGCCCGTTTCCCCCCCCCATGCACCCAAGCCCTTTCCCCACATCCCTATGCAGCGGGGAAAGCTCGCTGCTTCTGCCGCAGCCACCCGAGGCAGAGACGGGATTCAGGGTTTTGACAGATGCCCGTTCCCCCCCCCCGCGCGCGTCTCCTTCCGGCCAGAGAGCCATGTAGATCCCTTCTTCTTTTCCTTCCCCCCTCCCTCCTTCCTTCCTCTCCTTCCCACTCCTTGCAACTGGCGGCGGCGAAATCGTAGTGATCCGAAGGGTTTGATGGCTGGCACAATGAAGGTCTTCTTCATCTCCTTGACCTCCGCAGCATCCCCCATTTTCCTCCCCTCCCCCACCTGCAGAGCCCCTTCCCCTCCCCTCCCTCCCCTCCCCCTACAAGGGATCTACATGGCTCTCTGGCTGGAGGGAGCCGCACGCTGGGGAAACAGGCATCTGTCAAAACCCCGAATCCCGTCTCGGCCTCGATGTCGCTGTGGCAGAAGCAGCTAGCTTTCCCCGCTGCATAGGGATGTGGGGAAAGGGCTCGGGCGCGCATGGGGGGAAACGGGCATCTGTCAATACCCTGAATCCCGTCTCAGCCTCGGGTGGCTGCGGCAGAAGCAGCGAGCGCGGGGGCAACGCTTCACCGGGAGCAACCCTCCCCCTCGGACTCCTCTTCCTGCCCCCGCCGCCTCGGCTTGGAAGTGCCAGGAGAGTGAAAGAGAGAGAGAATGGGGGAATCTCTCGGGGCTCACCGGAGCGCTGCTCATTTCCAAGAGCAGAGAGAGAGAAGGAAGGAAGGGGGGAGAGAAAACTGGGCACCCGAGCCCTTTCCCCACATCCCTATGCAGGGGGGAAAGAGAGTAGAGCCTCGGGATGCCTTCATATGGAATCTCCCCCCTTCCTCTCAGCTTTGACCTAGGGAGATCCCAGGCGCTCCCGCCACCCAGCTGGAAAGGAGGAAAATCACGGGGTTCGGGAGAATCAGTGAGCCGGAGAAGGCTGTGGGTGTCTCTGCCATACACTCAGGCACCAGCCCTGCTGCTGCTGCTACTGGGCGGGAGTGCAGGGGCGGCGTCCAGCCAACCTGCTGGAAGCCTGGCACCTGACAATGGCAATCCGTCTTACTTTCCCACTCTGCTCCTCTTTCCCAATGCAAATGTAGACAGACGGAGAGATAAGGCAGAAGAAGGGAGGGCAGCCGATGTCTCGACCGACAAGAGGCATGTCCTCCGCACCCTTAAAATCCCCATTTCCTCCCCACTCCAAGGGTAGGATACTATAAAATCCCCATTCTCTCCCCACTCCAGGGATAGGATACTGCAAAATCCCCATTTCCTCCCCACTCCAGGGATAGGATACTGCAAAATCCCCATTTCCTCCCCCCTCCAGGGGAAGGATACTATAAAATCCCCATTCCCTCCCCACTCCAGGTGAAGGATACTATAAAATCCCCATTTCCTCCCCCCTCCAGGGGTAGGATACTGCAAAATCCCCATTTCCTCCCCCCTCCAGGGGAAGGATACTATAAAATCCGCATTTCCTCCCCCCTCCAGGGGAAGGATACTATAAAATCCCCATTCCCTCCACACTCCAGGGGAAGGATACTATAAAATCCCCATTCCCTCCCCACTGCAGGGTTAGGATACTGCAAAATCCCCATTCCCTCCCCACTCCAGGGGTAGGATACTGCAAAATCCCCATTTCCTCCCCCCTCCAGGAGTAGGATACTGCAAAATCCCCATTTCCTCCCCTCTCCATGGGAAGGATACTGCAAAATCCCCATTTCCTCCCCCCTCAAGAGGAAGGATACTATAAAATCCCCATTCCCTCCCCACTCCAGGGGTAGGATACTGCAAAATCCCCATTTCTTCCTCCCTCCAGGGGTAGGATACTGCAAAATCCCCATTTCCTCCCTCCTTCATGGGAAGGATACTATAAAATCCCCATTCCCTCCCCACTCCAGGGGTAGGATACTGCAAAATCCCCATTTCCTCCCCCCTCCATGGGAAGGATACTATAAAATCCCCATTCCCTCCCCACTCCAAGGGTAGGATACTGCAAAATCCCCATTTCCTCCCCCCTCCAGGGGAAGGATACTATAAAATCCCCATTCCCTCCCCACTCCAGGGGAAGGATACTATAAAATCCCCATTCCCTCCCCACTCCAGGGGAAGGATACTATAAAATCCCCATTTCCTCAATGTGACCACTGTCTGTGATCCGGTTCGTGATGGAAAAAGGAAGGAAAGCACGGGGCACCGGAGAGCTCACCCAGCTGTATTTCTTTCGTTAATTTATCCATTTCGGCACAGTCCATAATTTTTCTGTATAATTTTTCCCTATAAAATTTTTAATCAAGCCCCCCCCCCCCCCCTCCCAGTCAAAGGTGTCCTTGTTTACCAATCTGAAAATCTTGTCACCTTAATCATAGCAGCACAAGAACAGGCACTAAACATCAGAGCCATAGAAGCAGGAATTTACCCAGTGGTGAAATTTAAACAATTTCCCTACCGGTTCTGGGACATGGCTTGGTGGGCATGTGACTGAGTGGGTGGGTGTGGCCAAGTCGACATCACTTCTTTGCCCTTATGAAAAGAAGATATACCAATTATTTCATGCATTTAATACTCACCATATTTTTCGGACTATAAGACGCAATGGCATGTAAGAGGCACCAAGATTTTGAAGAGGTAAATAAGAAAAAAAGTTTTTGTCCTCCCCTGCCCCCAGAAGCACTGTGCAGGATTCAGCAGGGTTGGGGGAAAGCAAAAACACCCTCATTTTTGTGAAAAATGGGCAGAAAATGGGAGCATCTTTCCCTTCCCCCAGCCCTGCTGTAGCCTGCAGAGTACTTCTGGGGGCTGGGGGAAGGCAAAAATACCTCCATTTGTGTGAAAAATGGTGCTTTTTTTGCAAAAATGAGATGTGGGGTGTGGTTTCAGGAGGCCAAAAATGGCTGTATTTGGTGTGTAAGATACACCAACATTTCCATGCTCTTTTACGGGGGGAAAGGTGTGTCTTATACTCCGAAAAATATGGTAAATAAGAATAAATGAAGTACAAAAAATAATAAGTTACACAAATATTTACATAAGAGCAATAAAATTGTTGTCCTCGACCTCACTTCTTTGCATCAATGATAATAGTGATTTACAAAAATATAGATACCATGATATACAAATTTGAGCATACCGGTACCTCAAGTGGAGGAGACCAGCGCAGAGGCCAATTGAGCGCTCTGAAGATTGGAGACTCCCACCGCCTTCATGCAGTCAGTCACTGGCTGGCCTTCCAGATCAATTCGGGCAGCTAACCATAAGTGGGCTGACCCCTTGCTTTGGCACAGAGTTTCCCTGGCACAGCCAATATTCACCTTCTGGGGTCGAGACCCTGTAGCACCCTGGAGTGGAGATTCTAGCTCCTTCCATACAGTGAAGAATGGGTCAGCTCATAACCTCACCGCTGGAACGAGGCCAACTGCAAGCCCCATTATCCAATGGGACAGAGAGTCCAACAACCGGGCTTGGGGGACCATCTAGCCAGCCGGTGACCAGCCTACAATGAAGATTTTGGGGAGTTTTGGACCCCAGCCAGCCACCATTGCATGGTTTGCTGCCAGTGAGTCAAATCCCGCTGGGGTGGGCTTTCTATCCAGACCAAGGGCCACTTCATCCCCAAGCCACGATTCTTCAACAGGCCTCTGCCCCACACCTGCAGCCAGGATTAGTGCCACAAGGGGGGGGGGGTGCAACCCCAACTGCCAGTCCAACAGCCTGCATAAGTTCAGGCACCAGCCCTACCAGTTCCTGCACCTCCCTGATTTTGGGTGATGTTTGATGGGGCTCGTAAAAAACTAGCCTATTTCCTAAATCGGGTCTGGTTCACATAAACCAATATGGTGATCTGTTCTGACTCCCCCCCCCTCTGGCCTGTGAGTAATGCAGACACAGACTTGGCTCTTTGCCACTCTTTAATCACAGGAATTACAACTCCATTGGCTGAAAGCCCAGACAACACTCTCATGCAAGAAGGGTTGCCAACAACCCAAACCAAACAGAACAGAAATACAAAACAGACCAGTCTTCCTCAAGACTGTTATGAACGGTTGTGTCCTGCAAAAGGACCCCTCCCAATTTCTCACTTATATACTCTCTTGGGAGGGGCCAAGCCACAACCACCTGAGCTTGATTATCTCTTATGAGTCTGCCTCCGCAGCTGCTGCTTCCGTTTCTCTGCCCTCCTTTGCC
The DNA here is from genome assembly GCF_051295495.1 of Thamnophis sirtalis. Classification (NCBI taxonomy): domain Eukaryota; kingdom Metazoa; phylum Chordata; class Lepidosauria; order Squamata; family Natricidae; genus Thamnophis; species Thamnophis sirtalis. The sequence goes on from NW_028261395.1 coordinate 15,210,942, forward strand.
TAGCATCAGGAACAAACTGCTCCATGCCTCAGGTGCCTCCTGGTGGCCAGCCAGCCTCTCAGGTCCATGCTTTGAGTCTGAACCTGGCCCAAGGTCCTCCACATCTTCCATAGCAGACTCATAGGGTTCCTCGCTATCCGAGTCCATCAGTAGCTCAAACATATCCCACTAGGCCACAACACTATCCCTCACTGCAGGGCCCTTCCCCCAGGTCTGATGTTCAGGGTGTGGGCTTGAGGGATATTGTGCATGGTAAGCCTGCACCAAAGCGGGGGCATGTATGTCCATTGCATCGACCAAGTCCGACCCATCGTCCTTCCAGTCCAAGTATTGGAAACGTCCCTTTAGCTATCTCGAGTCTTGGATAAGGGCCACTTTGTGCGGGAGCTGCATCTCCACCTTATGTGGTGACAGCTGGGGTGGAGACCGTTGGTGGAGAGGACAAGCCAACCGCTCAGGGATCAGGAGTGAGCAATGGAACACTGGGTGCACTCGCAGCAAGCGTGGCAGGGTCAGGCGATAGGCCACCAGGTTGATGATGGCCTCCATGGGGAACGGCCCAAGATACCGGTGTTCCAATTTCTTAGCCAACCGGTGGGAGGGAAGATGCAGCGTGGACAGCCACACGCGATCTCCCACAGCCAACTCCAGCACCACATGCCGAGACCTATCTGCCACCCTCCTGTAATCCTCCTTCACTTGATTCAGATAGTGGCGCACCACTTGGTGGACCACCTGCAGCTCTGAGAGGAAGTCATGTGCTGCGGGGACTGGGGAGTCAACTTGGGTAAGAAGGAAGAAGCAAGGGTGATACATGATGTTAGCCATGAAGGGCGTCATCCATGTGGAGGATCCGCCTCCACCACAAACGGACGATGGGGATCAGGGTGCTTCAGGATCGGCTCCTTCGTGAAGACATCTTTCAGGGCCTCAAACACGTATTGCTCCATGGGCCCCCAGAGAAATGGCACTTTCTTCTGCAGGAGCCGAGTGAGGGGCGCGGTCAGGAAAGCGAAGCTGGGGATGAAGGTCCGGTAGTAGTTGGCAAGCCCGAGGAGTCACTGGACATCCCTCACTCGCCAAGAAGGTTGCCAACTGTGCAACGCCTCTACCTTGCCTGGCTCCATCGCAATGCCTTCAGGGGAGATACAGTGCCCCAGGAACTCGATGGTAGTCTGCCAGAACTGACACTTCTCCAACTTTGTGAACAAACAATGCTCCCGGAGTTGTTGCAGGACCAGGTCTAGGTGCTGCAGATGATCCTTCTGAAAAGTTGAGTAAATCAAAATGTCATCCAGGTAAATGAAGACAAACTGATCCAAGAGGTCCTGGAAGATATTGTTCATAAAGTGCAGGAAAACTGTTGGGGCGTTGGTCAAGCCGAATGGCATGACTGTGTACTCAAAATGTCCGTACTGGATGCTGAAGGCCTTCCTCCATTCGTCCCCCACCCGGACTCGGACCAAGTTATAAGCGCCACGCAAGTCCAGTTTCATGAACACCATTGCCTCCTGGAGCCACTCCAACAACTCAAGAATCAGGGGCAGTGGGTAATGGTTGTGTAGTGTGATGGCATTCAAGCGACGATAATTGCAACAGAGTCTCAGATCCCCGCTCTTCTTTTTGATGAACAAGACCGTGGTAGCCCTGGAATCGACCAGGGCATGGGCTGGAATCCCTGGCGTACTACCAGACAGGAGAATGCGTGCTGACCAGATCCTATTCCCATTCTATTCCATTCCATTCTCCTATTCCATTCCATTCTATTCTAAGCATGGAAGCTTAAAACTTTAAACTAAAAAGATTTAGTGTTGTTTTTTTTTCAAAGCGGCTGCTGAAGATGTTTTGTGATGGCTACTTTTTTCCCCTCCACCCCTAAACTCCTGGAATCCTCTCAATCCCAAGTTTTCCAACCACGCATTCATTCATAGATATTGTGGGAAAGAAACGATGGCGGGTCTCCTTGTGAATGGACAGAAGTTTTTACAGAAAAGGAAAAACCCGAACATTTGGAGCCAGCTGCTGCAAAGCACCTGCGTGAACTTCTGAGTCCCCGAGGAGGAGGCAGCTGCGGGATGAAGGGACATCGAAGCCATCCTTCCTGCTTCGGTTCTCGGCTCCTTCTTCCCGGCGTTCCTTTCCCTCACCGCTGGGAGACCGAGCCCGGCCCAGCCACCTCTCAGACCACTGACTCGCTGGCACTTGGGCACTCCATTCTCCCCCTTCCCTTGTCAAGTGCAGCCGTCCAATCTGCCCTCATGTCACAATTGGCTGGGCGCCGGCTGTCCTTGCGCTGCTCCTCCTATAAGGTAGCCCCTCCCTTTTGCAAGGCAATGGCCGCTACCATCGCTGCTCCCCTTGCTCCAAACACTGGCATGCAGGTTTCTCGGTTCCTAAGACCATCGAAAATATGTCTTTTCCGATGGTCTTAGGTGACCCCTGTGAAAGCATCATTTGACCCCCAAAGGGGTCATGACCCACAGGTTGAGAACCGCTGCCCTAGAGGAACATGTAAAGCTGATGCAACAAGTCCTGGAGAAATTTCTGACCACCAAGCTATAGGGGAAGCTATCAAAATGTGAATTCTATAAGACCTCTCTAGACTACCTTGGGTATTGTATTTCCAATGAGGGAATAGAGATGGACCCAGGAAAAGTGAAAGCTGTACCCACAAGCAGCTACAAAGCTTCCTGGGATTTGTGAACCTTTACAGGCAATTCATCCTTTAAGCAATACTGTAAAGTACCCTAACAATGTCTGCTTCATAATAAGCAACTCGATATTGTAATACAAAAAGCAGTGATTTATTAACAGCTTCATTGGGTATTCTTCATTAGGAATTTCCTATTCGCAGCCATCTTTTTTTGCTTTCTTTATCTGCTTTTAAACTTTGCCCGTGTTTCTTCCCTCCCTTCAGTCTTTGTCAATGAATCACATTATCCAATAGCTTCATTCATCTCAACCCAGCTACTGTAATCTGAGATCCGGCTCCGCCGATGCTCTGCATGTAATATCAACACAGAGAGTTGACCTTTGATTTGATTTACTTTTGGATTCTATTTAGAACCTTGACAGCCAGTCTATTCTACGTAACAAAGATCTACCGCCTTCAGGAAAACCCATCTGCAACAGAAACTCACCACATGGCATCTGGGAACTCAACCAAGCTTGGGAATCAAAAGACACACAACCTACAACCCTAACCCTAACCCCAGGATTTTTAGGTAATTGTAGGAGGGCCATACTTGTTCACCAAGGGCAGCAAGTTCTTCCGTATGGTCTCTATTCACAGACTGAAAACCATGGCTTGAAGAAGGAGAGTCAGTAGTCTGCCAGGTGGCTAGTCCTCCATGATGGTCCAAAAACATGGCTTGAGTTTCCCTTTGAGGGGGGGGGCACATACTCTGCAAGGGAACCGGAGTCTCCCCCGGACATTTTTTCAGTCTGCAAAACTGATAGCTTGGTGACCCAACTAAGTTGAAGTGTGCCCTACATTGGAATAGGAACATGGGGAACTGAAGTTTGAGGGTCTTGACAGGAACCTCCCTTGAAGATTTGATTAAGGCTTGGGACGAATGGCAGATGTCAGTCCTAGCTGGGATGAAAAAGCAAAAAGCAAAAAAGAGACGTAAAAAATGGCCTTTGCTGTGAGATGATACAAGAAAACCAATTTGGTTAAATAAAGATACAAAAGAAAATGGAAAAATGTTGGGGGGGGTTGTTTTGTTTGTTTGTTTGTTTGTGTCTCTTTCTCTGTCTTCTATGCAACCACTTGGTATGTTTGTTAAAATTGTGCCTTCCCTAAATTTAATTGAGATTTGGGCTGGGAAAGACTAATGTGTGTGTAAACCTCAGAGTTCTGTTTTCCTCTCTTTATCCTCCTTGTTTTAGGTAATTGTAACTATAAAATTTCTCAATCCAAAAAGACAAGAATTTTAAATTGTTCAAAGAAAGAAAAGAGTAAACAGACAGAAATTGCCTTTGCTCCATTTTATTGGGCCCACAAAATGAATAAAAGGAAAGGGAAAAGGGAAAAGGAGCCTTTGTTCCTTGTGTTTGTTTGGCCAACAAAAATAAAATGAAGTATTCTTCCTTCCTTCTCTTAAAGTAACAATGCAAGGTTATGAGGAAATGTTTGAAGTTCATTTCCAAGAAAAGTTTCAGTGTTCCACTTACTATATATGTTTAAATGATTTCATCTGTTCATCTCTTTCCTGAAGCATGTGAATCCAGCTCCCTTTTCTCATCTGTGATATCCCCATAGTGTTACCAGTTTATCTGTTTAGTAATTGCAATACTGATGTGTTGTTTCTTTTCAAATTCTGCCTGCAAGCTATCCAAACACACCCTTATTTCTAATCCTCCAACAACGTCTTTTCTGTGGGGGAGGTGACCTTTTTCTTATGTCTTTCAGCCCCAAACAGATGAGCAGAGTACATGTATCCAGATGCCTCCAGAGGAGACCTTCCATCCAGTTGAGCCAGGAATTGGGTTTGGATCCAGTCCTTCACTGAAAGTCATCACAAACTAGAGTGGAGCAGACCTTACCAAGCCTGACTGACTAGTCTTAAGTCACCTGGAAATTGCAAAGTACTATATTTTGGGCTGGGAAAGCAAGGACATCAGCCTGGATGACATTCTCATATTCAGTGAGACTTTAAAGGAGCACATGAAGCTTGTGTGACAAGTACTGAAGAAGCTTCTCACTGTCAAGCTTGTATGCAAAGCTGTTGAAGTGCAAATTCCACAAATCCTCTCTAGACTACCTGGGCTACCGGATATCTAGTGGAGGGGTGGAAATGGACCCAGGGATGGTGAAAGCAGTCCTCGACTGTCAACCCCCATACACCCGCAGACAACTTCAAAGCTTTGGGGGATTTGTCAACTTTTACAGGCAGTTTATCACGGCATTTGCAGAAGATGCCTTGCCCCTAACAGAACTCTTGGAAACTCTGTTGAAGCAAAAACCAATTCAACCGCTTGTTTGGACAATGGATTGCCAAAAAGTCTTCAAAAAGGCCCAGGTAAATCTGAAGAAGCTGCAGGGACAGCACAAGAAGGTGGCCACAGAAGCTGTTTTGGCAGCCCAGAATCTGAACACGAAGGACCATCAGAAGCTCCTTGGCAAACTTGCCAGTCTGATCATTCTGCTTTATCAGAACAGCAGCATCACTGAGAGAATCCAAAACCCAACTATCTGGATATCCATGCTGCTGCTAGAGAAATAGCACAAATTAACAATTTAAAGAGGCTGAGGGGTCTCCTCCCTCCAGAAGTCGAGGAAATGCCAAATGAAGGGGACCAACCAACCCTAATCAAGGAGATCAGTGGGGAAGATGACTCAATGATAAGTGCAGCCATCTGCCCCTTTGTGATCAAGGCCTGCTTAGTGGTGCCAGAGAGTGGTCCAAGGGGAGGTAGGAGCTGTTATAGACTCAGGGTGCCCCAGATGCCTAATCAGTCTCTCCATGGTTGAGCAGATAGGTATTCGCACCGCACCTCATCAGGTTCAAGCAAGTAGCTGGGACCCTAATAGGCGGAACCCCAGTTATCCACATCACCGAACTCGTCAAACTAGAAATCCCTAACTGCTAACCGCTAATCGCTAACCTCTAATCCTAGAGCAGTGGTTCTCAACCTGTGGCTCGCAACCCCTTTGGGGGGGGGGTCAAATGACCTTTTCACAAGGGTCGCTAAGACCATCAGAACTCTAAACTTTAAACTCCACCTCGCGTTCCTCAAAACCCCCTGTGGATGGGCTCCGGAGTCATCAGCAGCCGCACAGAGCATTGCCGTGACTCTACGCTGTAGAAAACATAGGTGTGCACGCACACCCCATACAATTACAGCCTCAGAGACTTCATAATGATGGAAAAGTCAAAAGTGCTGCCTTGTCTTTCATAGCCACCTCGTTTCCAATTTTTTTGGGGGGAGAAATCCTCTGCATGGATCCTCCCAATTGGAAACGAGGCAGCTGTAAAAGATGTGTGGGGTCCGGAGCCCATCCATGCTGCCGAGGACGAGCACCGGATGGGATGTCGGCAGTGCTGGGAGCCGGACTGCGTGCAGAGGAGCTGGTGGCCGGGGCGCCCTGAAGCAACACCAGCCAGCATGTCCCACAAGAAGAGCCCCAGAGGGAAGGGCGGCAGCGTCGCGCCCTCCTCCACCCTGCCCATCGCCCAGCAATGCGCTGCCACCACCGCTTCATTGGGCATGGCAGGCAGGGGGCAGGTGCAGCCTTGTTTCCAATTGGGGTGAGGGAGAAATCCTCTGCATGGATCCCCCATTTGGAAATGAAATGGCTCTGAAAGATGTATGGGGTCCGGAGTCCATTCTGCAGGGGGAGGGATCTCCCTTGCATTCCTCATTTTCCAGATGGGCTCCAGAGTCATTAGCAGCCATGCAGAGCCTTGGCGTGGCTCCACACCATTGAAAACATAGGCACATGGCGTGCGCACACCCCGTAAATTACAGCCTCAGAGACTTTCCCCCCAAAGAAAAACAATGCTGCCAGGTATTTTTAAACTGTGATTAAAGATGACCACAGTATGTGTATCTGTGTGTGTGTGTGAGAGAGAGAGAGAGACAGACAGACCCCCACACAGAGTGACAGAGATGGGGGAGGGAGGGGAGAGACAGAGAGACACACAGATAGACAGACAGAGAGAGGCACAGAGAGAGAGAGAGAGAGACAGAGAGACAGAGAGAGAGAGAGTGACACATACACACACACACACACACAGTGACAGAGAGGGGTGAGGGAGGGAGGGAGAGACAGACAGAGACAGAGAGAGACACATACACAAACACACAGAGTGATCATGTGAGTGAGTGAGTGAGAGACAGACAGACAGACACACACACACAGTGACAGAGATGGGGGAGGGAGGGGAGAGAGACAAAGAGCCACACACAGAGAGACAGACAGACAGACAGACAGACAGACAAACACACAGAGAGAGGGACAGAGAGACAGAAAGAGAGAGAAAGATATATTCTTAATATATAGATATATTAAGAAATAGTTCAGAATATATAATTACATATTCTTTTTGTGATTAATCACTATGCTTTAATTATGTTCAATTTATAAATAAAAATACATCCTGCATATCAGATATTTACATTATGATTCATAACAGTAGCATAATTATAGAGTAGCAACAAAAATAATTTTATGGTTGGGGGTCACCACAACATGAGAAATTGTATTAAAGGGTCGCGGCATTAGGAAGGTTGAGAACCACTGTCTTAGAGACAAGAATTCTAAATTCTGTTAGGAAAAAAAAATGTTAAACCATAAGAAGAAAAATTTGCCTGGCCAGCAATACAGGTTGAAGAAAACTGTGTCCCCATTTTTGTTGCAACTGGTTTATCTGTTTCTTATAACAATTCCACTTTTATGCAGTATTTTCAAAACCTGCCTGCAAATTCCCCACCTCCCCACTCCACATCTCCATCCCTAAACCTCTGTTCTCCATTCCTATGTCAGACCCACAATATCTCTTCTGGGAGAGTCACCCACAATATGTGGAGGTGGTCTTCTTCTCATATCTTTCAGATCTCCTCAGACAACTCTGCAATCTTTGGAAACAGAGTCCAGATGCTGTCTCCAGAGGAGGCCCAACTGAGGAGGCTCAACCAACTGAGCCAGGGAATTAGGACCATCAATGTATCCATGAAGTCACTAGGAGTTTTGGGTCACCTGGACCCAAAAGATTTTAGCTGCAGGAAGAAGAGATTGGTCACCCACATGCCTGGAATGATATGGGGTCTCCTGTTTGAGCAGGGCATTGGACTAGAAGACCTCCAAGGGCCCTTTCAACTTTGTTATTCTGTTATGGCCAACTTCTAGTTGGCTGGCACCAGATGGCAGTAAAGGACAATTTATGGAGAAAAAGGACTTTCTTTCAGTTGCACCTGACTTCATATAATGATACTAGAAATTGGAGGAATCAGTTTCTGATCTTGCTCTAAACAGCAGAGCCCTCACCTTTTTCTGATCCCAAAGTTTTTACTGTAGCTGTGTCGGCATCCTCAGTGGTGTTTTGGAGGACACATCTGGAGGTCTGAATAGCAAATACTCAACCACATTTAGACCACTGTGGTGAGCCTTTGGGTTTCTGCTTCGAAATCAGAGGTGGGTTGCTGCCGGTTCGGATTGGCTGAACCGGTAGGGTGGTGGTGGGAGGCTCCGCCCACTTGCCTGGACACTTCTATGCATGTGCAAGCATGAGCGAACCGGTGGCACTGGGATTTGAAACCCACCTCTGATCTAAATACTTCATGCATCTAAAGGTTCAGTTCAGCCGCTGGGGCAGGTAGCTGAGGGCCACTGTCTCTGCTTTTATCCCTCTACAGAAGAATAATACCTAGGGTGACCAGACGTACCAATTTCAGCGTGATAAGCATGCTTTATAACAATTTTTCCCGCGTCCCTCCGCCTTTTAAAAAAGTCCCGATTTTCTGGCTTCATGTTGAAAGCCCAGTGGATTTGCTTAAGAAATCCTAACCGGGGCAAGATGAAAGACACCCTGTCTAAACCCTCTCTCTCTCTGTCTCAGTACTTTCATTGAAGATATTAAAACATTAAAGCAACAAAACGGACCTCCCCACCGCGCCGCTTTTTTACCTCATTTTATAAGAAAAAATGATCTAGTACCATAGAGCTGCAGGAAATGGCTAGAGAGGTTACTTCCTGGATTTTCCAGAGGGGAGGGGCACGGAGGTTGGAGGACTGCTCCAAAAAATGATGGCATTTTCCCCTGACTAATTTCACCATTTCAATTTGCTCAGTTCTTTGTATTAACATCTACATCATTCTGGGTTTACTTGGAGTGCAAGCCTGCTGGTAAGTGGGTTTTTTTCTTTTATTTTTTAATGTATTTTAAAATAATATTTTATTTATTGTGCATAGGATTTATTAAAATAGTTTTATTCTGTGTGGATTTAAGTTAAGAACTCCCTGTTATTAAGCTTTCCTCAATTAATCTCTTGAGTAGATTCCCACCAACTTCAAGATCCCAAGGGCACATCTTGGAAGCTACACCTTTGCTTAGTTTATAGATGATGCCTTTCCTTAAATATGAAAATAAATACATTTATTGTTCAAATGTGTACATCTCAATAGAAATAACTCTCAGGGGTGACAACAATCAACTAAAATAATAATATAAAACAGTAATTACAAAAACAGGAGCAACTGTTATGAAAATTATTATTAAAAATAAAGAATAAAAATGGAGTTATTAAGTATATTAATTGCAGCAACCACAATACAATACCACTAGACATACCCAATTCCAAGGAATTAAAAGACGCTTGCTCCTGGGGAGGAAAGCTATGGCAAATCTAGACAGCATCCTAAAAAGCAAGGTGACCAGATTTTCAGTAAAGAGGGACACCTTTGACTGGGGGTGGGGGCTTGATTAAAAATTTTATACGGAGCAACAAAAATTTTCATACAACGCAAAAATAGTATTGTAATTTTTTTTTATTTCAACATAACTACAATTTACAAATATAAATTGTAACTGTTGCCAAACATCAAAATTTTGATCACGTGACCATGAAGATGCTGCAACGGTCGCTAAGTGTGAAAATGGTCACTAAGTGTGAAAAATGGTCATCAGTCACTTTTTTCAATGCCATTGTAACTTTGGTCACTAAGCCCATTATACCACCTTTCTTGCCACAGTTTTTAAGTGAATAACTGCAGCTGATAAGTTAGTAACATAAGTGAATCTAGTTTCCCCATTTGACTTTGTCAAAAGGTGATTATATGACCCCAGGACACTGAAATCATCATAAATATGAAGCTGTTGCCAAACATCAAAATTTTGATCGCGTGACCATGAGGATGCTGCAACGGTCGCTAAGTGTGAAAATGGTCGCTAAGTGTGAAAAATGGTCATCAGTCACTTTTTTCAATGCCATTGTAACTTTGGTCACTAAGCCCATTATATCACCTTTCTTGCCACAGTTCTTAAGTAAATAGTCTAAGACAATTTAAAAAAAGATTCTATCCAAAATACAAAATACCAGCTGCAGTTATTCACTTAAGAACTGTGGCAAGAAAGGTGGTGTAGTGAAAAAAAAAATTACAATACTATTTTTGCATTGTATGAAAATTTTTGTTGCTCCGTATAAAATTTTTAATCAAGCTACGCGGTTTCGTCCAGCGCCCTTTAGTCGAACGCGGTTTTGTGGTGGAACCCTTCTGCAGAAGCTTCCCTCTGAAGCCTTCCGAAGGAGGAAGGGCCAGTTGGGAGAGGGGATTTGGTCCTGCTCTGGGTAGCAATTGCGTGGGGTGTAGGCATGCCTATGTTTTCCATGGAGGGGGGCCGCGGCGGGAAGAAAAGGAACGTGGGGTGGCGCAATGGTGGCGGTGGTGGTGGTGGGAGTTGGGGCACTGCCCACTGAGCAGCGCGGCCCACAGCTAGCCCAGGAGCAGTAGCCACTTCCGCCAGCCACCCCACACCACCATCGCTCACTACCACTCAGGTGGGAGCCCGGGCGGCCATGCAGAGGGGGTGTGGTGGCAGAGATGGCAGCCGAGCAGGAGGAACACTTTGGTGGGCGCTGAGGGAAGGAATGAAGGAGGCTGCAGGCTCCTTCATCTTCAGCTACGCTATCTCCTTCCATTCTCTTCTGCCCGAGCAAACTACCACCCATCACCCCATGCTCAGCAAAGCAAGTCCGGGGAAGTCCTTTGCTGGTGACCAGGTTCTAGAACGCCTGGCCACCAGCAAAGGACCTCCCCAGATTTGCTTTGCTGAGCACGGGGCAACGGGCGGTAGTTTGCGCATTGCGGCCGGCGCCTAGGAGGTCCTAGGAGACCGACCACACCACGTAAGCTCCCGTCGCTGTCCCCCTGCCTCACGCTTAGTTGCAGCTTATTTACCTCCTCGGCAGGCAGCAATAGAGAGCCAAGCAGGAAAAAAGGTAAGTGGGTTTAGATAGGGCTCTTAGAGGCAGGTGGGGTGATTGGTGAGCCAGCCAATCAGTGGGCGGCAGGCGGGGCAAGCATGGTGCGGACGGGCAGGGGGAGGGTTCTGGAACCGGTTCTAAACAGCATGGTAGATTTGTGGAACCTCTTCTATAGAACTGGTGGAACCAGCAGGACTTTGCGCATGTGCGAGAATCAGAATGGCGGCCAGGGCTCCTTCGTCACAGAAGATTTGACGGAAAAAAGCTTCGGGAGCCCGTGGAATCAGCCTTTTACCGCCTTTGCCAGGGTCCCCCGGGATGATAGGAATTCGGAGGACCTGTACGTGCCATGAACGGAGGGAAGTCAACGCCTTTTGCCGATCTGGGGCTTTAGACCTTGCCGGTGAGCGCAGTGGCCGCAGCGGCAGCGGCCACATGGACATGGTGGAAGCTTGGCGGACAGCTCGGAGAGTTTGGGGAATTTATGGTGACTCTGACTGGGCTGATTATTTATCATCGTTGTTTAGAGTTGGGGAATTCAAACGGGGGCTTGGTCTGGCCTTGGCGAAGCGGGCGGCTGATTGGGTGTGCCATAGCTGGAGCCTTCTCCGGATGCCTCCCCCCCCCCTCCACATTGAACTCAGCTTTACAGCGACACCATTGCTTTCAACAACATTGCTCCCCTTACCAATACTGTCCCTTTTACCAATGCTGCTACTGGCACTGTTACTACTCTCGCCAGCAACATAACCCCCTGTTCCAGCATTGTTTCCTTTACCAACGCTGCCTTATTCTTCGACGCTGTTCTTTCCATCAACGCTGCCTTTTTACCAACATTGGTTCCCTGCCGCCTCGGACTCTGCTTACCAGATTTCCCTCACCTATAGACCTAGGCCCTATGTTCCTGTCTGTCTTAGCCCTGACTATTACCATCATTACTACTGGTGCCTATCCCCAGAAGGAAACTTTGGTCTGGGCTGTGGATGGACAGTTGATGGCAACAAACTGAACTCGCACTTTAAAACTTTTTAATCAATTGCGCAACTATTTTTAACTCTCACTCTTTCTTTTCTTTCATCTTTTTCTTCTTTCTTTGTGTGGGCTATGCATGAGGTACGTATGAGATGAATGAATGTCCCACTTTTATGATTATATTGTTGTAAATTTTGTGTTTTTTAACTATTACGTGGGGACTGTTTGGGGGAGTGTATGAGTATGTGTGATTCGGAGGACCTGCCGGGAGCTGCGGGGGCTATAGGGGTGGTTGAGGGGACCAGAGACATGGGAGAGGGTCGGGGTATTGCGGTCGTAACAGGGAGGGGCAGATACGGCGGGGACTTCAGGGCAGGCCATTACCGGGGAAGGAGGGTTCGCTACATTACAGAGATCCCTCCTTCCGGCCCTGGGAGTCCCACTCCGAGACCAGATGGCGTAAGTAGTCAGGACCCTGGTCTCAGGCTGTTGTCGCTAAATGCCAGGTCTGTTGTCCATAAAGCTCCTCTCGTCCGGGACTTAATTTTAGACGAGAGGGCAGACCTGGCATGTATTACTGAAACCTGGCTGGGCCCAGAGGGAGGAGTCCCCCTTGTAGAGCTGTGCCCAGAAGGATTTCAGGTGCTGCATCAGCCGAGAGCCCAAGGAAGGGGTGGGGGTGTGGCCGCCGTTATCCGGGAGTCGTTAGTTCCTCGTAGGGTCCCTGCTCCGGAGATTGTCGGGTGTGAGTCTTTGCTGTTAAAGTTGGACCTCAAGGGTCAAGTGGGTTTGCTGCTAACGTACCTGCCTCCCAACAGCGTTGCAGCAGCCCTCCCCTCGCTCCTCGAGTCGGTAGCCGAGCTGGCAGTTGAGTTCCCTAGGTTGATGGTCCTGGGGGACTTTAATTTGCCATCGCTCGGTGAAAACTCTGATGGGGCGCAGGAGTTCATGGCTTCCATGACAGCCATGGGCTTGACCCAAGTAATTCGAGGCCCAACCCACTCAGCGGGACACATGCTTGACCTTGTATTTCTCTCGGAGCAGTGGATTTATGATCTTGGTCTGAGGGGGAGCGACATCATACCCCTGTCGTGGTCAGACCATTGCCTACTGAGGCTCGACTTCCGGAGGCCAAACCCCCACTGTAGGGAGGAGGAACCGACCAGGTGGTTCCGCCCCAGGCGTCTTATGGAGCCATCAAGGTTCCAGACAGAGCTTGGGGTTATTCCTGACACTTTCGCCCACAGTCCGGTGGAGACTCTGGCTGCTGCGTGGCACTTGGCAGCGTCAGAGGCCCTCGACCGGATTGCGCCACTGCGGCTCCTCCGAGGCGGCGGATCCCGGAGACCCCCTTGGTTTACCGAGGAGCTCCGGGAGATGAAGCGCCGGAGGAGATGCCTAGAGCACCGTTGGAGGTCCGATAAGTCTGAATCGAACCGAGCAATGGTAACCACCTGCACCAGGGAATATACTAGGGCACTTAGGGCAGCAAAAAGATCGCACATAGCCACCCTGGTTGCATCCGCTGAGTCCCGTCCAGCCGCCCTGTTCAGGATAACCCGCTCCCTACTGAACAAAAGGGAGACGGGGGAACCCCTGCAGGGCAGAGCTGAAGAATATGCCCAATTCTTAGCGGACAAAATTGCTCGGTTTCGGTCGGACTTGGACTCCACACCTGCAGTTCCAGCCGAGGCACAGGGGGATCAAGTAGAACAGCTCTGGGTTGAGTTTCAGGACGTTACCCCCGGGGATGTGGACAAGGCCATGAGAGCTGTAAGTTCCTCCACCTGTGTTCTGGATCCGTGTCCCTCATGGCTGGTTGTTAACTGCAGTGAGGTGACACGAGGCTGGATCCAGGCGGTTGTAACCGCCTCCCTTCGGGAGGGGAACTTCCCCGCCGCACTGAAAGCGGCGGTGGTGAGACCCCTCCTGAAGAAACCATCCTTGGATCCAGCTGTTCTTAACAGCTATCGCCCGGTCTCCAACCTTCCCTTCTTGGGGAAGGTTGTTGAGAAGGTGGTGGCCTTCCAGCTCCAACGGTCCTTGGAGGAAGCAAACTATCTAGACCCCTTCCAGTCAGGCTTCAGACCCGGTTACAGCACAGAAACTGCTTTGGTCGCATTGGTGGATGATCTTTGGAGAGCCAGAGATGAAGGACATCCCTCCATCCTGGTCCTCCTTGACCTCTCAGCGGCTTTCGATACCATCGACCATGGTATCCTTCTGCGACGACTGCGGGAGGTGGGAGTGGGAGGCACCGTGTTACGGTGGTTCTCCTCCTACCTCTCGGACAGGTCGCAGTCGGTGTTAGTGGGAGGGGAGAGATCGTCCCCAAGGCCCCTAAATTATGGGGTGCCGCAGAGTTCGGTCTTATCCCCCCTACTATTCAACATCTACATGAAACCGCTGGGAGAGATCATCCGCAGGCACGGGATTAGATACCATCAATATGCGGACGATACTCAACTGTATCTGTCCGCCCCGTGCCAAATCAATGAAGCGGTTGACGTGATGGGCCGGGGTCTTGAAGCCGTTATGGACTGGATGAGGGTTAACAAGCTTGTGCTCAACCCAGAAAAGACCGAGTGGCTGTTGTGTTTTCCTCCCAAAGATTTGGCCAATATTCCAACACTCAGGCTGGGGGGTCAAATTTTACACCCCTCAGAGAGGGTCCGCAACTTGGGAGTCCTCCTGGATCCACAGCTGTCATTTGACCACCATTTAACGGCTGTGACCAGGGGGGCATTCGCCCAGGTACGCCTGGTGCGCCAGTTGCGACCCTACCTGAACCGGGAGGCCCTCACAACAGTCACTCGGGCCCTTGTGACCTCTAGACTGGAATACTGCAATGTGCTCTACATGGGGCTGCCCTTGAGGAGCATCCGGCGACTTCAGCTAGTGCAGAACGCAGCCGCGCGAGTGATCGCGGGTGCACCCCGATTCACCCGCATAACACCTATCCTCCGCGAGCTGCACTGGCTACCTGTCGATCTCCGGATGCGCTTCAAGGTGCTATTAATCACCCATAAAGCCCTACATGGCAGTGGATCTGGATACTTGAGAGACCGCCTTCTGCCAATTACCTCCCTACGACCTATAAGATCCCATAGACTAGGCCTCCTCCGCATCCCATCGGCCAGCCAGTGTCGGCTGGCAACTACAAGGAGGAGGGCCTTCTCAGCAGTAGCCCCGACCCTTTGGAACGAGCTCCCCGTGGAGATTCGTACCCTCTCCACCGTCCGAGCCTTCCGCATAGCCTTGAAGAACTGGCTCGCCCGTCAGGCCTGGGGATAAGAATTGCTACCCCGCCCGAATGATGAATGTATGTTGTTCACTATTTTATTATATGTTGTTGTCTTAATGTTGTAGTCCCCCCTCCCTGGTTTTCTGTGAGCCGCCCTGAGTCCCCTCAGGGAAAAGGGCGGCCTACAAATGCTAATAAACCTAAACCTAAACCTAAACCCACCCCTGTGTTGGCAGATCTGTTTTTTTTTATTATCTTTTCCAGTATTTTCTTAGGTATTGATATAAGATTGATTGGTATGTAGTTTTCTGGGTCTGTTTTTTCCCCTTTTTTGAAGATGGGAACCACTTCAGCTCTTTTCCAGTCCTCTGGTAGTTCCCTGGTGCTCCAGGATTTTTGAAAGATGTGGTACAGTGGTTGTAAGATGACATCTGTCAGCTCCTTTGGATCTCTGAGGTGTAATCCGTCAGGTCCCAGTGATATGTATTCATCAAGCTTAGACAGGTATTCTCTTACTTTTTTTTGCTTACTTTAACTTTTATTTCTAGTCCATCTTTTACACTTATTTTTTTGATAGGTTGGGCTATGCATGAAGAATGGGTTAAGCAGCTCTACTTTATCTCTGTTGCCTGTAACTTTCTTGCCATCTTCTCTCCTTATTGGACCAACTGTTTCCTTGATTTTTTTTTCTTGTTATTTATATGTTGAAAGAAACGTTTTTTATTTTCTGACTTTTGCTGCAAATCTTTGTTCACCTGAGCCTTTGCTTTCCTGACTTCGTCTTTGCAGATTCTGACTGTCTTCTGATATTTTGCCTTAGTTGTGTATCCCTTTTCCCTTTTTTTTTTACTTGTCCTTTTTAACTTTCAATTTGTCAGAGAGATCTTTGTGCAGCCATGCTGGTTTCTTCTTGGATTTCTTGTTTTTCTTTCTCATTGATATTGTGCTGGTCTGGGCTTTTATGATCATGCCATGGGACACAATACAGAAACAATGGCACAGCCCCAATGTCAGTGTATGTATAGATATCAATATTTTAGTAGATATATAGGAGAAGATTTTCAAAATATCCATCATATTCTACTGAAGACTGCAAAACAGCCATAAAGTCCTTCTCCTCCTCCTCTCCATAAACCCCACTCCCTTCTAGCTCTGAAAATGTTACCCAGTTGGGTAATGAGATGTCTGCAAGAAAACCACCATGCTCGAAGAGCACCAAGGACCTCACAGAACAACTGCTGCTGCTGCTGCTCTTCATAAACCCTACTTCCTTCTAGCACTGATGATGTTACCTACTTTGCTAATGAAATTCATCAAGAAAACAACCAAGCTTGGGGTGTTAGGGGGGAGGGGGGAGGGAGGGATATGTAGTATGTGTTAGATTTTAAAGTAACGTGACTGCACTTGTATACTGTTGCTCTTTAATTCCACTGTAAAAATAGGACAAGCTGAATATATTAATACATAGTAGAAATACACCAAAGGGAGGAGTAGAGGGATAGAAGAAAGAGGGGTAGAGAGGGTGGGAGAGAGGACTGGAGGGAGGGGGAGAAGGAAGGGAGGGAGTGTACCGGGAGAGGGGAGTGGTAGAGGGTGAGGAGAAGTAGGGTAGAGGGGAATGATGGAGGGAAGATAGTAAGTTGGAGGGGGGCAGAAGAAAGAGGTGTATGGAGGGTTGAAGAGCTACATTGGGTCTCTATTTTGGGGGGGGGGTTGTTGACAAGAGGAATGGCTGTGTTTATTGCTTAATGTTATATGACCCCGGTTATGCACAGTATATATGTGACTGTACGAAGATAAAAATGGAAAATAAAAAACACATTTACAGTAAGAAAACAACCAAGCTCAGAGAGTGCCAAGGACCCCACATTAATAAACCTTCCTTAACTCCTGTCATCAGATCACATTCCCTCTCAAAGGTCAGGACATGACTCAGCCCAGCCTGGTGCCCTCCAGCCATGCCCTGCAGCTCAGGATGATGGGAGCTGTCATGCAAAAGATCAATAGAGTGCCTAGGGAAGACCTGGTTGGTTGAACTCAATGGTGGTTGTAAGTTGAGGACTACCTGCATAGGAATACCTAAGAAATCCCCAGAGGCATTTTCTCTACAGAAACAAGGAACTCAGGGTTCATAGATCAGAGTCAGCCTGGATGACCCCTTGCAGAATGGATTTCTTAACTCAAAAGAAGTATAGTGATCTGTTCACATCCCATAAATTCCCGCAAAATCAGAAGAGACTCTCCCACACATTTTGCACTCCCCTCCTATGGTTTAGCCAGGGAAAAGAGATTTATCTGGAGCCTCCAATGGGAATGGTTGTGAAGCCCTCCTCCTCCTCCTCCTCCTCCTCCTCCTCCTCCTCCTCCTCCTCCTCCTCCTCCTCCTCCTCCTCCTCCTCCTCCTCCTCCTCCTCCTCCTCCTCCTCCTCCTCCTCCTCTTCTTCTTCTTCTTCTTCTTCTTCTTCTTCTTCTTCTTCTTCTTCTTCTTCTGTTGCAAAAGACCCTTCCTTAGATACCATCCATGGGATGCTGGTGGCCAATCTCTGCCACTCTCTGCTCAGGGATTCCCAAGGTGCCCTACCTTCTAACCATCAAGATCCATTTTGTCCTGGATGAAAATAATTTTCCCCTGGAGAAAGATTTCCAGCTGCTGGAGTTCCACTTCGACCTCTGAAGCAGCCACTTCTAATGAGGTTCCCCACTTAATATCACAATCACACAAAAAGTCGTAAAATGGGGACGTGAATGGAGGGGGGGTGTTGTTTGTCTTGGAATGAAATTAATTTTTATAAATACATTTTGTACAATTTGAAAGCAACGGTTCCTTCAGACAGTTATTAAAAACTACTCAAAAGATAGCTGATGTTTTCTTTATTGGTCTGGGATAACCGAAGACCTCAGGAATTTCCTGAGAGTTAAAGATATCTCAAAACTGTTTCTGCCAATGTTTTTAAATGTGTTGCCTAAAAATATTTTTCCTTGCCGCCTCAATTTTCGCCTTCATGTCATTGCGTCGGCTTATCTATTAGAAATTCCACTTTTCAAAGGAATTGTTGTAATGGCAGAAAGAAGCTTTTTCTCTTTATAAATGGTGGATTCAGCTATGTTATCAAACCTCTGGCAGGAATTTTGACATTCGCATTAAAAAAAAAACTTTACTTCCTGAAGGACATGTGCCAAATACAGTCAGCCTGCAAAGCAAATAAATGAATCAAAGAGAGAGAGAAATAGAGTTTAAATTATGCACCTGATTTAAAGATATTGGGTGGGTACTGGGTAGGTGTGGAATCTATTTCTCAGTCTCTTCCTTTGGAAAATAGGTTCAGATTCAAAGTGCAGCCTTAAGTGTATTTAATAACTCTTTTATCTTTTTGTGTAATTTAGGGATTTTAGCTCGGTGGAGTCTAGTTGAACTTTGATTTGTAGCAGGAAGCTGAATCTTAAAATGTTGCTGTTGGAAGAAAGATGCTGGAAATAAAAAGGAGGTTGATTTGAAAGAAGGATTTTGATTATTGATGAGAAGAACCAACCACAGCATGTAGTTCTGGGACAGCTGACAAAATGGGGTTGGGACAGAGGTGACCTTTTAGGCATTTGGGGGTGTTTTGTGCTTGAGATGCTCCTGGGTGTGTGTGTGCCATGGAGCACTAGTGTCCTTTGCTGTTTCAATAGTGGTGGGTTAATGCTACTCTTATGCCCAGAAAGGCCTGTCCTTCTTCATCCCATCCACTGGAGCTGTCAGCCTCTGGGAGCTGAAAGTGGTTTTTTTGTGTGAATAGATTGGCCCAGCCTCCCTTCATGGGCACAAAATCCCCCTCTCTCAAGATTCCAGGCATCTGCGGAGGCTGTTGGGACTACTTTCTGCCTTGGTTAAGATTTTCTCCATTTCTCTTTTTGGGGAAATGTAATATTCTGCCTTTTTTAATATTCCCCCAAATATTTCAAATACATTGCTCTTGTACTGGGAGCAAACCCGCTTCTCTTCTAAGCACTGGTGATGTTACTTAGATGAGTCAAGAAAACCACCAAGCTCATAGAGCAGCTGGGTCCCCACATCTGTCCGTCTGTCTATCCGTAAACAACTGCCTAACCAAGGAACCATCAAGAACACTTCCATTAACACTGATAGGGTAAGCCACCTGTATATAAACAGAGAGCAAACCCCATTCCCTTCTAGCACTGATGGTGTTGCCTAGTTGGGTCATGAAAGGTCTGCAAAAAAACCACTGAGCTCAGAGTGCCCCACAATTCAACCCTGATCAAAAATAATCTCTTCTTTTGGGGCTGCTAGTGGTGCAGGGGGCTGGGAGTTCATCTGGGCAACATCTGGAGAGCTGCATGTTCCCCATCCAGGATAGAAGACTCTTCTTCCCTCAAAGAGTCCAGAGCTACAGGCGTCACATTGTCTTTGGAGTGCAGCAACTGGACTCTCGGCTTCCTTGAGTGGCTCTGCTGCTCCTTCAGCCAAAGCACAGCCCAAGGTGGAGAGACAGCTTTATTTTTGCAATCAGCAAAGCAATTGCTTGTCTTCTCCAAAGTATTTACAATAGCAATTTTCACTACTTGAGTGGCTTCCTACGCAGGCAAGGAAATTTTTGGGGGCTTGTCTTAACCTTCCTGGAGCTCCTTGTACCTAACTCAATTGTGTACTTTGAAAACTGTGACGAATGGGCCTTTGAGAAGGTGTGTGGGGGATGCAAATGCCCTTTATTTAAGACAGGCTGTGCATAAGACCTGTAGACCTCAACTTCCAGAATTCCCCAGCCAGTCATGACTTTCAAGTCATGAGAATTCTGGGAGTTAGAAATCTATAGCTCTTAAAGGAGCCAAGATTGTAAAAACTTCCTCACCTCCGGATTTAAGATGAGACCCACAATGCCCATATGACAGGGACAGCGGGAGTTTCCCAGGCTTCGCAATACTTTATTTTAACAAAATACAATATTGGACAGATTATCAAACTATACAAGTTGTGGCTCAAAAGACATTTCATATACATGTTCTTTTGCTATAGATCAGTCAGAACACAGCACAGAATTTTTATGTCCAGTCTTCATTTGCTTGATCATAATTTGTTCACAAAAAGCATAATGATCTGGGTTCACACATCACCCCTATGCACGGTTTACAAAACAAGGCGAGTGCATGAGCTAAACCACATTATGGCTGCCAATACTGTAGCAATCCTCAGCTAACCAGGTTTGCAAGAATTTGACCCAGCCTGAACTGGACGGTAGTCTTCCAGCATTAGCCACAAAGGTGTGTCAATGTGCATTGACACATTAGTATTATTTGGCATTGAGAAGCTTATCCTCAATCATGGGTGAATGAACATCACAATATAGTCCACATACCACAGAGCCTGGATTCCCACGACAGGAGCTAAGCCAAAATGAGACAAAGGAGTTCACCATGATGTGCAAAGTCTTTATTAGTCACCCAGTGGAGGGCATGTTGGTGCTTTACCAGAACTTCTTTAATCATAATTATGCAGCAAAAAGTAAAATCCTGTGTTTTTGCAAATGAGCATCGGTCTCATTAATACTGTATCCTGTTCTGGCAAAACAAAAATTTTTTCCTGTTTCAATTAATTTCCTGATTATCCCTTTCCTTTGCTCAAGAGCTGTCGAGCTAATGAATAAATTAATAGCTACAAAAAGATCACAGGTTGACTCTCAGAGGAGTTTCTGAAATAATTTGATACTCCCCCCCCAAGTTTCTTTAAATAATGGACGTGCTATTCGTTACCGTAACAAAAGGATCAAAAGTAGAATTTACCAAGATTGAACTGAATCTCACATTTAAAATGTGAGGTTCTTTTTTTTTTTGAGAACCAGCCAGGGGAATTCTGCAAGTTGAAGGCACCAGTCTTAAAGTTGCCAAGTTTGGACACCCCTGGTGTAGAGGTTTATAATTTGATTCTTCAAGAATCATGTAGTAGCTAAAAGACTTCCCTTATCAACACAGAATTTTGCCAAACTGTCAGTCAGCATGAGAATGGAAAAAGTCTTCACACAACAGGAAACAGTTCCAATAATGCAGACATTACAGTCGTCGTCCCATAGATCAGATTACCTTGTTTTCCTCACTATGCTTATCTGCCAGTTTTCTGCCAAAATTAGAGGCAAATAATTTGTGAATTGTTGCTAAGGAGAGAGAAATACCTCTTGGAGTTCAATTGTCCCTCCCTTATTGAAAGGACTAAAAGATTAAACTCTCTTTTAATGGCAGAATCAAATTTTCTGAGAACTCCATTATGGAAATCTGAATGTCCACTTCTATGGTCGATAGTAAGCAGGGAAGTCCATGGAAATTTCAGAATAACGGAGTTGGAAGGGGCCTTAAAAGTCTTCTAATCCAACTCCTTCTCAAGCAGGAAACTCTACCATTTTAGAAAACAAATGTCCAATCTCTTCTTCAAAACCTCCAGTGATGGAGCACCCACAACTCTGAAGGCAACTTGTTCCACTAATTAGTTGTCCTCACTGTCAGGAAAATTATCCTTATTTCTAGGTTGGTTCTCTCTTTGACTAGTTTCCATCCATTGCTTCTTGTTCAGTCTTGAGGTGCTTTGGAGAAGAGGTTGACCCCCTTTTCGACTGATATCATCCCAGCTATTTTTTTCCATTAAACTAGACAAACCCAATTCCTGCAATCGTTCTTCATCATGGAGATAACTAGACTATGCTCACTAAAACAGCTAGCCGACCCTTATTTCTTTCTGACTCTGCATGGTGATTCAATTCTTTATTGATAATCACTGAACTCCTATATGAGATCTTACAAGTCTGTTCCCAAGAAGAACAATAAATAAGTTGTGGAAATATTTTAGACAGCAAATTTCCAATGGGAGAGGGGAAGATTTTACTCAACTAGCCATTGCTGAGTCTAGGGGGCAATGCTCATCTCTGTTTCAAGGCCATTGAGCCACAACACTGTCCGAGGACATTTCTGAGGTCATGTTGCCAGCATGACATCACAGAGTGCTATTACCTTTCCAGTCAAGTGATACCTATTTATCTACTTGCATTTCAATGCTTTTAAACTGCTAGCTTGGCAGGAGCTGAGCAAGGAAAGGGAGCTCACCTTGTTGCGTGCAGCTCAGATCTCCAACCAGGACTGCCAGTTTTCCAGCCAACAAGCCCAGCGTCCTCACCATCGTAACCACACTGAGCCACTGCTCTGAGTTAGATCTAAATAAACACATGACTAAAATGAACTAAGAGTATTTATTTCATTTGGTTCAATAGTTATGTTTTCAACAGGAGTGCTGCAGTATTATTTTAGAATAGTTCTTTGAAAGGTTGTCTGTAATTTGTGGGCAAGTACACTGTAATTTTTCTGGGGTTAAAATAAAACTGCCCTTACATAGGTAATCTCAAACCCCTTGATTTCAGCTATGAATTATACTTAGGGGTGCATTATACTACTAATTTACAGAGCTTTGGGGTAAAGGCCATCAAATATCAGTTATGATAAAAGTAGCAAGGCATCCAGCAGATGTTTCTCTGTTTAAGGATCAAACAGGCTTCTTGTTTTCATTCAGTGGGTCATCTGAGATAATCTACTAGCATGTGATCCAGCCTCTTTGAGAAAGGTTGTCCCTTGTCTTTGATCCCTGGGACTCAGAACTTCTGTGATGAACTGAATCAGAATGGAGCCACTGCGGAGACAGAAGCTCTCTTGTGAGAGTTTTCAGCTGCTAAGTGACAGAGCGTGCCATCTTTTCACCAGCTCCTTGGGTTTACTGATCATCTCATTCCAATGTTCGAGTTCCTTTCCCCGGGTGTACATGAAGGGCCCCACAATCACACAGCCCAGGGAGGAGGTCTCTAAACAAAGCCACAAAAATCATGAGGATTAAACAAAGATCATGGTGGAAACTTAACGAGGATCTCCAAGACCCCTGAGAGTAGCATCGTGGGCTGCTTACCATCCCCTGGGATAACAGACAAGCTCAGACTGGTTGCGTCCAGCTGCAGCTGATCCACCTTGAAGCTAAAAGTTTCATTGTATAATGGATTGGAGGATCCAATGATTACTGTGGTCCTTTTGCTTTTGATGAGCTGGTTGTGGTTCATTAGTGACACTCTGACACACACCCCTAGAACAAAACGATGAGGTTGGAAACATGGAGAAGAAAATGATACTCAAGCACAACATCCAGAATGGCACTTTGGAAGAATGTCATACAAAATATAATTTCACTTTAATTTTATGGATTGCACCTGCAACAATACTCCAAATTATCTGGAACATAAGCATGGATAATGAGAAATTTGATCTTGTTGTAAAGTAGATATGGGTATATTTAAAACAGAGTTTGGTCAATATTCAATGCATGCTGCTCAAACATCTAATAGAAAAGTCTGGCAGCTCACTCTAAAGTTGAATTGTTTGAGTTTATCATCTTTTGATGCCTTATCAGAAAGCCAAAATGCATAGTTCCTTCCAATGCTATTTTATATGATTTAAATTCAGTCAGACATTGTGAGTGCGATCTATTCCCACCCCAGCTATATAGTGGGGTAGGAATATACATTTCATTCATTTTCATTCTTTTTTTTTTCTGTTTAGCCTCCAAAACCTATAAGAACATGGTAGAAAGGTCTCTGGAACTGAAATGGTTAATATTTGTTTTATTTTGCTAAGCTAAATAAATGTGTCAAACCTCCTAGAGATCCTTTTATGACTGCAAGGGAAAGCCAAGACCCAAAAATCATGGCACCAGAAAGCAGTGATTTGTTGACTCACAAAACACCAGTTATCTGACCTTGGAGAAGCTTTCAGAAGGTCTTGGAAAGGGGTTCTGAGGCAGGGAGGTCACCTGTAGTTGAGATAGTTTGTTCACAGCATAAGCATTTAGGTAGACAGGGGAAATTAGCACTGTAAGTGTCAAAATCAAGTTGGTGGCCACTATGATGTGATTAATGCCCCGACTCTCTTATCTGCATCATACATGCAATACACATAAAAAGAGTTCTGATTGCACCCCTGCATTTGTCAGTTTGACTTTTTTTGACCACAATCAGTAGCCCTTTCTTCATAATGCCTCAATACATTCCCTACTTGGGGTGCCATGGGAAAGAGGATTAGGGGTATGTAAAATTGGAGGATTATTAGTGCCCTCATAAATCACCATTTGTCCAATTTTTAATAGCCTGGAGTATTGTAGCATAAGTTTATACACCAATTGATAAATAGCAAATGTTAAATACTGCAATGTAATATTGTGAGATGTCAAATACAGATAGAATATTAAGCAAATATTGAAATCTCTAAAACTATTTAGAGGACATTCAACATTGAGTCCCCAATGGGGATAAAATTGTTTGATATTGAGAATAAACAGTTTTTGAAACAGGAATTTAGGGCTAATGTTCTGTACACAGAAGAATTACTTTAGTCTAATGTAGGCTGCTATAAAATTCTGGATGGCCAGTGGATGAAAGCAAAGAGAAAGAAGAAACATATCTCAATCCTGCCATGTGGTTTTCTGGAGTTTGGTAATCCAGAGAGGGTAGCAATTTAGACCCAAACTGAGATGTGGAATATACATATATTCAAACATTTAATTTTAATTTAATTTAAAGTTTCCTGCTTTCCTCTTGTGGTTGAAGAATGAAGGTGCCAGTGTGGTCAATTTCCAGTTGGTGATTACAGTTTATCATCCAAAATACAGAAGACCCTCATTATTCTTACAAATTAGATTTAGATGAAGAAAAGAAACAAAGCAAAATAGTTGTAGATCTTCCCTCCCCCCATACTGACCAGTGCTGTTTCTCTCATTCTGGAGCTTTAAACCTCGCGCTCTCAGAACCACCACTGTAAGCCGGGCCAGGTAGTGATTGTAGCTGAGGGAGAACTGCAAGTCGCCATGTTCAGAAGGTGGCTTGAAGGAGAAGACATGGGTCAGAAATCTATAACATTGTTATTCACTTCAATTAGTGGGATGGCTGAACTAGAAATGGCATAGCTAATGAGTCTGTAATTAATTCTCCTTCTCCTTCATCCACCCCAGATATTGGTGGATGGTCAGCATTGTGGGGAAGAAGGAGAACACTACTCAACTTGAAATGGGAAAGGTTCTCCTACATCAGCAACATCTGATTCCTTTCCTCAACAAATTTCTTCTCTTTAATTGAAAAGATGGAAGAAGGCAAATAAGATCAGTAAGATTTTCTTGGCTCATCCAATCTGATGTTGATTATAGTCATACATAATGCTAAGCCGGGGTTTCATGAAGAACACATCAAGCTTTAGTTTGAATGCAAGTGAGAAGTATCTGGTTTTAGGTTTCAAAACTTAATTAGATCCCTTATTCGTATTCCCACATAATTCTAACAAGTAGCTGGTTTCAGGAAAAAATGGTCATATAATCTGCAACTCGTATACCCGCCCTGAGTCCCTCCTGGAGAAGGGCGGCATACAAATAAACCAAAACTGAAACTGAAACTGAAACTACTGCAGAAACATTTGGCCCACACATCTTGACCAGGGTAAAGCAATAGATACAACATACATAGACTTCTGCACAGCCTTTGATTCAGCGGTGCACGACAAACTATTGTTGAAACTAAGTTCTTATGGAATCTCCAAATCCTGAGACAAGTTGATAGCAAAGTTCCTGTTAAACAGGCAACAAATAGTCAAAATAGGGAGGGCCCAATCAAATCCGGCACCTGTTAACAGTGGTGTCCCCCAAGGCAGCATTTTAGGACCCACACTCTTTCTGCTGTACATCAACTACCTAGGCAATCATATTAAAAGCAGCAATGTCATGATGGGGAGGAGCCAAAGTCGCGACGACAGGGCGTGCAATCTCAATGCTCTGAGATCGCAGTCAACACTTTTGTCTCTGGATGGTCTAAACAGACCTAAACCGTCCTGTAGAGATGGCAAACAGGAAGAATACATCTTGCTGATCACAGGGACATCGCAAAGACTCTGATTGATCCAAGAGAAGCTCTTCAAGCTGGTGACAAAAAATCCAGCCAAATAGCTGATGAGGTCTGGGCGGCTCCAAAATGGAAGGATACAGAAAGAGAAATTGTTTTCAGCTGGTGATGAATTTTTACTGTTTTAAAAGTGACTCCCTACAAAAAAAATTTAAAACTAATTTAAATTGGAGAACAGAAGAAATAAGCGGCGGAATTAAATTTGGACTGGTTTTGAAAAGTTACTTTTTAAATGCTATCTTTACGGATGGAATTTATGCAAGCCTTTTAAAACGAACGGATTAAGTTTCCTTTTTCTATTTTTTTTCTTTGACTATTCTTCATAATATATGGACTAAAACTTTCTTCTTTCATTACTGTGGGTGTTTTTCTAACTCATTTAAGAATTGGATCTTTTTTTAAAACTTGAAATGCAAAGAGATACAAACAAGAAACAAAGAAGTGGTAATATTCTAACATTATAATGTTGCTACTCGGAAGCTAGGCTGTTTGTGTATTGGAAACGAAACACTTTTTTCACTCATTATCCTGGCTTGGCACTTCAAGGACTCACAGCTTGTTTATAGAGTGATAAGAAGAAGAAGAAAGGCACACAGATTATTCCTTTGAAGTAGATTCTTGGCCAGAGAGGGGTGAAATGTTATTGTGACGCTTAATTCTACTAAAACCTTCTAAGATAGGGTAGCAGTTTGTCAGCTGGAAATCATGGTGCAATTTCAGCATCAGATAGAAGTTTTAAATCTGCAAAAGATATTCTCAGAAATACAGAAATTATCAAATACAAATAAGAGGATAGAGAAGATGTTGGATTACTTAGTGCATCTAAGAGTAAAATACAACAGAAAAGTTGAAGATGTTCATCAAATCCATCATGTGACCGGCGCCAGCTTGAGATAGGTAAGGGCAGAATCTTTGCAGCCCACGGCGGGAGCAGCAGCATGCAAGCAACCTGGAATGAAGGGGAATGAAGCTTCCTCCTCGCTCCGTCATGCAGAGAGGCCCCCTGCTCCGTGAGGGAGGCAACGGCTGGAAGGAGCTGAGCGAGGCATCGCCGGCTTGGCAGCATGCACTGAATTCCGTGCAAGGCTTTCTTCTGCCTTGACTTCTTCGGGCAATGCTGCCATGGGGCCTTCTCCGGCCGCCGTGGCCTCGGTTCCCCGTGCGATTTCACCCACCGCTCCGGCGCCGGCGGCAGCCAGCAACAAGAGGAAATGGGACAACGGCAGCAGCAGCAGCAACAGGAGGAAGCTGGAGCTTGTCAAGCTGCCGCAGTGAGGGGTCCCCCGGAGGAGCCGAGAGCCTTGAGAAAGGAATTCGGATGCCGAAGGGGTCAGACGGATGTTGCCTCAGCTCGGGCCAGCGGGCTTTTTTCTCCCGTCTGATGCCAGCATGGCAGAAACCAGCACCAAGAACATAAACAACAGCTTTACGATCACAGTAGTTCCCTTCGTCCTATTGGGCCATAGCAGAGAGGCTCGCGAGGGACCGGGTGCACAAAATGGAGGCGAACGGCAGCGGGAGCAGCAGAGACTCAGTGCCCGATTGCTGGGACCAGGCAGACCTCGAGCCCGGGAGCGCTGCCTCACCTGCCGCTGGGAATGAGGAAGCCACAGCGGCGCCCGGCTCAGCCCTGCTGGAGTTGCTGGAGTCTGAGGAGGAGCAGCTGCTGGGCGCGGCCTCCAGCCAGCACCTCAATGTCAACGCCAAGCCCTTCATGCCCAAACACCACCGAGTTCAAGCCGGCTTTCCTGAGGGGAGGCCCAGGACAGTCCGCCATGCCGACGGCCCTGTCACCCCCGCTGGGCTTGCCCACACCGACGGCCCTGTCACTGACACATGGACCCTGCAGAGAGGGAGGACAAGGACGAGGAGGATGGGGAGCCTGCCCCCCCCAACTATCTCCAGCTGCCCCAGCCGCCTCAGACTTCCTGCACTGCTTCCAGGCCCTGCAGGGGAGAAGAATGAGGAGAACAAGGAACTCCCCCCCAAACTACCACCAGCTCCAGCCGCCTCGGACTCATGCTGAGCGCCTTCCCTGTGGGGCTTGGACAAAGGTCCTTCCCTGCGGAGCTCGGACGAGGGCCCGGTTTTGGGCCAGGCTGCGGGAAACAGCAGAGGAGAGCCCGTTCGGAACCACTGATCGGGACTTCCAATTTTTTTACCGTTTGTAAATTATTTTAATTACCATCGATTTAGGAACTGCATTTTTTTAGCTGGTTTGTTGGGTGTATGAGTATATGAATGTGAGAGAAAATGTGCCCACTTTTAATTTAATTATTGTATTATTGTATTTTAATAACTATTGTGGGGTGTGTCTGAAGACAGTGTTTGATTGGTGAGTATGATAGGATCGGGAGTGCGACCTGGAGTCCCCTCCACTGAGTGCAGAAGCAGAAGTGGATGGGGGGCCAGACTCGCCTTCTGTCCTGGAGTGAATGGTACGCATGGCCTGCCGGGAAGAATGGGGGCCATGGGGGAGAGGGAATCTACGGGGATGGGGGGGATGTCGGAGCATTTCAGTTACGACTGGGAGGGGCAGATATGATGGGAGCTGTAGGGCTAGCCATTACTGGGGAAGAAGGACTCGCTACATTACAGCGATTCCTTGTTCCGGCCCCTCAGGCTCAACTCAAGAACCTGGTGGCAGAGGAGTTCAGGGCCCTGGTCTCAGGTTGTTGCTGCTAAATGCCAGGTCGGTTGTGAACAAAGCTCCCCTCATCCGGGATTTAATATTAGATGAGGAGGCAGACCTGGCATGTATAACCGAAACCTGGCTGGGCCAAGAGGCAGGAGTCCCCCTCTCAGAAATGTGACCAGATGGATTCCAGGTGCTCCACCAACCACGACACCAGAGAAAGGGGTGGGGGAGTAGCAGTTATCATCCGAAGGTTGTTAGTTCCTCGCAGGATCCCTGCCCCAGAGATTGTGGGCTGTGAGTCTCTCCTCTTGAAGTTGGACCTAGGGGTTCAATTGGGCTTGCTGTTGATGTACCTACCTCCCAGCTGTGTCACGACAGCCCTGCCTGTGCTGCTAGAGGCAGTAGCCGGGTTGGCGGTGGAGTTCCCCAGACTAATGGTA
Organism: Thamnophis sirtalis; assembly: GCF_051295495.1. NCBI lineage: Eukaryota > Metazoa > Chordata > Lepidosauria > Squamata > Natricidae > Thamnophis > Thamnophis sirtalis. The sequence continues at coordinate 15,240,123 of NW_028261395.1, forward strand.
CTGGGGGCTTTAATCTGCCATCTCTTGATGAACACTCAGATAAGGCACAGGAGTTCATGGCTTCCAAGACAACCATGGACTTGACCCAGGTAGTTCAGGGTCCAACTCATAGAGCAGGACACACGCTTGACCTTGTATTTCTCTCGGGGCAGTGGAGACGTGATCTCAAGTTAAGGGGAATCTCGCCCAGCTGCCCTGTTTAGGGTGACCCGCTCCCTCCTGAAAGGTGATGAGACGGGGGAACCCCTGCAGGGAAGAGCTGAGGAGTTCGTTCAGTTTCTGTCGGATAAAATCACTCAGATTCGGACAGACCTTGACTCCACTTGGGCAGTACCAGCCAAGATGCTGAGGGTTAGTCTTAATCAGATTTTCTGGGATGAGTTCGAATTTGTCACCCCTGAGGAAGTGGACAAGGCCATGGGAGCGATGAGTGCCTCCACCTGTTTATTGGACCCGTGCACCTCCTGGCTGGTTTCAACCATCAGAGAGGTGACACGAGTCTGGCTCCAGACGATTACTAACGCATCTTTGCAGAAGGGGTCTTTCCCGCAACCATTAAAGGAAGCAGTGGTAAGACCCCTCCTCAAGAATCCTTCCCTGGACCCAGCTATTTTGAAAAACTATCTTCCTGTCTCCAACCTTCCTTTTTTAGGAAAGGTTGTTGAGAAGGTGGTAGCGCTTCACCTCCGGCGGACCTTGAATGAAATGGATTATCTAGACTCCTTTCAGTCCGGTTTCAGGCCTGGGTACAGCACAGAAACTGCTTTGGTCGCCCTGACCGATGATCTCTGGCGAGCCAGGGATAGAGGACATTCCTCTATCCTGGTGCTTCTTGACCTGTCAGCGGCCTTCGATACCATCGACCATGGTATCCTTCTGCGATGCCTAGGGGAGGTGGGAGTGAGAGGCACCGTTTTACGGTGGTTCTGCTCTTACCTCTCTGACAGGTTACAGTCGGTGTTGGTCGAGGGGCAAAGGTCAACCCCTAGGCCCCTCAAATGTGGTGTGCCACAGGGTTCGGTCTTGTCCCCCCTCTACATGAAGCCGCTGGGTGAGATCATGCGACAGCATAGGGTAAAGTACCATCAATACACAGATGATACTCAACTGTATCTTTCTGCCCCGTGCCAGCTCAGTGTAGCGGCGGATGTGATGTGCCGATGACTGGAGGCTGTTAGGATCTGGATGGGGGTGAACAAACTTGTGCTCAATCCCGATAAGACTGAGTGGCTTTGGATGCTGCCCCCAAAGGACAGCTTAGACAGTCCATCCTTAATCCTGGGGGTGAAAATTTATGCCCCTCAGAGAGGGTCCGCAATTTGGGGGTCCTCCTGGATTCGCAGCTGAACCTGGAACATCATCTATCGGCTGTGACCAGGGGGGCCTTTGCCCAGGTTCGTCTGGTGCACCAATTGCGGCCCTATTTGGATCGGGAGGCACTTCAAACGGTTACTCACGCCCTTGTTACCTCAAGGCTGGATTATTGCAACGTCCTCTACATGGGGCTACCCTTGAAAAGTGTTCGGAGACTGCAGGTAGTCCAGAATGCAGTTGCGCGAGCGATATTGGGTGCACTGAGGTACACCCACGTTACACCTGTCCTCCGCGAGCTGCACTGGCTACCAATTGGTCTCCAGATGCAATTCAAGGTGTTGGTTATCACCTTTAAAGCCCTACATGACTTAGGGCCAGAGTACCTTCGAGACCACCTAGTGCCACATACCTCCCAGAGGCCAGTAAGATCCCACATATTGGACCTCCTTCAGATGCCGTCAGCCAGACAGTGTCAGCTGGCGGGCCCTCGGAGGAGAGCCTTCTCTGTGGCTGCTCCGACTCTTTGGAATCAGCTACCCCCAGAGATCCGGACCATACCCACTCTCATGGCCTTCAAGAAAGCTGTAAAAACTTGGCTGTTCCGGTAGGCCTGGGACTGTTGACCTCATTGTTGAGGTCCAACCCCGATTAGAATGAATGTATGAGGTGTTGCTATTTTAAACCGTTTTCTTTCGTTATGTGTTCGTTATGTGTCTTTTTTTTCTCTTTTTTGTAAGCTGCCCCAAAATTAAGGGCAGATGCTAGTAACTTAAAGAACATGCATGAGCAACGGCTTAAAAACAACAAAACCATAGATCGGCCAATCAGAAGATATAGATTGGATACAAGAAACATCAATGAAGCTGTAGAGATTGTAAAACAGCGGATAACAGCAACAGCTAGAAAAATTGAAAGATATGAGGCACGAATCATCCAATATAAACAAAATCAGCAATTTTGATCAGACCAACGGCGTTTTTATCAAAGTCTTAATGTGAATGGTGACACCAAAAGTGAAAAACCAGAAAAGCAGGCCACAGTTGAATTCTGGAAAGAATTGTGGGAAAATGCAAAGGACTACAATAAGGAAGCAAAGTGGATACTTGACTTTGAGAAAAGCATTGGCAACAAACAAATGCAAGTATTAGAAATAACAACTGAGATGGTCAAAAATCGAGTAAAAAAGGTAAAGAATTGGACATCACCTGGAAAGGACCAATTACATGATTTCTGGCTCAAATATCTGACCAGTTTACATGCAATATTGGCCAGGCAACTGAATGAAATTTTACAAAAGGGCCAAATTGATGAATGGTTGACAACTGGAAAAACATACTTGATTCAGAAAGATGCAACTAAAGGAACAACACCTGAAAACTACAGACCAATAACATGCTTGCCAACAACCTTCAAATTACTCACAGGCATTATTGCAGATAACATGATGGATTATTTGGAAACAAACAATATCTTGCCAGTAGAGCAAAAAGGCAACAAAAGAAGGAGCAGGGGCACAAAAGATCAGCTCCTAATTGATAAAATGATATTAGAAAATTGTAAGAACAGAAAAACGAACTTGAATATGGTCTGGATTGATTACAAAAAGGCATTTGACTCACTGCCACATAGTTGGATCATAAAATGCTTAGAAACAATTGGCATTAGCAAAAGTGTTACATCCTTTACTGAAAAGGCGATGAAACAATGGAGAACTGAGTTGGCAGTAGGAAATGAGATCTACGGAATGGTTAATATTAAGCGAGGAATTTTCCAGGGTGATTCACTTTCACCTCTTCTCTTCATCATCGCAATGATCCCACTATCAGTAATCTTAAAAAAAAAATGAAATTAGGCTACCAAACAAAAAAAGAAGCTGAAAAAAATTCGCATTTACTATATATGGATGATTTGAAACTCTATGGAAACTCAGAAATAGAAATCCAATCATTGACAAACACAGTCCAAGTATTCAGCACCGATATTTCAATGCAGTTTGGCATGGAAAAATGTGCCACTGTATCCATAAAAAGAGGCAAAATCACTGCATGTGAGGGAATTGAAATACCCAATGGCCAACTAATTAAATGCAATGAAAATGAAGCCTACAAATACTTAGGCATTCTACAGTTGGATAATATCAAGCATGGAGAAGTAAAAACTATTGTCAGGCAAGAGTACACCAACAGGGTTAGGAAAATTTTGAAATCTAAATTGAATGGTGGAAATACAATCAAGGCCATAAATACCTGGGCAATACCAGTTATAAGATACACAGCTGGTATAGTTAACTGGACACAAGCTGATTTGGACATTTTGGACCAAAAAACCAGGAAACTAATGACAATGCACTATAGTTTACATCCACGTGGTGATATTGATAGACTATATCTGCCCTGAAAATCAGGTGGCAGAGGATTATTACAAGTGAAGCAAACAGTTGAAGAAGAAAAACATGCACAGGCTGATTATTTAAAAGAAAGTCAAGAACATCTATTAATTGAAGTAAAGAACAAAAAACTACTGAAGGCCCAACAGACGAAACAAGAATACAGAAAAGATGTGATAAAATTAAGAATGCAGAGTTGGCAGAACAAAGCACTGCATGGCCAATTTCTGGAAAAAATAAAAGATAAAGTGGACAGTGAACAAACTTGGTTATGGTTAAAAACAGGTACATTAAAGAAAGAAACAGAGTCACTAATCCTGGCTGCGCAAGAACAAGCTATCCGCACAAATGCCATTAAGGCCAAAATCGAAAAATCCTCTGATGATGCCAAATGCAGACTTTGCAAAGAAGCTGATGAAACTGTTGATCACATACTCAGCTGCTGTAAAAAAATCGCGCAGACTGATTATAAATTGCGGCACAATTCAGTAGCACAAATGATCCATTGGAATTTGTGCAAAAATTATAATATTAAAACAGCAACAAACTGGTGGGAACATCAGCCTGAAAAAGTCACCGAAAATCAGATGGTCAAGATCTTGTGGGATTTCCGTATACAAACCGACAAAATACTGGCGCATAATACACCAGACATCACACTGGTTGAGAAAAATAAGGTCACAATCATAGACACCGCAATACCAGGTGATAGCAGGGTTGCCGAGAAGGAACATGAAAAAATCGCAAGATACCAGGACTTAAAAATCAAAATTCAACGACTATGGCACAAACCAGCAGTGGTAATTCCAGTGGTAATTGGCACACTGGGTGCTATTCCAAAAGCACTGGAATTACATTTAAAACAGTTAAAAATTGACAAAATCACCATCAGTCAAATGCAAAAAGCCGCACTGCTTGGATCTGCACGCATATTACGAAAATACATTACGACGTCCTAGGCCCCTGGGTGGGGCCCGACTAGTAACCAATGCCAAATCCGGCGAAACAACTGGCCGCTGTGATACAATTGTACAACAACAACAACAACAACAACAACAATAATAATAATAATAGAATTAAGTTAGATTCAGTTAAGTCTTGATTACTAGGGGGGAAAATGATATGATGCAGGATATAGTCAAATAAAGGAGGGATAATGATAATAACATATGTATATGTATATGCATATGCATATGTATGGGAACAATATAAGGAAATGAGATGTAAATTGTAAACAATGATTTGGAAAGAAGGATAGAAAACTTTGTTATTAAACATTATGGATGTTTAGCTAGAATAGGATATAAGGATTTAGTGTCATTGGAGGGTTTTAGAAATAGTAAATGAAATGCCAGTGTGTGGTTATGTATTAAATCTTGGTATATTTTATGATGAAGGACGTTTAAACAATTATAGCCAAATGAAAATGGAGGTATGATGATGGTAATATGTATAAATATATCTGAGTTAAAATACTTGAGTTAATATGAATTATGCTTGATGACTGTGGAAGATATGCACAAAAGTCTTTTGTAACCAACTGATACACTTTATATAGTATGTAAGAAAGGAAGATTGTATGTGTTGTGTTTGTTTTGAAAATTAAAAATAAGAAAAACTTATTTTAAAAAAGCAGCAGCATCCTCTTCACTGATGATGTAAATTTATTTAACACTACTTACAATGCTGCTGCCCTACAAAGTGACCTTGTTTATGTGTCAGAATGGTCATGCAATTGACAACTCCAAATTTTAACTAATAAATGCTCTGTCCTACACATTGGCAATAAAAATCAGAACAGCAAATACAAGTTGAGTGGAAATGAGAGAATAAAAGGGGAACTTACCAAATTTGCAGGTGATACTAAGCTGGCAGGAATAGCTAACGTCTTAGAAGATAGGCTCAAGATCCAAAAGGATCTTGACAGACTTGAACACTGGGTCCTATCTAACAAAAGGAAATTCAATGTAGAGAAAAGTAAAGTCCTATTAGGTAAGAAAAGCCAAAGGTGCACATATAGACTGGGTGAAACCAGGCTTAATAGCAGTGACTGTGAGAGGGATTTTGGAGTCTGAGTGGACAACCAGATAAATATGAACCAGCAGAGTGTGGCGTCAGCCAAAAAAAGCCAACACAATCCTAAATTGCATTAACAGAGGGATACAATCAAGATGAAGGGAGGTAATAATACCACTCTGAAAAGCCCTAGTAAGACCACATCTAGAGTACTGCATTCAGTTTTGGTCACCACACTATAAAAAAGATGTTGAGACTCTAGAAAAAGTGCAGAGAAGAGCAACCAGGATGGTTAGGGGACTGGAGACTAAAACATGTGAAGAACAGTTACAGGAACTGGGCATGGCTAGTCTAGTGAAGAGAAGGACCTGGGGAGACATGATAGCAGTCTTCCAATACTTGAATGGCTGCCACAGAGAAGAAGGGGTCAAGCTATTTTCCAAAGCACTTGAAGCCCAGACAAGGAATAATGGATGGAAACTGAGCAAGGAGAGATTCAACCTAGAAATAAGGAGGAACTTTCTGACAGTGAGAACAATCAATCAGTAGAACATCCTTTGGAAGCTGTGGCAGCTCCATCACTTGAGACTTTCAAGAAGAGATTGGACTGCCATCTGTTTGAGCAGGTGTTTGTGTGTTGGATTAGGTAACCTAGAAGGTCCCTTCCAACTCTGTTAATCTGTTTAAAAAAAGAAACAATCTCATAGACGACCCTCACTTAGTCAAAGACCTAGGAGTACTCATCACAAATGATCTAAGCCCCAGAGCTCACTGTAACAGCATTGCCCAAAAGGCATTAAGTTTTTAACCTAATTTTGTGAAACTTCTTTTCTGATAACATTGTATTGCTACACTACGCCATACAAAACCTTTGCCAGGCCAATTCAGTTCATCCACCTAGAATCGTGACCCAACAAAACCGCAAACATCAAAAGCGCGACGACAAAACCGCGGGGCTAAAACCGCGATGTCAAAAGCGCGCTGACAACAGCGCGCCGACAGAAGCGCGATTTAAGTTAAGGTAAGGTTTAGGGTTATGTTTAGGGTTAGGGTTAGGGTTAGGGTTAGGGTTAGGGTTAGGGTTAGGTTTAGGGTTAGGTTTAGGGTTATGTTACAGCGCGCTTCTGTCGGCATGCTGTTGTCGGCGCGCTTCAGCGCTCATTCGTCGGCGCGGTTTTGTCGGCGCAGTTTTGTCACCGCGGTTTTGTCACCGCGGTTTAGTCAGGCGCGCTTTTGTCGTTCGCGCATTTGTGGTGGAACCGCCTAGAATACACACTGTATGTCGTACATTAATACAATTGAGCAAGTCCAGGGGTATTTCACAAGAAGAGTACTCTACTCCTCTACTCACAATAGAATTCCTTATGCCACCAGGCTTGAAATTTGGGGCTTGGACAATCTGGAATTGCACCGCCTGCGGTCCAATCTAAGCATAGTACACAAAATTGTCTGCTACAACATCTTGCCTGTCAATGACTTCTTCAGCTTTAACCACAATAATACATGTGCAAACAATCAATACAAACTCAAGGTAAACCACTTCAAACTCAATTGCAGAAAATACAACTTCAGCAAGAGAGTGGTCAATGCCTGGAATGCTCTACCCGACTCCAACTGCACAGCCTCCAACCCTCACAGCTTCAATCTCAAACTGTCTACTGTGGACCTTCTCACCCCATTCCAAATGATCCATAAAGGTGGCGTGCATAAGCGCACCAGTGTGCCTACTATTCTTGCCCTACTGTCCCCATTTATCTGTATTTACTTCCTTTGTTCATGTTTATGTTCATACCTCTACTTGTTATCTTGTACATGTTTGACAAACAAGCAAATAAAATAAATAAATCCTCATCATTTTGAGACAGGACATGCTTGATGCTTGTATCTCCCAACATGGACTTACCATAGCTCAGAAAGCAAAGACCTGCCTTCCAAAGTTCCCAACCAATCAAAAGAAAAACAGCCTCAAGGACTGCTCTATTCTCTGTGACCCACAGCTCCCCAAACTATAAAATAACAGTTTCTCATACACAAATGGGCAATTTCACAGATTGCATTAAATTAAAAACGATAACAGAGGAAGCTAAATAATCTGTGAATTGTAGCCAACATAGAACATATGTCAGGATCTGTCAAATTCATTGTTTACAAACTTGTCCTAAAAAATATCAACAACCCAAAACAAATCATGTGGTTATTCATCTCATGAACTTAATATTCCATTCATTCCTTACCTCCAGATTATCTGGTTCCAAATCCTTCCAGACAACAACCTTCCCGTCTTCAGCCAAAGTTTCATTTTTCAGTGGGAAGACCACTTGGCCCAGGAGAATGAGCTTCTTCTGCTTGTCAACATGATAGACACAGAACTTCAGTGTCCTCTGAAATATAACAGTGTTCGAAATCTAGAGAGGAAGAAGCACAGAAGGAGAATCAGTTGGAATGAATCTTACCACAGCTCTGAACATAAGGAAGACTAAGATAATCTGGAATAGTCAGGATACAGCAGAACCTTCTTCATTTTAATTCTGAGCATACATAAAGCTCCATACTGGTCAGTTTTTCCATGGGAGACTTTTTCAAAAGTTTCATGAAGGATAAGGGATCATTGGATCCAACAATTCAATGGTCTGCCTTCAAATGAGAATAATTTTTCAAGCATACCACAGTTGGTCATTCCTAGCTCAACATTTGGGAGAGATAAGGTCTTGGGGATTGTTTGGGGGCTGGTGTGACTGGCTGGCTGAAAACCTGAACCTGCATTCCAATCAAAGAATTACCAAGAAGAAAACAACACTTCTACCAATACTGACAGGGCAAGCCACTTATATATACATAAAGAGCAAACCCCACTTCCTTCTAGCACTGATGATGCTGTCTGGTTGGTTAATGAGACATCTGCAAGCAAACCACCATGCTCAGAGAGCACCAAGGTCCAAGGACCCCACAGAACTACTACTCCTCCTCCCTGGAAAACTAACTCCCTTCTAGCACTGATGATGTTACCCAGTTGGGTAATGAAATGTCCAGAAGAAAACAATCCAGTCTAGAGAGAACCAAGAACCCCACTGTCCTTCTCGGAAACCCTATTCCCTTCTAGCACTGATAGCAATCCCAATAGCACTTAGACTTATATACTGCTTTAAAGCGCTTTATAGCCCTCTCTATGCAGTTTACAAAATCAGCATATCACCCCCAACAATGCGAGTCCTCATTTCACCCACCTCAGAAGGATGGAAGGCTGAGTCAACCTTGAGCCTGGTGAGATTCGATCTGCCAAACTGCTGGCAGCCGGTGATCAGCAGAAGGACCCTGCAGTACTCCACTCTGACCACTGTGCCACCACTGTGCTGAATATGATGATGGATTGTTTGAAAACAATCCTGTTCAGAAAGCACCAAGAACCCCAGATTTCTCTTCCTCCTCCTCCACAAACCCCATCCCCTTCCTCTTGTGCACTGGTGACATTACCTAATTGGGATATGTAATGCCTGCAAGAAAACAACCAAGCTCAGACCCCACAATAGGGGTTAATCAAGCTCATCTTCAGCGATGCTTACCTGGAACACAAAATTCTCATCAAACTGAGGATTGAGATTTTTGTGTTTTGTTTTAGATTGCAAGTAACGCCTCTCGTCAGGGAGCAGGTAGATCTTCACCAAGGGGTTGCAGGAACCAGAAGGAGGCTGAAGCTTTCGGGCTTTAATCAAGGACACCAGGAGCCTTTCTGACTCTTTCTCATATTCCACGGAGAACCAAAGCCGACCAATGTTTCCTTCTGGAAAGTCCGTCTCACTTTTGTCTTCTGGAAAGCGGTAGAGTTCTGGATTTATGGTCCCTACAAGGTACGCTCCAGCTTGAGGACAGAAAGGAAAGAGCCAGCCTCACTGAGTTCAAAACATGAAGTGGACAAAACTTATTTAAAATTTGGTTGTTTCTACCTTATGTACTGTGGACCATCCACACATTTCAATCAGTGATGGGATTCAAAAAAAATACTACTAATTCTGTGAGTGTGGCTTGGTGGGTGTGGCAGGGGAAGGATACTGCAAACTACCCAATCTCTCCAGATCAGCTGGGACTCAGGAGGCAGAGAATAGATGGGGGCAGGGCCAGTCAGAGGTGATATTTACCAGTTCTCTGAACCACTCAAAATTTCCACTACTGGTTCTCCAGAACTGGTCAGAACTTGCTGAACCCCACCTCTGATTTCAATCAATTGTGTTATAATAATTTTGCATCTGAGAGTGATCGAGTTTTCAAGACAGAAGCTGAATATTACTTCATAACTCTTCTTAAATGTAACGTGGTTCAGTGGAATTAGTTTATAAATCTGTAGAAGATAGTCAACTCAATTCAACTCAATGGACTCTTAATTCATTAATTAAAAGCACTTACATCATATACACACAATATTTCTGTGTAGAATTCCAACCGTTTAAATGTTTTATGGAACCCTTTCCATTATTTAAAAGTGCATTTTTGGATGACCAGGATCACTTAAAATTGCACAGCAGGACCTGGAAAGTCATAACAAATCTTGGGAACAAATGAGACAGTTAAACTCTCTCCTTCAGTCTCTTGATTAAGACATCACCTTAAACTTTGCACTTGGTGGTTTCATCAGGACAGAGGCACCCTCTGAAGTGAGCAGGACCATGTTTCAAATTTCTTTCTGTGGTGTCTTCCGCACCATGAGTGTTTCTGCTCCAATGAAGCAGAGGGGAGGAGGGCTGCAAAGCCAGTGATACCCCATGCCACCAAGGAACATTCCATTGCCTCCTTTGATCAAGCCAGGAGGAAGACAATGAAGTGAAGCTACAGAACCTTTTAAAATCTCAACAGCCAAAGTGTCAGGAGTGATAAGGTAATGTTTCCATCAGTGGTGGGTTCTGGATCTCGTTGAAACAGGTCCAGTGTCATCCACATGGATGTGTGCAGCACACATGCACACACACGCAGCATGTGCATGTGTCTTACCACCTCTGCGATGCTCCAGCTGCTCAGCGGAGTGGCGCACAGGTGCTTTATGCACCGTGCACGTGCACGGAAGCACCAAAGACTTAAAAGACTGGTGAGGAGCTCAAGCAGGTAGGTGGGCCCTCTGGAGCACCGTACCGGAACGGTATCTGGTGCTCCAGGCAGGCTCCGGTACCACCACTGGTTTCTACCAATGAAAAATTATTCCTCCCACATGATCAAGCGGCTCCTTTGGTTGTTGCTAGGGGAAGGGATATTGGTTTTTCTATTCTTTTATACTGGATTTTTATTGTTTGTAAGCTGTAGACTGAGAGTGGGTGGCGGCCCTATATATCTTCTAAATAAATAAATAAAATTATGCAAAGTTTCAGGGCATTTGTTGAAAACTCACACCCATTGTCTTTCCTAATCAGCTATTATAATCTTAACTTTTATCTAAAGGCAAACTTCTGTGGGCTCAACATAAGTCTGAAGCCAATCCAGCTCTGGGACAAATGCTCGCATCCAGTATTTTGAGTGACATTGGAAATACAGGAAGTGATCCTGAACCAGATTGCACCATCAAAATAGGTTCTGACTCTAAACAACTTTAATAATTTTCCTCCTCTGTTTCTGGCAGAAGGGTTTGTTTGTGCAGACTCACAGGAAACTATTGTGTTTAAACAGGAAAGGACTTTGTTTAAATAGCAATGCAATGGCAATGTCCATTGAACTTAATACAGAAATGGGATTTTGGGGCAAAATCCAATTCCTGGCATTCTACTCACTGAAAGAAATGCCAACCTACCTAAAGAATGGAAAGAGGATCGGGGTCCAGAGTCTGGGGTCACATAAAGCTCGCTCTCCTCTTGAATTGGTTCTCCGCTTAGCATATCGGTCCACCCTTGTCGGTGAAATTTGGGTGGGACAATGAAAGGAACACTCTTTGTTCTGTCCAAAGGCAAACACAGCATTGAGTTATATTAAGGAAACAAAAACCATATCAGGAATCTAACTACTCTGAAAACAACACAGGCAAGGTTGAAATATCTGGAACCCTTCCAACTGAAATGGAAGAAATTGGAGCTGAAGTCTGCCGCACAAAAAGTCAAAGGAACTTAAAAGGATGTTTGGCATTAATCAGATCGTACTTGTTTCTTCCCGGCTCTTTTCTAGAATTACATGTAAGAACATACATCTTCTCATAATTGTACTTACTGACAGTCAGTGGCTGGCAAAGTAGCTGCAACAGTTAAAAAAAATAAACAGTCAATAATAACAAGCTGAACAAAATCAAAGCACCATCTGACAAAACAAGACCAAATAATTAGCCTAAAATTAAAATAGAAAGGTTAAAAAGACTTCTTTGGGGCATCATTTCAAGATTGGGACACCTTGAGTCTTTTTAGAGAACAGCTACTGATTAAAACACTTGGCAATTGAGTGGATAAGGCAGGGCTTCAATCTCAGACCTGGGAATAAACTACCTTCCTTCCAATGGAAATGCAAAGGAGGAGGAGGAGGAGGAGGAGGAGGAGGAGGAGGAGGAGGAGGAGGAGGAGGGGGAGGAAATATAAATAAAATAGAGAAAATTTAAAACCAATAAAAGGGAGAAAGAGTAACAGATCGAAAGCCAAGCCTTCTTCACTTTTTGGCCTCATTTTAATTTGAAAAAAAGTTAAATCAAGAGGATTATTTTTTTTTAATGGAAAGATGGTGTTTTGGATTGAAACCCAACTTTAAGCATTAAGATTGCCAAAATCATGGCTAAATGACTTTGCATATTGTCCCAGATTCTGAAACTTGACACATATTGCTTTCATTTCTCTTCAACCACCACAGGGAAATTAATTAATCTAAAGATAACTTATTATAAGAATAGACAGCATGTTCTGAAAATCCACATTTCGTCTGCTTAGAAATTTTAATTACAAAGCATGGTTGTCAAAGATGCTTCCACATCCTATTTATGGTGGAACAATGCAAAGGTTGGGAAAAAATGGCTGGGAACTTGATATGATTTGTGTAAATTCTGTCCCAGGGCTGATACAAATTCTAGAGCTTTTCTCCCAGTTTACCCAATTCTTCTTCCTCCCTCTGATATCTTTCCTGGAACATCTTCTATCTCCAATTAGCTGGTAATTAGAAGGAAGAAATCGTTGAAACTATCTCTCTTAAGTTTTTCATGGTTATTTTATTGTTATTATGCAGTCAGGGATTGTTCAATGACTGGAAAATGTCTGTTGTTCATGTCATTTATTCAATAATTGTTTGATTTTTGGAATCTTCTGGCAGGGGGTCTTAAATACCTGCATTCTATTTATTTTTATTTTTTGTGTATTTCTTTGGCTGCTTGATAGAGAGGATTGGAAGGTGATGGACTCCTTGTCTCTAAACCCAGTGGTCAGAGAGGCCTTGTATTCCCAGGGTTGATTGTCCTTCCCCAAAGCCTGAGCCACAGAGGTGATCCACTTGAGACTCGACTGGATCCCCTGTCCCTGGCAGAGGAAGGAGATTCCCAAAGAAGGTGATGGCCAGCAGAAAAAGGGCTTTTGTACCTGGCATTTTGAGGAGGAACCAAGGTTGATTGAGCAACATCTGGCTCTTGCAAAATTGAGGTGACCGGATCAGTCAGTTCTTCATAAGAGGCCTTGAGATATTTGCTCTTCCAGAAGAGGTAGGCAGCTATCCCCAAAAGGACCAGAAGCAGAAGTCCAGTTACCACTCCACCAGCCACAGCAACTGCCTGTTCTGAGGTACACAAACACTTGCATGAAACACGCCAAGTGAAGACATCCACTTCCCAAAGGAAAATATATCACATTGCCCAACATTCTGGCAGCTGTTTGATTTCTGCTTAATATTCTAGCTTCATCTCCACCACGTTCCTTTGTAGAAAGGCAGCACCCACCCCTCACCTAGAAGAATGAAATACTGAATGAAAAGGGCAGAATATTACATTTCCCATAAAAGAGAAATAGAAATCTTAAAGGAAACAGAAACTGCCTCCAGAGGAGACCTTCCTTTCATTGAGCCAAATAATTGGGTTTGAATCCAGTGATCCACTATATACTCGTGGATAAGATGATCCTCAAATAAATTGATTCTTGAATTTTTAACCAAATTACCAGAAAAACTGGCTATTTCAGACCTGTTGAAATGTTTGTATCTTTTCTCTTTCACAATTGGTTTATGTCAGGTGTGTCTCCATCAATAACCAAGAAAGAAAACTCCCAACTCCATTGTTTGTGGAATTAAAGATACTTTTACTAGTCATGAAAAGATAGCAGTGAAAGAAAAGCAAGCTCTGAGCCAAAAAGGCATGAACATGTACATATCAAACGTTTATCCAGCAACCTCCCCCCAATCACTTCAATCCCCATCCCAATGGAAAGAAGAATCTTTTAAACCGCAAACGACACCTTCTCTGAAATCCTTAGTCTGTTTCAAGTGTGGAAAAGAGGAGTACCGAGCTGCAGAATGCTGTTCTCAGGCACTGGCTAAGAAACCAGATTGCCCATTGGGGGGAAAACTTATGAAACCTGGCCAGCACAGAAAGGAGATGGCCCTGAGGAGCAGGGAGACCATAGAATTTCCACCCCCTCCCTTCTTTGAGGAGGAAACCCCAGCTTCGCAGCAGGAGGAACCATACTCATCTGAAAGTGAACCAGAGGATGAACCACTGGTAAGCAAACCAATTAAACCGCTTACCTTGCCCCTGAGACTATTTATCCCCAACTAGGACAGGGGGATGAAAATCTCAGCTTTAGTGGACTCGGGGTGCACCCGCTGTTTGATCAGCCCAACCCTGGTAAGAAAGTTGAGGATTAATGTAAGGAAACTGAAAAGCCCCATAACTTTTGGCCAACAAGATGGGTCAATAGCAGGGGGGAAGCCAGCTTCATTTGCCACTGAGCTTCTACAGATAGGCATCGGAAGCCACGAGGAAATGCTTATATTTATAGTGGTGCCTGGCATGGAATGGCCACTAGTTCTGGGTCTTGCATGGCTGAAAAAATGGAACCCCCAAATTAATTGGAAGCAAGGCACCCTAAGAGCGCAGATGCATGTGACTTTTGCTGAGAATCCAGACAAAGAAACTGAGGAGGCAGAGCACCTAGAAACAGCCATGTCTGCTTACACTATGCCAACCCAGGGCATACCCAAAGAATATAAGGACTTGGCTGAGGTTTTTAGCGAAAAAGCATGTGATGAGCTTCCACTTCACCGCTCCACTGACTGTGCGATAGAAATCCTACCTGGAAAGAAGAAAGAGATAAGGAAGGGTGGGTGGAAGGGAGAGTAAGAGAAGGAGAGGAGGGAGAAAAAAGAGAAGGAGAGAGAGTAGGATGGGGAAGAGAGAGGGTAAAAGTAGGAGAGAGGTAAGGGAAGAAAGAAGGGGAAGGAGAGGAGGTAGGAAGGAAGTAGAGAAGGAGGGGAGAGAGAAAAGAAAAGAAAGAGAAAATAAGGTGGTGTCATAATAGATGCAAACAGTTGCAAAGCTTCCTGGGATTTGCAAACCTTTACCAGTTTGTACGATGGGCTCAGTACTTTAAAAGGTTTGAATTTACACTCAGATACCTCCTGGGGGGGGGATTTCCTGGCAGATGGACTATCCAGGAAACCACAATACAATAGCATGAAGCGAAACATAATCAAACCCATGATACAAGACAATCAATTAGCCGCTAGAGTAACCACCAGATCCCAGGGAAAACGAGACATTCAGGAGGACAATGACACCACCCAAACTTTTAAACAAGCTTTAACCACCAACAAATGTTTTTTGAGCCTCAAAGGCAGCTGTCTGATGAAAGATAACCTAGCTTGGGTGGGAGGGAAGCCAGCCAAAACTGTACTTAATGGAAAGGTGCCACGACTCCAAACTAGCAGGACACTTTGGTTTTGTAAAAACTTTACATCTAATTAAAAGGCAATTTTGGTGGCCATCACTAAAAAAGGACATAGAGAGCTATGTAGCCAGCTGTCCAATTTGTGCGGCAGCCAAAAAACGCCAAGGCAAAATGCCAGGACTGTTACAGAAGGTAGCCAAGCCCTCAGCACC
Source organism: Thamnophis sirtalis (assembly GCF_051295495.1). Lineage (NCBI taxonomy): Eukaryota > Metazoa > Chordata > Lepidosauria > Squamata > Natricidae > Thamnophis > Thamnophis sirtalis. Next base: position 15,255,863 of record NW_028261395.1, read on the forward strand.
CTGGAAGGAGATAGCTATGGATTTTATTATCAAACTAGCAGAAAGTGCATGGAATACTGTCATTTGGGTCGTAACAGACTTGTTTTCCAAACAGACACATTTTATACTGTGTCAAAAGTTCCCAACTACCAAAAGTCTAGCCAAGTTATTCCTGATACACATTTATCACCTTCATGGAGCCCCGCAGAGGATCATCTCCGACAGAGAGGTCCAATTCACCTCAAAAATTTTGGGGGCCATTCTTAAACTTACTGGGCACCACCCAAAGACTGAGCTCTAGTCACTATCCATGCCAATGGTCAAACTGAAAATCGGAACATGGTTCTAGAACAATACCTAAGATGTTTTATTAATTTTCAACAGGACAACTGGGTTGATCTTTTACCATTTGAAGAAGTGGCCTTCAATAACTCTGTGCACTCAAGCACTAGGTTCACCCCTTTTAGAGTAGCAACAGACCAGGGTTTGAACCCCATGCCTGAACTACCCACAGAGGAACCCACCATCCCCTCACTAAAAGAATGGATAGACAACCTACGAAACACATGGCCAGCACTGTTCCCTCTAAGGTGCGTGCGTGCGCGGCCGCGCACATGGAAAGAAATCCCCGCGCAGAAGTTTCTAACTGCCACGCAGAGATTTCTACCAAAGCAAACGTGGGGAAGTCCTTTGCAGGCGGCTAGAACTGGCCTCCCGCAAAGGACCTCCCCAGTCTTGTTTTGATGAGCCGCCAGTCCTCTTGCTTCTTCGCCTTCATCAGCAAAGCTCCCGCTGGCTTCCAGGCCCATGGCAGTGGTGCCTCTCCTGAGTCTCCCTCCACGCGGAGCCCCTGAGCTGGCTCCCGCGTTATCCCTCCCCCTTCCTCCTCTGCTGTGCTTTTGAGGCTGCGGGAGCTAGTAGGAAAGCGGCGGAGGTGGAGGCGACGGCAGGGGTAACCCAGAGCCCAGCTGACTCCACCTCAGCTGGGCTCTGGGTTACCCCTGCCACCGCCTCCACCTCCGCCGCTTTCCTACTAGCTCCCGCGGCCTCAAAAGCACGGCGGAGGAGGAAGGGGGAGGGATAACGCGGGAGCCAGCTCAGGGGGTCCGCGTGGAGGGAGTGGCACCACTGCCATGGGCGGAGGCACCAGCGGGAGCTTTGCTGGTGAAAGAGAAGAAGCAAGAGGACTGGTGGCTTTGAAATGCAACCCCCTTGTCCCGCCGGCCGCGGATTTGATTCGGCGTAAGTGGGGGCCAAACACATGCTGAGCTGACTTTGCGCAGTGAGGCGGAGTAATTAACTCCCCCCCACAAAGAACGTGTGTGTGTGTGTGTGTGTGTGAGAGAGAGAGAGAGAGAGAGAATTGGATCAAAATTGGTGGCCAAAGGAGTGGAGGGAGGGAGGGAGGGAAGGAAGGAAGGAAGGGAGGGAGGAAGGAAGCCCTGCCCCCTGTGAAAAAAACTGAAGATGGAGCAGTGAATGAATAAACCATAAAAGCAACAAACAGTTAATGCGTAAGTAAGCTGAGGAGCAAGTTCTCAACTAAGGAAGCAATATAAGAAAGAAATATAAAAAGCTCAATATGCCAAAACACTTATTTTAGTCTTCATTTAATTACTTGTATTGTAGTCTGATGTAACGTCTTTTTAAAGTTAACGTTAGTTAGAAAATATAGGGTACAAAACTTAAATAATAAAAAAATTGTACATTTTGGCATGGCATATGATTTTATTGACTCAGTTGGAAATGATGTGGATGTTGTATCTGATTCTGAGGTATATATATTCTTAAGTAACATAACATATAGCATATTGTCCAAACTTGCTAGACTATTTAATTGATCTTACTACTTTAAAGGGGGAGAGTTTCATGATAAATTATTTTATTACATTTATGTTGCATTTATATATTATATTTATTACATTTATATTCCACATTATATATTTGTATTGTTATTTTAGTGTATATTGTCAATTTCGATAGATATTATATTGATATATCAATACTGATTTTAATCATACTAAATAACAATTACTGCTATTATTTATCAGCATTACATATTTACAGTTTTTAATATCGAGTTAGTCGTATTTTAGAATAATAGCGTTATCTTTTAATAGGATAATTGGCAAAATCTAATTCACATGTGATGGGTTGCATTCCAAAGGAATGTGAGAGGACAGGTTGCCTGCAAAATGCCAAGACCCAGGCCAGGACCCTGTTGGTGCCATGTCTCTCTCTAGCCAGTCTAACAATCTAAAAGCTGAGCAGAGAGCCTTTTTTTTTCAGGGTGAGCGGAAAAGTATAGTCTTTGAGTGGCACTTTTCATGCCTGGCATTCATCAGGCTGAAATCTCGCTAGCAATCGGCGCTTGACGCTTGGTATGTTGCGCAAATGTCCAGCAGACTTGACAGCAGTTCAAACTGTGGCTCTCTTAGGTGCTCAGGCATGAAACTGTGCCGCTCAAACACTATACTTTTCCGCTCACACTGAAAAAAAATTAGAGGGAACATTGATGGCCAGTGGTTAGATTAGTGTTACAGATAGCTAGAGAGGCTTTCAAAACTCAAGCTGACAAAAAATGGGTAGATTCCAAACCCTTCCATGTTGGAGATAGAGTATACCTATCGACAAAATTCCTGAAGTCGTTGCAGCCATCAAAGAAATTAGGGTCACATTTCGTCGGACCTTTCCCGATCACCAAAGTTATCAACCCAGTAACAGTAGAATTACTCCTGCCAAAGTCACTCAGGAAAGGCCATCCAGTGTTTCACATTAGTTTACTCAAACGAGAAGTAATCTCACAACTCAGACCACCTGCACCGACACCTCCTGTTCCAGGGGTGGGTTTCTCGCCCCGTTCCAACCGGTTCGGTTGGAACGGGGCTGGAGGCGTCCTCGTGCACGTGCGCGGTGCACGCATGCGTACTAGTGTCTGCGCGACGCTCCAGCTGCTCCTGGACAATCGCGCAGGTGCTGTATGCGTCCTGTGCATGCGTGGAAGCGCAGAACTCATCAAAACCGGGTAAGGACCGCGGGCGGGCGGGCGCGCCCTTCGCCGTTCCCGGAAGTTACTTACTTCCGGGTTTGGCGACCAACCGGTTCGCAGGGACCCCCGCAAACCGGTTGAAACCCACCCCTGTCCTGTTCCTATCATGATAGAAGGCGAATAACATTTTGAAATTAAGGAAATCCTGGACTCTAAGACCCACAGGGGGAAAACCCAATACTTAGTTGCTTGGAAGCATTTACCTTCAGCCCAAAATAAATGGGTAGAGAAACACCATGTTAGGGCCCCTGCTCCATTGAAAAAAATTCACTTCCAATACCCTGACAAACCTTGTTAAAATACTATGATGAAATTTCTTTTCTTATTTTTTCCACAGGTGAATCTCTCCTTTTTCTAAAGAACAGCAGCATGTCAGATCCCTAAAAGTGATACTGCCATTCAATTGGGAGGAGGGGAGCCTCAGAGTTAAATCATTAGCTACATCTGAAACAAATGATTTTACAACTTTACAACTGGTTTCCTGTCACTGGGAGACTGAAGGTCCCAACATCTCTGGAGGGATGTTTATGATAGTCATGTGGGATATATAACTTTGATTTCTAACTAGAGATAGCCATGGGAACGTGTGCTTTATTGACTCCCAGGGCAGAAGAGTTAAGGAAGCATCTTCACACTTGTGTATTGGTCAGAATCTGCATTCGGACAAAGGGGAGGGGTCATTATCAGCTTAATCCCATTCGCATGGCCTAAAGGTTTTCAGATTCTGCTTTGCTTCTAATAGTTTCCATTCTGACTGATTAAAGTTCCTTTTGAAATAATCCTTTCAAGAGTCTTTACTTTCTCAAGTTGGGAGAAGAAAGGACCCTGAGATGGACAAATAAAGACTCTTTTCAATCCCCAGAAGACAGCTGGAAAGACTATGGGGGAGGATGGAAATTCATTGTAAGGTTTTCTTACTTGCCTCATTTATGATGTAATCAGTTAAATGGATTAATGGAGAGATGACGTTTGGGAGTACCTGGCACAGCAAGTTCTGAACACCTTGGACTTCTCTCTGGTGGGAGGCAAATTTGTCCAAAAATGTCTGTATTACCTGTATTGTAAAAGTAGCTGCATACACATGCACACACTCAGAGACACACCATTCAGAATTAGACTGAGGCTATCCCCTTCACCTACCGCCACACAAAGCTTCTCCTAGACTTGTTCTTGCTTATATGGCATTAAGGCCCAAGCAGTCATATCTCCTTTCCAATTCCATAAGGCAGGGGGCATCCCTGTTGTTCCAACACACAGAGCAACTTGGAAGAAATGGTAGAATGAAACTGCCATCACTCATTCAGCTTTTTCCTCCCTGAGTCCAGCATCTCCAACCACAAGCACTCCACCAGCAGAGGCAGTAGCAAGCCATCAACTTAAACCATGCATCACTTTGCAGCTACTAGCAGCAATATTTTGCCTCTTGGAAAAACACAATAGTTGATATTTGGTGCCAGCTTGGTAGTCCACGGATGGAGCTCATCCCTTGTTTTGTTATCTCCCACCCAATGAGTAAAGTTCATTTCCTTCTCAAATTGCTGCTCTTTAATGGACATCACGTTTATCCACCTTAGAAATTCATGCCTGTTTCAAAATACAGATCTGTACCTCTAAGACCCAGATAGAGGATGCTTTGGTCTAGTGTGGAGATATTTCTGCAGATTGTGTAAATGGGTGGAAGAGAGAACCGGTGGCATCTACTCAGATTCTCAATTATGCGTATCAACAATTGGTAACTTGAAGCTTATTCTGTACTTTGTCTGTTCAGTCCAGCTGAAGAGAAATATTGTCTAAGCCGAGCAGACTAACACAGACTCCCATTTCAGAAACCACCTGTGGCTAAATCAGAGAGGTGTTCAAAGAGATGAGGTGACAGATGCCACTAAGTGAGGATCCAAAGTGAGATGCATTTGCCTTTCTCCTCTGACACCTCTGTCCCATCTCCAAAGGTGGAGCTCCTACTCTAAGCAAAAGTTCCAGAGGGATGTTCCTTACCGGACATGACACCTAGATGGAAGAAACTGTGAGGTTCTCAGGAACTTCGATTGCACTGCAGCTCAGAGCTTCAATTCCATCTTGGATCCAACTCTCCAACGCACACTTTTTCCTAGCAGTTGTCCTGTTCTGCTCTCCTCTATTACTGAGGCGTCTGAGGTGGTAGTGGTTGCGGCAGCAGCAGAAGCAGTAATCAGACAGGGCTTCCTCTCAGCTGCAATGGTGCTACTCCACCTTCCTCTAGACCTGATAAACCTGGGATTAGAAAACTGCAAGAGCTCCACTCGGTCTGTCTTTGCCTGCCTTTGGCTGTTGAACAGCCAGCTCCGCCTCTTGGTCACATACCAGCTCCTGAATGTCTCAGGGCTGTGGAGAAGCTGCCAAGTCTAGGGAGGAGGTGGCCAGTGGGCTCCAGCAGGGCTGCAGCCACCTCTTCCTTCCTGGAAAGAGAGGGTTCAGCTCCTGGCTCTAAAGTCTCCTTCTGACCTAAACTCTCTGGGATAGAGAATCAGAGCAGAAGAGCAAATTATAACGATTTTTTCTTTCTGTGGCTTGTACATTAAACCAAGCCTCATCTATTTTCCTTCTGTAGTCAGGGGAAGGCTGTAATAAAAGCATTCCCGATCTTCTTTTTTTCTTGCATGGAGCTAGTCGCTTCTCCAAAAGTGGTGGTGGGAATTCCAGATAGGCTGCCTTTTAACTTGTGTGTAAAAAGCTCTGTTCTTCCACTTTCCTGGCAACATGTCTTAACTGGAGAGGAGGAGGAGGTAGCCCAACCCTTAGAACAGCAGGTGGGCCCACCTGGCAAGATCTCCAAGTAAAGAGTGGCTGGTGGACACAATAGATTTTGGAATCTCCAGAAGTAAAGTTTGGTCCATGAAACTGAAAAGGGCATTGTGGGAAGATGACATTAGAAAGTCCTGGCACATTTTGCAATTCTGGGGCTGAATTTTTTAAAAATAATTTCTTCATATCATCATTACAATGACAAGATTACAATAGCAGAGTTGGAAGGGACCCTGGAGGTCTTCGAGTCCAACCCCCTGCCTAGGCAGGAAACCCTATACCGTTTCAGACAAATCCAACATCTTCTTAAAAATTTCCAGTGTTGGGGCATTCACAACTTCTGGAGGCAAGCTGTTCCAGTAATTAATTTTTCTAACTGTCAGGAAATTTCTCCTCAGTTCTAAGTTGCTTCTCTCCTTGATTAGTTTCCACCCATTGCTTCTTGTTCTGCCCTCAGGTGCTTTGGAGAATAGTTTGACTCCCTCTTCTTTGTGGGAGGGAGTCCAATATCTCTCTGAGATATTGGAACACTGCTATAATCTCTCCCCTAGTCCTTCTTTTCATTAAACTAGACATACCTAGTTCCTGCAACCGTTCCTCATATGTTTTAGCCTCCAGTCCCCTAATCATCTTTGTTGTTCTTCTCTGCACTCTTTCTAGAGTCTCCACATCTTTTCTACATCGTGGCGACCAAAACTGAATGAGTTCCCCATTTATCCCCTCATCCAAATCATTGATGAAGATGTTGAAGACTACTAGGCCTAAAACAGAGCTTTGGGGTACTCCACTGCATACCATGTAGATGCATCATCATCTTCTCCTTTTCCTTGTCCCCCTCTCCTCCTCCCCCTCCCGGGTGATTGGAGGAAAGATCATTTTGCAAAATGTCTTTCTGCAACCCTCCATAAGCTTTTCCTCCTGGGGAATCAGCAAGTGGTGATTTCAGGCCAAACTGCTGTTCGAGGAAGTTTCCTTGGAGAGGTTCCATAAATAGATGACTTTAGAGGCAAAGCAAGTGTGTGACATGTTTATGGGTTACAGTCTAACCTGCCAAGAGTAGAGTCCTCTGCTTCTAACTTGGGGCAGGGGGTAGGTGAGGAATACCAGGAATAGTCAAGGAAACCAACAAATAGATCATTGAGACCATCAACCAGATGAATGAAAACACAAATGACCAGGCTCAACTAATCATCCTTTGGACATAATATTTGAAGAGCTAGACTTCTGGAGAAGACCCTTCCCCTGCCTAGAGAATGAAATGTTTTAGGGCAGCGGTTCTCAACCTGTGGGTCGGGACCCCTTTGGGGGTCGAATGACCCTTTCACAGGAATGGCCTAAGACTATCGGAAAACACATATTTTCAAAAAAATACGGAAAACATTAAAAAATGTTATGGTTGGGGGTCACCACACCATGAGGAACTGTATTAAAGGCTCGCAGCATTAGGGAGGTTGAGACCCACTGTTTTAGGGGATATTAAGAGGCAGAATATTATATTTCCCCAAAGTAAAGCAGCCGTAAAGTGAGATTTGGACATTAAGTGTGAAACCTACTGGGTCAGACTGGACAGCCTCTTAGAACCCCTTTACTTCTATATTAAAAGTCACATAGACAAGAGTTGGAACTTGCAATAGAATAACAGGGACAGTTAGAAGTTACTTAAAGGAAGTGTCCCCATTCACTAACCATAAAGATGTTCTCGCCAACATCCCTATGTCAAAACTTGTGTTAAAAGTCCAAACCACAAAGTTCAATTAAAGTTCGTTAATAACATGTAAGCCATACCTGAAACAAAAGGAGAAGTAAGACCCTCATCTCCTTATAAGGCTTTCTCCTCAAGGTAACCACTAAGAAATGTGTTAAGTATGCTTTTGAGAATGTATAAGAATGCATGCTTCGATAATTAAGGTTGTTCAGAACTTGCAATGCTAGCATGGGCTAGCTTTCTGAACCTGGCTGCCAAATAAACTTTTCCTGTATCCTGAGAAGCCTAACACCTGTCATTTTCTGCAACAAAAGGAGAAATGAAGAAACATGCTTTTAAAGAGAGAAAGCAGCCCCAGTTTACTGCATAGTAAAACAGCCCCAGCAGATGCCTGAAATCTTTAGAGGTGGAGATTTTGTGTCTGTTAAGAAATCCAGGCCAATCTATTCCTAAACAAAACATCTTCAGTTCCAGGGTGATGGGATTAAGAAGGACAGGACATGATTTTTAGGACATGATAGGATTAACCCACCACCACTGAAATAGCAAGAGACATAAAGGCTCCTTCATTGCACAATCCCCAGAACAGTTCAAACTTCAAAGCCGCAGAAACCTATAAAGGTCCATCCACTTATCCAATCAATTTGTCAGCTGTCCCACACAGGCTGTTGCTAGTTTTGCTCCTCAATAAATGGACTTTCTCTCCTAAGCAGCCAGCCTCCCTTTTATTTCCAGTGCCTTTTTCCCAGCTTGGAACTGGACCTGGATTTTTCTTCCTACACTGCAATGCTTAGAAAAGTGGAATGAAAGAGAAGAAAAGGGTGTCAGCAGGTAGATGGACTCAATTACGGCAACAATGGGAGCATCATTGGAAGACCTGGAAGATCAAGTTCTTCTTCCTGCCTTCTGAATTTTTTAAAAATATTAAAATTAAAATGGGAGGTGTGCCTAAGGTGGCCATCAGGGCATCCCTCCATTTTATGCTTTGCATGGTTACTAGATCAGCCCTTGTGGTCATGGTAAGGTCCTATTAGGCTAGGGAGACAGGGCTGGGACAGGAAGGTCCAGCCTCCCCTCCATTCACAAGGATACCAATTCAGGACCTTCCTCTTTGAAAGTGCAGCTGTCCCTTTGTGTTCTGTGTCTTCAGGGAAGCACAAGGCAGGGGCAAAGATGCCTGTGTGGTCCCAGCATCACCTGATCTGCAGGAAGCAGCTTCAACTCCACTTTGGAATCTCTTCTAAGTACAGAGAGCCCCAAACTCTCCCACATCCAGCCAGAGAGTCTTCTTTATTCCAAAACTGTTTGGCTGCTTGGCATCTGCTGCCCCTTTCATCTTGCCCCCAGTTGGTGGTCTGGCTGTGTTCACTGCTTTATCTCCACAGCTTTCAACGTCCCCCTTTCTCTTTTCTCCCCCTCTCCTCCCCTTCTTGCTCTAATCTGATGAAACACATAGGATTATCTCCGTCCCTCAGGGCCAGTCTCCATTTTGTTCCCTCACTGTCTGTCGGGGTGGGGGGATGGGGAATGGATAGAGAAGCATCAAGAGAAGGTATGGGGTGTTCCCTATCATTGACAAGGGGAGGACCATGTCCCCTTCTCTGATCTTGTTTGGTTGCCTTCCTCAGATTCATTCCCTGAAGAAAAGATCCCAAGGGGAAGTTGAAAACTCTCCCAAGGCTGTTCGGGTTTTCTCTCTGAGCATCTTTTAGCAAACTCCTTCTCAGATCTGGATGTGAAATCTTGAGGCGTGGAAGGAAGGTAAGAATCTTTGCAGAATATCTTTCATTCTCCCCTTACCATTGACAGAGACCTTACGTTAAAAGCTGATTTTGGGGAAAACAACAGAGGGGATTCTGTAAAATTAGAAAAGCAACAGAGGCAGAACAGGGAGGGGTCAAGGCAGGAAGCCTGATAAAACAACTGGAGCAATTATCCAGTTTTATTCTAGAGAAAGAAAGAGAATTGCTACAAAAGAAACCCAATCAGTCCTTCTGAAAACGTGCTTCTTTTTTTCTTGTGATTCCCCCCCCCCCTCTGCTCCTGGAGGATTTCTAAAAAAGCCTTTGCCCAGGCTGTCTATTGCATATGATCCTCCAGTCCTTCTAACTGATGGGATAGAAAAATAAAAATAGACGGCTGTTTGGAGGGAAAGGGAAGATATACTTGTCATACTCTCCACTTGGTTCAAACTCCAGATTAAGATAGAAAACAGGTTCTAAAATTGGAGTTGGTGACTTCTAGAACTGGGCTTGAAGTCTCTGCATCTCCTATGGATTTTTGAGTTTCTAGTCTCTGCTTGAAAGTTTTAGAGATGTAGACAGGAGGTTCTTGTTCCCCACTGAAATACAGGGAGGAAGAAAATGAATGTTACTGCTTTTCCATGGTCTATATTGCATCTTCTCAATGACTGATCTATTGACTATGATATTCTGCAAGTAACTCAGTTCTGTAATTATCTGAAAGAAAGCCAGCTACTTCTGCTTTCTATTAATCCTTAGTTATAGGCATAAAAATGAGAGATGGGTCCTTTCTTAACTGAGATGACAGCCCTGGTGGGTAAAAATATTTTTATAGATGTACACAAGAGATGATTCATTTAAAGTTGGTCAAATTAAACAGATTTGAAACACCAGAAAATTAGACAGATCTATTGGCTGACACATGTAAGGTCATTTCTTTCTTTCTCCATCAGGAAAACATATTGACAAATGGATCTTCATTGATCAGAGTTTGTATTCCTTTCCTTTTAACTGGGCCTGTTCAACGGTGGCATGAAATATGAATCTGCAGATGGAACATATCTGCCTGTACAGATAAAATAATGTGCACAAAGGGATTATAATAATGTTATAGTGGTTGCTGCAGTTACAAACCATAGGATTACTCCTGTAGAAAATGGAAAGCTCAGATCTGAGATAAAAGAAATACCAGGCCATTTATGCAAAATTAAATAAAAAAAGAAAGGGAGCACACTAGATTTGAATGCTAGGTAATGTGACAGGTCTTAGCAACATATAAGGGAGGTTTTTGAAAAACAAAACATGGGAAGTTTTTCCACTGAATTTCGTGTCTCTTTTATGCAATGCAGATCATGTCAAAAATTAAAGAGGATGTAAGAGGATGTAAGCAAGAACTTGTAGAATCAAACAGCAGACATATTCAGGAGTGGCATCTTTCTTTGCTTGGAGACCAAGTTGATTGTCTTTATCTGGTGTCTTGAGACTGTAAGAGAACATTGGGGAATACCTGGGCCTTGCTGCCCCCCCCTTTTTTTTTTTTGCAAATTTTCAGAAACCCTGTCAGGATAAAAGAGAAGGGACTAACAACCATCTTTTTAAAGGGATCTTTTCATTTTTGTGTATGCGGTTGGGTTTCTTTCTTTTTCTTTTTTAATTCCAGGACTTTTTTTGGGGAGGGGGTGGTAATTAGTTTTGCAAAAGAGATTTAAAAAGCTGGATTTAAAAGAGGACTCTCAAAGCATTAATAGCTGTGCTGGATTTCATTCAAGGCAGATACATGTAGTTGTTAAACTTTAAGAACTTAATGGAATGTATTGCTGCTCAGACTATACAGAGACCAAGTAAGTAAATAAGTAAGTAAGGGGAGGGAGGGGGAGAGGGGGAGAGAAAGGAAGGAAGTTCAAGGGATGGAGGGAGGGAGGGAGGGAAGGAAGGAAGGAAGGAAGGAAGGAAGGAAGGAAGGAAGGAAGGAAGGAAGGAAGGAAGGAAGGAAGGAAGGAAGGCTGAACCATAAACTCTGCACTCGTTGGAAGCTGGTAGAAAGACAAAACACTTGAAATGTTAGGCACCATGACAAATGCACAGCCTCCCTCTTCTCCAGAGGTTCCTGTAATGTACTCCTGAAGGGATTGCCATGTTGGCAAGCCAGCTTTTAGATTTGCCCTGCTGCTCTTCTAGCAACAGCTTGGAAAGCAGAGAGCAAGCACATGAAACCCTAACTCTCTGCCATGGTGTTCTACCTCCTTGGTTTCCTTTGTGTTGTTGCAATTGTTGTTGTTGTCTATGGGGATTCACAATCACCCAGGTCATCACAACTGGGCTTTCTTGGTTTTTTCCTTGAAAATGTTTTGCTTCTCATCCAAGAAAAGCACTTTTTGGACACATATTATCATTGCTCTGCTTTCTAAGACCTGGATTTCTGCTCTTAGGATTAAGGAGGCTAAGAAAAACCTATATTTGACCACCAATCATTCTATCATCTGTCTGCCATTTCTCCCTCCCTCTCTTTCCTGCCTCCCTCCCTCCTATCTATCTATCTATCTATCTATCTATCTATCTATCTATCTATCTATCTATCTATCTATCTATCTATCTATCTATCTATCTATCTATCTATCTATCTATCTATCTATCTATCTTGGGAGCAGTACACAAGACCCCCTCTAAGCAGGAAGGTCTTTTGAGAAGCTCTTTTCCTTTTTTAGAGATTTTCATCTAGTTTGGCATTTGAGACCTACAGTTTTTACAGTGTTTTGTCTTTAGTCTTCAGAAACCTAGATGTGCATTCAAGCTCCCCAAATAAAGGAAGCCCCAGGAGAGCCCAGCTGCAAGAAAGAGCACTGTAAACATGCTTTGAAAGCACTATTGGTTTAAATGCTGTTCAAATGCCTCATGCTCTGAAAACTATAGCTCAGGTATTAGATGTTGTGCAATGCAAGGAGAGGAATCCATTGCCCAAATCAAAGCAAGCACTCCAGCATCTGAGTTGACAGCTAATCTTGTCTTTTCCTCCTCCAGCGCTGCCACTGGCCATGGCAAACCAAGACCATCAGCCCCACAACTGCTCCCTGGGGGAAACCTTGAACTTTCTCTACCTGAATAATCTGAATGTCAACTGCCACCCTCTGCCAAAGAGCTCCACAAACCTAGAAGGCAACAGGCAAGGAAGTTTTGAAGAAAGCCAGAGCCACAGACGGGACCTCCCCAAAAGCCTCAGTGGTTCTGTTTGCCAAACCCAGGAGACAGGGACCACCACTGGGAGAGTTCTTGGCAGCTTCTCCCCACAAGACCATGTGCCACGTTCCATCAGAAACAGCAGCCGCTTCTTCAGTGTTGACCAGTCCCCAACATCAGAAGAAGGGATGATGTATCCTAGAACATACCTCCAGGGAGGTCCTGTTGAGAAGTTAACTCCAGCCTCTGGGGCCAACCTCCAACATCAATGGACAATGGAGGGTCCGGGAGTTGCAGTCCGGAGGAGCCTCTCCGATCTCACCTGTAGCTGCAAGCAACCGAGTCCCACCTTTCACATGGAGTCTAGTGCCACATCCCCAGCGGTATGTTCACACAGTAGTAACTTTGCTTTGGTGAACAGACTGATGATTGAAGGATTGAGATATGGAGCGGACCCTCGTGAAAACAGCCCAGATTTGCAAAGCCATAGGATGCAGAGTTCATGTTTGTCAAGAGACCACAACATTGTACCTGCTAATGTCTTTCACCAAGATGCTTCATCACACAATGTTGCTATTTTTACAGACTCCGAAGCATATAACACAAATGTCCTTGCTTCAAGTCTTGCTACTGTCTCCAATCGGTCAATGCTTGCCCACAGCAGAATAGGACACAGCAGCTTTTCAACTGGCACTTGCCCACCTGGAATGGTGACCATTCCTAATGGCATTCCTCTGCCCTGCAGCAGAAGCCACATGTCTTCTGCAAAGGAAGAAGGCACCATTCCTGCCTACTGCCATTCCTTACCAATACCTTCTCTCCAGTTTACCCCTAGGCCAGTATGCCCAGTTAATGAACTGGGCGAAGAACAAGGCAACCCTGAGGGTTGTTCATCTTTGCTTGCTACTGAAGTCTCCTCTGTGAATGGGTCAAGTCTGGAAGCCAACCGCATCCTGGGATGCTGTGGGGCCCATGGGGAGCGGGTGCTGCCTCCTCAGTCTTATGGACGAGCCAGCAAGGGTCAGGAGGAAATGAAGACCGTGTATGTGGTATGGAACAGCCAACAAGAGGGGGTTCAGACGGTCATGAAGACCAAAGACATGTGGACCATGACCTCTAGGAATGATCTCACCCAGGGATTCCAGTCTCCGCTGGACTACAGAGATGCCGAAGTGCAAACTTTCGCAGGAAAGGAATGCAAGTCCGTGGCAACCAGCCCATCTGTTCTGGCAGAAGGCCAGCCTCATGTCTTCCCAGAGGTGAACCTGAAGCCAGAGGCTGAGGGTGAGAAGTCTCCCGTGCGAGATGTCAGGTGGGACGATGAAGGCATGACCTGGGAAGTCTATGGGGCAGCGGTTGATCCCGAGGAGCTTGGGCTGGCCATCCAGAAGCACCTGGAGATCCAGATAGAACAATTCCAAACGGAACCTGAGGAGCTCTGCACAAGGGCCTCTGAGAAACAGCCCGCCAAAGAGGAGAAGCGAATCTCCTTTGGCATGGTGATGCACTGTCTGCGAAACCCAGCCTGCTGTGCACGGTCCAACATGGCGGTGGAGTGAAGTCCACCTAAAGACCATTCTTCCCAAACTGCCAACGAATATTGATTCTTCAAGTGGATCAAGGGCACCCCAAAAGTGAAGCTTTGGGGAGGCCACTTGATGCCCTGGGACTTTCACAACCCTGCTTGTACAGGACAGGCCTCCAAAGAAAGAGGGGGATGGAACCATCGCCACTTCCTTCTCTGCAGGCTCTCTTGAAGCAAACCCACACCTACCCTATCTGTTCCTTCTCTCCTCTCTAAGGAAGTGGGGACAGGTGCAATGGGGCCTGCTGTTGGTCAGCCTCATCATGCTCTCTAAAGACCCTGAATGGGCTGGTATACTTCCTGCAACATTGGCAGGGAAGGGAAGGCCACATGACCATCCTTCTTGGCTTCTCCTATCTCAGTTGCCCACTGTTTCTCCTGTGCAGCACAGCATGTCCTCTTGCAGCAGAGCTGGCCATCACAGGAATCTCCTCGACCCATCAAAGATGCTTTCTCAAAGGACAGCCTAGGAGCCCTAGGAACCACAGAGGAAGCAAACTCTTCATTTCACCCTGCAGAGAGGACAAAAATGTGGCATGATCTTGGTGCATTTGATGGGGAAGAGCATTCCACATGCACTCTTTCCTCAGCTTAGTAAGGATTTCTGCTCCTACCACGTATTGGGGTAGTTTCCTTCATTTTTGGTTTTTTTGAAGGACTGAAACACCCTTCTTCCATCTGGATTAGTAGTCTGAGTCTTCACATACTTCTTATTGTGTCTGTTGTATGTCAGTGTGAACTTGGGTTCTAAATGTGATAATACAGCAAACAAACCCCTGTTTTTGCCTCCAGCAGCAGACCAGAAAGTTAAAAATTCATGAAGAATATTGTTGCCTTCTCTTTTTCTACCTGCACCTGGTCATCTTGATTAGCTCAAAAAAGTAGGAATATGACATTATTCCTCCTTCTCTGAAGCAAAAACTGTGTAGTTTCCTTTGTGTTTTATCTTTGAGGAAAACTGAACCGAAGACTTCTTTTATTAATTAAGCGAATGACTGATAACTGCTTGAGTGTATCACAAGAATCCTCTCTATGGTTATTAGAATCGGCTCCTCCTGTTAATGTGTGCATATTTCTACATTGATTGTGGCCTAGATTTTGTTCTGTCACAATGATATTTGTATCACTGAAATACTAGAGTGAATGCCATTTTATACTTTTCATACCAATACAAATAGCATGTAAACAATGTATTAAATAGGCAGAAGAACACTTCTTACAGACTAAGAGCCGAGGTGGCGCAGTGGTTAAATGCAGCACTGCAGGCTACTTCAGCTGACTGCAGTTCTGCAGTTCGGCTGTTCAAATCTCACCGGCTCAGGGTTGACTCACCCTTCCATCCTTCCAAGGTGGGTAAAATGAGGATTGTTGGGGGCAATATGCTGACTCTGTAAACCGCTTAGAGAGGGCTGAAAGCCCTATGAAGCGGTATATAAGTCTAACTGCTATTGCTATTGCTAATGCAGAATAAAGGAGTTGGAAGGGATTTTGGAGGTCTTCTAGTCCAACCCCCTACTCAAGCTGGAGGCTCTAGTCTACACCATTTTGGACAAATGGCTGTCCATTCTCTCCTTAAAAGCCTCCAGTGACGGAACATCCACAACTTCTGGAGGCAAGCAGTTCCACTGATTAATTGTTCTCACTGTCAGGAAATTTCTCCTTAGTTCTAATGTTGCTTCTCTCCTTGATTAGTTTCCATCGATTGTTTCTTGTCCTGCCATAGGTCGACACCCACCCCCCGCCCCTCTCTGTGTCTATGGAATTAAGAGGATCCATATTATAAATGTCTTTTTTTTCTAGGCTGAAGAAGTTGAAGTCCTTGCGTGGTTTTGTAGACATGATATTTTGAAAGAACATTCCTTGCAACTTCTTTTGTCCATGGGGACCAACACTCTTGAGGATAGCATTGCTTAGCGACACAATTAAGTAAAGAACAAACAGAGTTAGCAGAGGCCTGAATTGCTACTTTACAATGAATGCTTAACCTTAAGTTAACCTCCACCTGTTCTGAGATATAGCTACTTCTGCTTCCTGGCATAAAATGTAATTATCCTGTTGAACTGACATCTACAAAGCAGGCTGCAATTGTTGAGGAAGGACAAACAGACAGTGCATTCAATCACTTGCAGACTAAGACCAAGTCAGTAAAACAGATGCCTGCTTCTTCCACTATGAGTCCTGTCTTGTTGCAATGGGTTATCTTCAAGGGATGTTCCCATTTGGGTGTCTGTAGGAGGGACAGGGAGTGTCACATGAACCATGATGTCATTGGGCACCTGGCATCATGGGTATGATGACACGATGATGGCTACGATCATTGGGACGTGAGACAGATGCCTCTGTAGTCCAAGAGGGAGATCTTGCCCTGCAGGCATTGGGTAAGAGGTCCATACAAGGGCTAGAATAGCGCTTCTCAAATTTGACCACTTGAAAATGTGTGAACTTCAACTCCCAGAATTGGAGATGTATGGATTTCAATTCCCAGAAATGCTGGTTGGGGAATTCTGGGAGTTAAAAGTCCATTCATCTTCCAACTGCCAAGGTTGAGAAATGCTGAGTCAGAGATGACTCCTCTGGAGTCTTGTGGTTGGAAAGGGGCCACATCTGCATTGTTGAACCCAAGCAATCATTTCCCTTTCTCCCACAGGACGAGGGGTGGGATTTCTATGTGTGGCAGGAGAGAATGCGACCATGGGGGTAAGTCACCCACTCCCTTAACGTGCATGGCTGACCCAGACACAATTCTCGGTGGTAGGAACAGAATGGAGCTCTTATCAACTGGCTTTTAAATGGATGTGGAAAAGAAAACATTTCCATATCAGATGACTGCTATTAAACTAGAGCGAACTGAGAACTTGGTGATCCCTTCCTTAACCATCTCTTTGAGGAGGTTCTTCCCCATCTCTCAAGATGGGTTGGAAGCCTCAAGTCAGAACTGCAATTCATGCTTTCCTTCTTTCTTTTTTTAGTAGAAGGGGTTACTTTGAACAGAGGCTTCCTAACTCATTTTGATTTGTAGTCATCATAGCCCTCCTCATTCAAAGCTCTGTCTTTGCAAGTCCTTTTGACTTGGAATGAATGAATGAATGAATGAATGAATGAATGAATGAGGAAGGAAGGAAGGAAAAAGAGGCAGAAAGGAAGGAAAGGAGGGAGGGATGTGAGGAAGAAAGAGAGAAGAGGAAGAAAGGGAGGAGAAGGGAGGAAGAGATGGAGGAGAAATGGAGGAAGAAGGAAATAAATTATATCCTCTCAGCTTCCATTGTTGCTGCTGAAGAAACAGCGGACACACAAATGCATTGTGTGCTGCAGCAACACGAAGGTGACTTAACTGACCCAGAGAGGGGATGGCTGGTCAGATTCTGTGGGAATCAGGAGAATGGGAGCTTTTGGAGTAAAGTCCAACTGGGGGTGGGAACAAAACGTTTGGCCAAAAGCCTAAATGGATGGTTTGCCCCAACTCTGGATTGGCCATGAAGCAAACAAAAGAGAGGCTTAGTGGTTGAAGGAAAGAGATGGGGCTCCACAGAGTTATTCCCCCAAGTATCATCTTTAACTGCCTCGCTTGCTTTTAGTCTATTTCTTTTTCTTGTAATTGTCCTTATCTGCCCTGTTCTACTTCAATCTGTATTGATGAAAAAAATAGGCTGTCTTTGGCATGGAGACCCAAAGGGGCTTTTTTCCGAAGGACAAACTGACTATCTTGGTGTTTTCTTTGAAAACATTTCACTTCTCCTCCAAGAAGCTTGAGTTTGTTTTCAAAGAAAACACCAAGGAAGTCCGGTTGCCTTTTGGAAAAAGCACCTTTGGGACAACCGTGACCTGGATGACGGAGAGTCTCCCGAGACATTTGGCAGGGGAGAAGGGCTTTGAATGCTTAAAAGTCTGAGCGTTAGTGTTTTATCAGTTTGCCAATGGAAGAGCTGAGGGCTGTGATGGGTATTAAAACTGCCCTTAATATCAGCCTGATTTGGATATCTATACAGGTAATCCTCCACTTAGAACAGTTCATTTAGTGACTTTTTGAAATCACAATGGCACTTTAAAGAGTGACTTATGACCATTTTTCACATTTATGACTGTTGCAGCATCCCCATGGTCACGCAATCATTCAGATGCTTGGCAACTGGCCCAGATTTATGACAATTGCATTATCCCGGAGTCACATGATCCCCTTGTAGAAAATTAGCACCTACCCCTCTCCTAGAAGAATGAAATATTTTGGGAAATATAAAAAAAGGCAGAATATTATATTTCCCTAAAGGAGAAACATGTTCTTGGAAAGCAGCCTGCACCTCTCTTAATAGCCCTAGCAGGACTGGGCCAGCCTATTTACAAGACAAAAGACCTTCAGCTCCAGGGTGATGGGGTTAAGACATGACTCCTTGGGACATAATAGGATTAGCCCTCTACCCTCTAGCAGCAGAGCTCACCACAGGGCCCAACACGCCCCTTCATAGCATCACCTAGCAAGCTTCAACCAAGCCCTGGACTCAGACAGCCTACAAAGGTAGCAGTGACCCCCTACAACAACCAATAGAATACATTTCTTACACAGGAACAGGAAGCTCAAGGGCAAGGCCCAAGAGAGGGTATAAATAACCCTCACTCTCCACTCCATGTGGTCAGCTACCCAGGGCTTCAAACCCATGTGGTCCTGTTCATCATTCAACCCTCTTTCCAATCAGCCTCCATGTTTCCAGTGTCTCTTTCCCCGTTTGGAACGAAACTAGATGGATATTTTTTTCCAACACCCTTTTGCAACCTTCTGACAAGCAAAGTCAGTGGAAGCCACTTAACAACTGTTTCACTCACTGAACAGCTGCAGTGATTCACTTAAAACTCTGGCAGGAACTGTCGTAAAATGGGGCAAAACTCACTTAACAAAAGTCTCTCAGTAACAGAAATGTTGGGCTCAATTGTGGCTGATTTCCCAAAATCACACCAAGGATCAACTCCAAAGGAGACGGCAGAGTCCTAAGCCCCCGTTTCGGTGCTCTCCGATGCAATAATCCCATTGACTATGTGACCCAGCCAGATGTTATCTTCCCGATGATCGGATTCTCGGTGGATCACAGAGCCTGCGTCATCTTAAGTAACATTGGGGGGGGGGGGAAATGGCATGGATGGATGAAAAGAAGAAAGGTTAACGATGCTTTGGCTTTGACCAGAGACAAGAAAGACGAACAAGAAGAGGAAAAACTGTCTGGGATGGATTCCAGATCAGTTTGGAGGCTGATTGTTTAGCCAGGTAATCCACATGATGCTGTTAAAAACATGCATTTAATGACTCTGAGTTGAAAGTGGCCTGGCTAAGCGCCTTCTTGCTGGCTATGGGAAAGCTCTTTCCTGCCACCTAGTATCCACATAGTGCACAGCCCCTGAAATATTATTAAACCTTATTTAATGTTGCAGGGGCTTGTTTTAATCTGCAAAAGCAAAATTCCCACCGGCTGCATACATGGATTACGTACAAGAACAAGTGATGCTTGCAGTGTAACATAGCTGTGGAGTTAACTAAGGCTTGTTCTGTGGGCTCCCAAATTAAATACATGAAATTAAGACCATAGAATGGGGCTGGATTACAGCTCTCCCATTCACACAACATGCTAACCCATGTAAAGAATAATCAAATATGTAAAAAGAGGGTATTTTAACTTCCTATTATAAGCTGCTTGTGGGTCAAGAGTAGAGGTTTATCTGAGACTTAGTATCAAATGTTCTTTTCTGAAATTTCGATTAGGAAAAAGTTAAATTTGGTGGTTTACTAGTAGTAGGATTTAAAGATTTATTTTATTTTATTCCCCTTCCACGTATAGTCTAGAGCCCTGGGATTTCCTGGTGTGGGCTTATCCAAATATCAACCTAGTCTGATCATACTTGGATTTTTATGACATCAAGTCTTTCTCCTAGGCTAGGAAACTCTGTGATTTGAGGTTCACACATTTTAAAATTGCTAAAGTTCAGAAATACTGCTCTATTAAATGGTTGGGAGATCATGTGTCACACAATTTTACTACACTTTGGGTTAAAAGATTGGAATTGGAAAAAAATGGGTTCACTTCCATTCTCCAATTCTTCCAGGGAATTTGAAGCCTTCATGTTGCTGCTTAAATTGTCCTCATTCATCATCCGTTCCATTTTCCCTTGTAACTGTTTCCATAATCTCACTCATTGCACATTTGTGCGTTTGCATAGTTCCCCTAAAATTACTTATTTAGATATTGCTGCAAATCAGGATGGATCATTGAGTAGGGAGATGCATTCCAGATGAAACTGTACCTGGAATGAATGGCAAAACTGCAACACACACTAACCACATATTTGTGATCCTTTGCTACAAGGCTTTGGAAGCAGGAAAACAAGCACCATTTCTGCTTTGTTTTAGACCCTTTCCATCAATTCCCCACCACAGGTCTCTCCTGAAAACTGACTTTAGTTGTATAACTTTAAATTGTATTATCTTTGTTTAAAAAGCAGCCAGCAGAGGAAACGATCCCATTTATTTGCAGCTTATTTCTATTCCCCATGATTTGATTCTTGTAATATTCCCTCCAGGAATTCAAGATGGAATATTGTTGATAAAGCAAAAAGCTGAGGTTACAAAAAGAAAGTCCTTGAAACTGTGGCATTAAATGTAAAACTAGAGACTGACTTTTAAAAGCCACCTGGAATTCTGGTTGGAAATCACACCTGTGTGCAATGAAGAGGGAGGGAATGTACATGGAAAGGTGCTCCAGGCACAGATCCACTGCAGGTTAAAGAACATGCCAAATAGGCACAAAACAGTTTGCGATTGGACAGTTGTCAAGTTGTCTATGGCTGAAGCATCTGATGGCTCTTTTAAGCTTCATTGGCTGGCAAAGTCAACATCTATTCAGTTTAAAAGGACTCCCATTCATTGCTTTGAAAGAGCTTGGATGGCTTTCATTTAAATCTACTTCCTGGTTGGAATGAGGTGGGGGAGGGGAGGTTTTGCCAAAAGAGAAGCAGAGCAGGGGGCGAAAGCAGCTTCCTGGCCTCTCCTGCCTGCCTGGATCAGAGTTCCCACTCTTGTGTGGAGGCATCGAAGTTGAAATCGAATCAAATATCTTTTATTAGATCCTTTGAGCAGCCTTTGCAATCTAAAAATAATAGCGATTATGAGGATAGGATTACAGTTTTTTTTAAAATAAATAAATAAATATTATTTTATAATAATAAAATAGGGAGGGACAGTAACAGGATAGTAAAAAAAAGGAGGAGCAAAGTTAAAGCTGCTTTTGCTGATGCTAAATGCTACATCTGGGTAAAGGGAGGGGGGAAAGACACATTTCCTGGTGGTCTCCCATCCAAGCCCTATCCGCCCCCAACCCCTTTAGCTCTCCAAAGTGAGCCAAAAGCCGCCGCCCCCTTGAACCCCCCCCCCGCAAACTCTCCCCCCATGGAAGTGGCCGCTCCCCTATCATGGAAGCCCCCCACCCGCAACTCCCGTTTCTGCTAAGCGGAGACACTGCTTCCGCCCAACTCCTTGCTCGGCTTTGCCAGGCGCCACTGCGCATGTCTCCCGGAAGCCTCGCGAGACTACCGCGCAGCCTCCGTCGGGAATTCTCGCGAGGCTGGAGCGGAGAGGCCTCTTCCCCTTTCCTGGAGCCTCGGAGGGTCGCCGCTCTGATCGCCGCCCGACGGGTGAGTGGAACCCGGCCGTCTTGCGTGTTCCGGGCCCCCGGCCTCGCCCCCGCTTCCCCTCCCGCTAAGTCCGGGACACGCATGTCCCCATTATACGTAACTGCACGTGGGAAGGGCCGACACGTGTCACCGCCGCAAATTGGATCTCCCTCCTCTTCCCCTTTTCTCTGGAAAGGCCCCGGTGTGTGTGGGTGTGTGAAGTGGGGGACGGACCCCTGCGCCTTCGCCGACCCCTCCTTTGGGGAGACGTTCAATTAAATCCCAGAAAAGGGTCTGAAAAGGCGGGTTGGGGTAGAACTCGGGTGGCCCCCACGTGTCCGTCCGTCCAGGTTGCAATTCCTCCTTTCCACGGGAGCAGAGTAGAATGAGTATAGAATATAGAACAGAATCGAAAATACAGAAAAATATAATGCAGAACAGAATAGAAAATAGAATAGAATTACTTTATTGTCACTCTAAATGTGCATTAATCGGCATAGATTAAAATGAAACTTCGTTGCATGAAGCTCTCAAAGGGCCCCTACCTCCAACAGACGCTCCATGGCCTTGACAGAATGAATAAATACAAAATTATTCCTATACCCGCCTATCCTCTATGAGACGGAGAAACAGCACAGTCTAGTTCGGATGTAGACATAAATGCAGGCAGTTCTGGGTGGGAAAAGGGCGTTTTCTTTATGCATGTATTTGATTTTTTTGTGTGTGTGCTGCCTCGATTAACACGCTATGCTCTTTCTGGGGTTATCCCAGGTTGGGGTTGCATCCATGCCAATAAAGAAAGTGGAAAAAGAAGATGCTAAAATGGGCGTTTGGGGGTGGGGTGAGGGATCAGGATGCAGCAACTCTGCCTTGTCTTTTTCTGGCTTGCAAGTCCGGAAGCTAACTTGGGTTATCTTTTGGACCTGGGTTTTCTCCATCAGTCCCTGGCCTCTTTCACCAAAGACTGTGAAGTTCTCTTAGGCCTAAAGTGCTTGGAAGCTTTGCATTGATTCATATCCATTTCAAGAAAGGAAAGAATCATTTTGTGAACAGATTTTATTCTCTTGTTTTTTCACAAACTGGGGCTTATATGGTCCAGGGTCTCCTGCTTGATCAGGGAGTTGGACTAGAAGACCTTAAAGGTTAAGGTAGAATAACAACTATGCCTCTTAGAGCTAGAAGAGAAGGCGACATGTATGTTTCTCTGTTTGAATTTATTTTGATAATAAATAATAGACATGACTGAAAAACTTCAGCCTTCTTTTGGACTGCAAGGGCAAACAGTATAATTCAACACATAATTGATGTGAAATGTTTACAGAGACTTGTTTTGGAGAATAACCTTCAGTTTTATGGGTAATTCTGGAGGCTTTAGTTACATTTTTTATTTATTCACTTGATATTTTTCTCCCTTGTGTGCAGGATTAAAAGGGGTCAAAATAGAATAAGTCTGTTTTGACTTTGGCCTCTGAATAGAGGCTTAAGAGTCATAAAGTCAGCCACTTGATGGTCCTGTAAGAACATAATTGTGTGTTTATGTGGTCAAGGTGCTTTCTAGACTTTATTTGTTTTGAAGGTTGCTGTTTCTTCTTCTTATTTTTAAAGTTGAAGAGCCACAAAGAGGATTATGCATGATGTTGTTATGACTCCCATTTTCCATCTTGGCTTGGTTTCCTGCTAATGTTCCCTCCTTAATTGTTTTCCCAGTAATTAAGATTTCACTTTTCATTAGTATGGAAATTCTGCTCCTTTTACTGTTTTGTTATGTTTACCTATGTGCCAAGGGTGATATATAAATGCCAAGGGCATTTACACAGACACACACACACACACACAGACACACACTTTTCACTTTTCATTAGTATGGAAATTCTGTTCCTTTTACTGTTTTGTTAGTGGAGCACTCAATTTGCACATTTCTCCTTAGGGAATACAAATAGTCACATTAAACCTCAAAAGAACAGTAGGCAAGCTAGGATCCTGGATTCCCGAAAATCTGTTTCCTGACAGACCTAGATTGCAAGAAGGTTTGAAAAACATTGGAAAACCAATCTCATTCCCCCCTCCTTTTTCCCTTCAAGCAAAAAGTGATTGCCTGAGTCCCTGTACCACAGGCAAGCTTTCAAAATATTAAATTGTGCTTGCTATGCTTCCAGATTCAAGGCCCATTCCTAATTAGCCACAGTGCTAATCGGATTAACCAGTTTTATATCTCTCCATAATCTATGAGGTAGGATAATGGAGCTGAATATGAAAAGTTGCACAGGAATAAGTGTTTAAATTTACAATAATGTAATGGAAATTTAGGTTTGCTAAATTGCAAACATGTAATGGTGCAATTTTGTATGATTGCCAGTTCCTTCTTTTAAAGCAATTTTGTGCTTTGATGAAAAAGGGTGTAACTGCATCAGTATGTCAGGTTCTCAGACGTAACACACTGATTAACCAGAAAAGTGCTGCCGAAATAAAAGTGGTGCTTTTTTTGAAACTTTATTTTAATATGGTGGATTTTCAGCAGCAAAAATGCAGTCTTGCAAAAGCTGAAGTTCCTCTTTTGTAGGCTATTATAAGCCACAAAACAGTTCTTGTGGGGGGGAAAGTGTGCAGAGAGGCCTTTTAAAAATATTTTTGTTCCCTTCTCTGACTTTTCAGGTGTCAGATATGAGATTTAAGAAGCTGGAAATTTACTGGTGTTAAAATAGTTTGAGGATTTTTTTTTTCCAAATAAAGCCATTTTGCTCTCTGCATGACAACTATAAGCGTTTCCTACAGGGTCTTTGGTTGCACTTTTTATTAGTCAGCTGACATCATCCTCATTCAGGGTGGTCAAATTCCAAATATAATTGACAAGCATCAATTATATATTAAATGACTCTTGGGAACAATCAATTTTACACTTACCAGTATGCAGATTACAAAAAGTGTTTTATGTTTACCTATGTGTCAAGGGTGATATATAAATGCCAAGGGCATTTATATATACACACACAAACACACAAACACACATGATAATCTTCAACTTACGACCACAATTGAGGGCAACATTTCTGTTGCCAAGCGAGATGGTTGTTCAGTGTTTTTTTACCTTTCTTGCCACATTTGTTAAGTGAATCATGGCAGTTGTTCAGTTAGTGACATAGTTGTTAAGTGAACCTGGCTTCCCCATTAACTTTGCTTGTCAGAAGGTTGCAAAAGGGGATCACATGACCCCAGGACACTGCGACCGACATAAATATGAGTCAGTTGCCAAGTGTCTGAATTTTGATCACATGACCATGGGGATGCTGAAACAGTCATAAGTAAATAAAATAGCTGTGAGTCATTTTTTCCAGTGCTGTTGTAACTTCGAATGGTCACTAAATGAACTGTTGTAAGTTGAGGACTACCTTAAGTGTCTAGTAGTGTTGAAAAGGTAGCAGGCCTCTTATTTGCATAGGTATAAATCTCTGACTGAGATGAAATTTAGTGGAAGTGGAAGAAATTAGAAATTTCTAAAGTTAATACATACCATTTTCCAGAAAAGCAGCTGCGAACAAGATTTTCCTGCTGAAAAATAGAAGCAGCAAATATGCCACACTCCCCCCCTCCTCCTCCCTTGGATTGCTGCTTGTGAATAGATACACCACTTAATGAATGAATGAGTTTTCCTTAAGTGGATGGATTTAAGACAGGCCATTTCAGCCAACCACAGCATTTCACAAGGCACATAACTGTTTACCAAGTAAATATGGAACAAGCATTAATCCCTTTGTGCCTTTCTGTTTTTGGATTAAGCAAAAGATGAAAATCACCCCCCCTGTGCAATGAAGCACAGGGGGTGAATTGTAGCGGCTTGTGGTTTTGGGGTGGTGCCTAGCCTGGCCTCTGCAGACCAAACAAAAATCCAGAATGAGCCCTATGAACATCTGGAGGAAGTAAGGAAAATTGCCAGGCCAGCATCTTCACAACAATCCTGCTAGGCTTGGGAAGTTTGGGAGATGGCCTCAGCAAATCATCATCATCGTCATCATCATCATTAATATAAAAACAACAAAAACAAAGGCAGAATATAAGGAAAAACAGCTGGATATCAGATTAAATAGATGGAAAACCAAAGCTTTGCATGGACAGCACTTGAAAAACATTGAAGGAAAATGTGATGACAACCTTACATGGACATGGCTTAAGATGGGAACCACCAAGAAAGAAATGGGAGATTTAATACTGGCTGCTCAAGAACAAGCACTACATATTAATGCCATGAAAGCGAACATACAAAAATCCACTGACAATCCTAACTGCTGACTTTGCAACAACAAAGTCTAAACTGTTTCACATTTAATATGTGAGTGCAGCAAAATCTCGCAAACTGAGTACAAAGCTAGATACTACTGAGTTGCTAAATTAGTCCACTGGTGATTATGGAAAAAAAAACACCCTACCTGTATCCGAAAAGTCATGGGAACATAAAGTGGAAAAGGTTCCAAAAATGAGATGGTGGAGACTTTCAAATACAGACGGATCGTCATTTGGAACATAACAAATTCGAAGAAAATGAAGTAGAATAAATCACAAAATATTGCGACCTGGCCATCGAAACTACACGGTTATGGATAAAACATGTAACAGTGATACCCATTGTCATCGGGGCACTTGATACCATGTCCAAGAATTTTACAAAACACATCAAGAAATTGCAGCTTCCTGCAATAACACCAGCAGAACTGCAAAAAACTACGCCGCAAAAATACTGCAAAAAAAAAAATATATTTTAAAAAGATATTTGGTTGTTACCTAGGATGCTGGCGGCAACCTGTAACAACCATTGGCACTAGTCAGTGGTATTTATGGCACATTTTTAAATGTTCAGTTGACTGAGTTTCATCTTTAATGAATAAAAAAGAATAATACAATAATTCCATAAATGTTCCATGTTTGATCTGAAAATCCCAGTATTTTGTAATTTAAAAAAATATTTGCAATTTTCTTAATGTTTAAATTGATTAACTAATTTAATCTAAACATTTTTTAAAAAAAAATACAAATACTGAATTTGCAGATCAATCTTGTTCTTATGAAGAAAATAAAAGAAAAAGAAATCTGGTTTTATACAGGCTGGATCCTTGGAGCAATAACTAAAGGGCTCCCTTAATAATTGGAAAGTTTGAATTTATTGGACCTCATTACACCAATTTTACAAAAAAAAAAAAGGTTTTCCTTGGAACCTCCTATATCCTTAGATTCTATCTTAAGAATTCTTAAGTCCTTAGGACTTTAATTATTAAGTTTTTGCCAGTCTTAAGTTGTGAATCTAATTGCAGATGATTCAATAATAATAACAGAATCAGAGTGGATAAAAATTGATGATTTTTTTAAAATTGGATTTTTAAATTTTAAATTGGATTTTTTTGATTTTTATCAAATTTATTTTAATAAACAGCTTTTGGAATAAAAAATCTATCAAAAGATAGTTTTCTATTTAAGATATATTAATAATTTAGTTTATTGAGCATGAAATGGAGCTTAGTTATGTAGCATGAGGCTATATATTCTGCAATATTTACATTTTTGATAAACCCATTCAATGAATCCAAGCTCTTCAAGCTGAGATAACATGCACTGCATTGATGCATTCATACAATTTCACGGTAACCATGAGATAAATCATAAAGTTTATCCTTTATCCCACTGTTTTGCAAATCTATGTACACCACAAACTGTATGATTGTTGGAAGAGAAATGCATCTGTACCACCAGGCTCTAAGTGTGAGGAGGAAGGACAAGCAATAAAAATGAAAGTGAAACCTTCTAAACAGCTTATAAATATAATATTAAAGAGCGCCTGTCATTTCAGAGCCATCCTGGCTGTTCCTGTTAGTGGACATCCACTCAGCTGCTGCCTGCCATGTCCCTCATCTTGTTGTGTCCCTGCCGCATCATCAGCCGTCCTATTAAAGTGAATGGGATGATCAGTGAGTCAACAGCGGGTCAGAGGAGGAGCTGCTGTGGGACAGAGATTGTATTGTATTGTATTGTATTTAGTTTATTTATATGCTGCCCTTCTCCAGGAGGGACTCAGGGCGGCGAACAACTCAGGGGGGAAAGGGAACATAAACAACAGTACACATAATTAAAATACACGAAAATCACACAGCCATACCAGTCAAGAGGGGAGGGGAACTCATCAACCCCAGGCCTGCCGGCACAGCCAGGTTTTGACGGCTTTCCAGAAGGCCTGGAGAGAGGTGAGGGTCCGGATCTCCGCGGGGAGTTCATTCCAAAGGGCCGGAGCTGCTACAGAGAAGGCCCTCCCCCAGGTAGTAGCCAGATGGCATTGGCTAGTAGACGGAACCTGGAGGAGGCCAACTCTGTGAGATCTAACGGGTCTTTGGGAGTTAATTGGCAGCAGGCGGTCTCTCAAGTGACAGTCGCTCTTTAAAAATAATGATTTCAATCAAGTTAATTTAAATCAAACTTTTTTACTAGTTTACTAGGCTTGATTTAAATCAAATCCACCCTGAAGTGGCACCCATGACTGCATATTGTTATGGAAAAGAACAATAATACATTAAACATGTATGCTGCATGACTCTGGGTGGTTCACAGTTTAATTACAATAAAACCAATAAAAAGTGATAGATGACAATCATAAGGAAGTGTTGGATTCCCTGGGCAAAGGCCCAGATGAAAAAGAAATTGGACTGTAAACGGCTTGTAACTTATAGCCCCAAAATATTTAAGGGAATAGAATATTTTGTTGAATCCTGCACCTTTGTAGGACACAAGACTTTTCTTGGTTCAATTCTTCTTTTCACAAATAACCCATTGTGAATCTGATTAACTAAAGGGCTGTTCTGAGGAACAGAAGACGGCAAGTGGAAGTTACTCTACCTTCACCCGTATGTGTTCAAAATCTCCTTGTCCAACTTCCCAGTTTTTGATCTTGAGGGAGAGGGGGATGTTTTCCTCCTGTTGTATTAAATACAGAAAGTTGTCCTGTGCAGTAGCGAGAGACATTTGGGCTGTTGAGATCCGGACTCCGGTCTGGATCTCAACAGCTCAATAAACTTTCAGCCTGCCACAAAGTGGGTCAAAGCACCTGAAGGCAGGACAAGAAACAACAGATGGAAACTAATCAAGGAGGGAAGAAACCTGGAATTAAGGAGAAACTTCCTAACAGTGAGGACAATTAACCAGTGGAACAGAAGTTTCCTCCAGAAGTTGTGGGTGCTCCATCACTGGAAGCTTTCAAGAAGAGCCTGGACAGCCACCTGTCTGAAAAGATATAGTGTCTCCTGCTTGATCAGGGAGTTGGCTTAGAAGACCTCAAAGGCCTCTACAGCTCTGTTCTGATTGATTGATCCATGGAGGTCTCCACTCTGAAATGCAATTCATTGGGGTGTACTTGGATAAGACCTCCACATTTATTTCGCTAGGTTTCTAGAATAAAAAAAGTGAAAAAAGAAGAACCGCGTATATTCCTGGTCCTGAAGATGGGGCACAGCAGAGGTATAATGAGAATTATTTTTGAGTTGACACAAAATTCAGGTAGACCCCCTTGCCCCTGTTTCCTTAGAACACTTGAAACGGCCACGTTGGATTCTGAATTTTGCAAGTTGAAATTGAACTCCTTTGAGGGCTAGGTAGGTGGTGGAAATGCTGCTGCAGCTGGTATCATCTGTTTGGAGACTGTACCAGAAGGCCTCGCTCCTGCGGTCTTGGCCGAGAGGAGTGGCTCGATTGGGACGGGGCAAGGCATACGGTTCACTTGGGCCTGAAAGGATTGGGGGCGGGTTTTCTCCCAGGCGCAGGGTCTGTGTGGGGTGTGTGTGTGTGGAGGTGGTGGTCCCTGGTGCTTGACCTGCTTGGAAAAGCCATCCTCATTTTAACCCTGCCTGAGATGGTCCTGAATTGCTTGTGGGAAGGGAAGGGAATTCTTCCTTTGCCCAAGTGGGATTGTCTCCCGTGCAGAAGCTCTTTGTGTACATGCAAAGCAACAGAATAATGGCAATCATAACACATGATTATGAGCCCAAAATTTCGGTTGTTAAGTGAGACATTTGTTAAGCGAGTTTTGTCCCAGCATACGGCCTTTCCTGTCGTAGTTGTTAAGTTGAATCACTTCAGCTGACAAGTTGTTAAGTGAATTCAGCTTCCCCATTGACTTTGCTTGTCAGAAGATTGCAAAAGGGGAACATGTGACCCTGGGACATAACGACAGTCATAAGCACGAGTTAGTTGCCAAGCATCCCATTTATGATGACGTGACCATGGGGATGACGCAAAAGTCGTAACTGTGAAAAACAGTCATAAATCACTTTTTTCAGTGTCACTGTAACTTTGAACTGTCACTAAACAAACTGCTGTAAGTCGATGACTACCTGTAGTAATCATACAATAAGAGGGATGGAGTAAGAAAGAGGATAACAACAACAGGTCAAGATCTGGTGGGATCTCTGGATACGCCTGGTGTCATTATTGGGGAGAGGAAAAAAGTCTGGTTCATTGATTATTGCAATACCAGGGGATGCACAAATTGGAGAGAAAAACTAAGAAAAAGAACAAAATATCAAGATTAGCAAATTGAAGTTGAGCAACTGTGGAGGAAGAAACCAAGGGTTGTACCATACAGGAGCCCTTTGAGTGATACCTGCAGGGCTGCCCAGGTACAGGGAAGTTTTGAACTTATCAGACCTGAATATCCTGACTTTGAAAAAAAAACCCAACTTACTCAGAACTGCCAATATACTCAGACGTTATCTTAAGAGCTCTTTTAGCTCCTTGGCTAACAGTTAAGTTTTTACCAGTCCCAGACTGTGAATTGAATTGAAGATTAAATCATTGTCATCATCACGATCATAACAACAACAATTATACAGCCATGCTACTAAAGTGGTCTTAACACCACACGGATGCAGAAATAATAGCTTCTTTTACAAAATAGACATTTCTAGCCATTTTGCAATAATTCCAATTTGCATCTCTTTCCTTCCTGAATTGCTTCTTTGCTGCTCTTCCTTTCTGAGGAGTTGCTGGGCAGTTTTCAATCTTTTTCCCTCCTCCTCCACAGCCGTGCAAGGCGGACGTGCAAGGCTGTGCTCCAGCTGTGGCGGTGTGGCCACGTGGGTTTTGGGAGGCGCGGCCAAAGCAGGGCCGGGCCTGAAATGTGCCCTGGCAAGCAGGTTTTAAAGCAGGCTGGGCTGCTGATAGTGATCTGGTGTGCTGCAGAAGGCGGCTGACCGACAGCTCTCCGTCAGCTGGAACTTTCTCTCCTCTGGAACAGAAATTGTGGTATGCAGGAATCGGGGGGGGGGAGGGGGGGAGGAAGAAGGAAGGGGTAACATTACCTGGCAGCAAAGAATAAAGCAGGAATAATTCCCAACTCTGGAAGTTGGCTAACAGAAATTGAGGTTGTAGAATTTGCTGCTTTGCTAGCTGTCTGTTTTCTCCCGACTGAGATCAGACCACAACCTCCTTTAATTTGGAAGATTTTTAATTTGGAAGATTTTTTAAGGGAACAAATGGGTTCATAGGATGGGGTTTTTGCAAGGCTTCTGCACACGGCAGAGTCTGACTTACAAAACATGTAAGAAGATTTTCCCAGATATTGGGAAAAAGTCAGCAAAATATCTTGTATAATCAGGAATCGATCACTGAGAGCATCAGAGTCAAACCGGTGCCTAAATTCTGCACTGAATTAACGCCATTGAAGGAGAAATTAAAAACTTACATTATTTTGAGGCGTCCTTTGTTCTCTCTTTCTTGTAGACATTTCGATACCAAACTAGGTAACATTGTCAGTGTTAGAAGGGGGTGGGGTTTGAATTAATCAATTTAATTCAATTTCAAAGTTATATAGCCCAGAGGATATTAATCTTGCTCTTTCCAGAGAGGCCTTCATGGCACTTCTTAAAACTGATCAGCACTTCTTAAAATTGATCAGCTGATCAGTTTTTTATCCAGCTTTCTGGGAATAAGTGTTTATTTTGATATCCTTCTATTGTTTCTGTTTGTTTTATTTTGTTGCTGTGTGCTTTGCTCTTTTACACTAAAGTTGTAGAGGTTTTATTTCTACTTTCCTGGATTTTATTGATTTGAACTTGGTACTTCGATTATAAATTAACTTTCAGTTAAATAAATTATGATCTGGGTTGTTTTACTTAGCCTTGAAATTTAGCTTTGTTAGGGTTGCAGAATATGATTTAGTTTTAGGCCAGGATTGGCATATCTGGATCTATTCCCTAGTTCATTGGGAGGGGTGGTGGTGTTCTCATTTACTATGCTTTGTACGAACTATAGTCCAGAAGCAGCAGTTTAACTACTGAAAACTTTTGTATAGTCAGAAAACAGATAGGATTTTGTTCTAAATGCTTATTTTGTATGAGGAACACCTTAAATTAGGGAGAGGGGAAACTTTCAAACTTTCTCCTCTCATCTCAGCTACCTAAAATTGCACAGTTAGATGAATTAGATGTTTCAGAACGGTGGGCTTCAATCCAAAAGCTACTGTAGGAAACGTTAATTCAACACCTGTAGGAAAACAGAGTCAGAACGTGAATAAACAAGCCAAAAAATGCTTGCAATGTAAATTAAGATCCACCGTGTGTGTGCATGTTTGTGTATGTGTGTGCGTGCGCGTGTATCTGTCTGTCTCTGTCAGTGCAAAGTTTGCAGGTAACTGAAGCATGTTGCTAGATGAGCTTAAAACATGAGCTGCGTGTTGCAGACTGTATCGGCGTAAGAGTTGGGAGAGATGCCACAAAGTTGTTAGAACACTGCCCCACACCATGCAGCGCTTTTGTAGGCTAGAAGTGGGAGTCCACAGCTGGCGATTGAGATGTCACTGCTGGGGCTACCAAGCAAAGGGACTTTTTTCATCCCAACCCCGACGAGCTGCTTTGGAAATCAGGGATCATAACATTCAATGTTTATTTATTCTCAAATTGCTATATTCTCCTTGCTGTCTTTTTAGTTGTTTATTCTATTGTCCCAATACTTTGCTACTGTTATATTGACCCTTCTTTTCATTTCTCCGTCGTTATTGTTGTCAGCCGCCTAGAGCAGCCCCACAGCGACATAGGTGGGGCAAATACGTTTAACAAAGAAATAAATGTAACAAATAAATTTCAGTCTTGGGTACCCTGAATTAGCAACGCTGGAGGTATTTGCCAGTTGACTTTAAAAAAACAATTGGGAGAAAATCACCAATGAAGACGTGTGTCGATTTTGAGGGTCCCAAATTGGCAAACCAGCTCTGAAAATTGAAATAGCGAGAGCACTTAGACATATACTACTTCACAGTGTTTTACAGCCCTCTTTTTACAGAGTCAGCCTCTTGCCCACAACAATCTGGGCCCTCAGATTACCAACCATGGAAGGCTGAGTCAACCTTGAGCTGGTCAGGATCGAACACCTGGCAGTCAGCAGAGTCAGTCTGCTGTACTGCACTCTAACCATTGAGCCACCAGAGTTGAGAGCCTATCATTGTGATAGTCTCATTTCCAGCACTGGCCTAGGACAATTTTTAGGACAAACCACAGATTCTGAACTGGGTTCTTTTTCTCCCTGTTCCAGAATTGTCTAGGATGATCCCATTCCAAGAGAGAAATGGAAGCCTTGGCAACATGGAATGCTTGGACAAGTGTCTGCGGGCCAAAAAAGACCTGGAAGTTGCATTTGCTGAAATTGTCAAAGCCGAACAGCAAGTCAAAGATAACTGGAAAGAGGTATTTGGGATGGGCCTCGAAAGAGGCACTGCTTTGTGGTTCTAATAAGGGGTTAAATCTTTGCTTAAAAGGGCCTGGCTTGGCGAAGATTTTCTTTTAAGCTTCAGGTTTTATGCAGCTCCAGGTAGTTTTCTTGGGGGTTGCAGATTAGGATTCCATCCCGTAAATCTGGGATTTACTAGTGTGGTCCCACCAAAATGCTAACCAGGTTTGACCCTCTTAGGTTTTCCCTAAGTAAGATCATTTAGTTGGTGCCATCTAACTGGTCATCAAGATGGTATGTCTTTCATTTGAGGTACAATTAAAGTATACCTGCTCTTATTGGTAAATTCTTGTATAAGAAACAAATGTGATACATCCTCAGAGCTCAATTTCTCAATCTCAGCACCTTTAAGAACTAAGGTTCATGGTGAACAATGATTAGCTCTTGGCGGGGTGGGGGTGGGGGCGGATCTGAATTCCTTAAATGTCTTGCTTAAGTCCCCATCCCTTCCAAGCCATTGGATCATCTTTTCAGTGCAAGAGCCACCTTGGAACTTGGTTGCTGGAAGGAATCCAGGATCCCGGAGGATCTCCTCCTTCCATTGGATGGCAACTCAACCCTGCCTGAATTGCAAAATGTGGGGATAGGAACAGGAGGGACGAGAGATCTGAATGGGAATAATAGGATTATAGAGATGTTTTATGGGAGATTTTCCAATTCTTGTCCCAAAGGTGCTTTTTTTCCCCTTTTTCTTTTTTTACAAAAGGCAACTGGACTACCTTGGGGTTTTTCTTTT
This sequence comes from Thamnophis sirtalis, assembly GCF_051295495.1. Taxonomy (NCBI): domain Eukaryota; kingdom Metazoa; phylum Chordata; class Lepidosauria; order Squamata; family Natricidae; genus Thamnophis; species Thamnophis sirtalis. The sequence goes on from NW_028261395.1 coordinate 15,290,009, forward strand.
CTTTTCTTTGAAAACATTCTCATCTATGAAGCTTCTTCAGTTCAGTTCCAAGAAGGTCCAGTTGCCTTTTGGAAAAGCATCTTTGGGAGGAGAATGATAGAGGTGGCTTCTTCTCTCTTTAAAGGTAAAAGCTCAGGTTCACAGCTGCATCAGTCGCCACCTGGAATGCCTACGAAGCCGCGAAGTTTGGCTGTTGGAACAGGTTGACCTCATTCAACAGCTGAAGGAAGAGGCTTTGCAGCAACAAGCGCAGCAGCTCTGTTGGGTAAGAGCTGATGGGCCTTCGGATCTTCTTCCTGAGTCCAGAATGACGGGAACTTTGCCTTGGCCTTGTGCTGTTTGTTTGTGGCACAAGGCTGCAGCTTCGTATCTCAACCTTAGGTGATGCTGGCTCATCCTGTTCCTAGTGAGGTCATGTATTTTTGTTTAATTTCCAGTTGTTGGGACAATTCAGCAGCCTCATCCGCCAGCTGGAACAGCCTCAAAGCGGTGATCTCACAAATCAGATTTCGGCGTGTTTTGAGAGGTGAGCCCTCCAAGAGACTTTGAATGATCGTTTGTTTATTTATCTTGGTCATTTTCCACGCCATTGTGGTCTGTGACATCAACCTTTCTGGTTCTATCATGCAAAATGAACCGGAGTGTTAATTTTGGAGATATTACCACCTCTGTGGGTGGAAACGGGGGATTTGAAGATTCAGTTTTCTGCATAAAAATTGCTTGATTTTTTTTTTGTTTGGGAAATGGCTTACCGCCTTTGTTTCTTTCTGAATTCTTTTGCCTTCTCCCCTAAGTCTTGGCAGTTTGACTCTCCAGCCAGAAGAAACTTCCGTCCTGAACTTTGAGGCTGACGTAGCATTTCTTCGCCAGGCAATCACTTCGTTCGGCTCCATTAGAACAATGGTGAGCAAAAGGAGCTGTGTCCTCATGCAGGGATTTTCAACCTTCTCACAGATTGGGCCACTTTTAGGACATGGCAGTATTCCAATACCACCAGTAGCTTAGCAAAGTGTCAAAAACCTAATGACTAAAAAGAAAGAAAAAAGTTATCACTTTTTAAAGTACTTACCACACTTTTAATGGGAAGCTTGTGCCTTTTTCTCGGACATTAAACTTTGCACTGGAGAGTTGGCGACCCCACAGCTTCACTGACTCTCCCACGGGCTCATCCTCCCTGTTCAACCCTTGTCTAGGACAGGGCTTTGCAACCCGTGGTACAGGTACCACATGCCAGGTGCTGAAGTATCACCAGTGGTCCATGGACCAGGGGTTGAAAAGGCCTGTTCTAATGGGTGCAACTTGGAAACCTACACAGGTAGTCCTTGGCAGGACAATTCATTTAGTAACTGAAGTTACAAAAGACCCTGAAAAAATAATAATTTCGTACCATTTTCTTCTACTTATGACGATTGCAGTACCCCCACGGTCACATGATCAAGATTCATTTATAGCGGTCGCAACGTCCCGGGGTCAAGTGATCCCCCTTTACAACCTTCTGACAAGCAAAGTCACTGGGGAAATTGATTCACTTAACAACCATGTTAGTTACTTAACAATTGCAGTGATTCACCTAACTGGCAGGAAAGATCATAAAATGGAACAAAACTCACTTAACAACTATATCCTTTAGCAAGAGAAACTTTGGGCTCAATTATGGATCCTAAGTCAAGGACTAACTAATGAAAACCCAGGTTCCTGAACAACCATGAAGGCTTATATGGAGACTGGAGTTTATTCCATCTCTTTCAGAACACTTGTCTTGAAATAGCTACCATATTCCTCCCAGACTTTTTCAAATTCCAAAAGATAAGTGACTCTATCTGTTATTTCTAAACATGTGTGAGCAGTTAACTTTCTGTTTGTTTGAAAAAATGGCTTATCATCTCTGTTTTTTGTTTTTTTTTTAATAGCAAACTTCCGATAAAGACGATTCTGCCCCTTGGATCTCTGTGCAGAACTGTCCTGTGACAGCTAGTTTCGAAAAGGTGAATTGCAGATTTGTTTAGAGGAACTGAAATTAGAGGGAGGCGGCAGCAGAGTTTTCAAACTTTGTCTTCTCTTGCAGTTTGCTAGGAATGCCAATTTGGTCTGGTCTGGTGGATAAGGCTAGAAATATCACTTAGCAATAGCACTTAGACTTATATAACACTTCATAATGCTTTACAAGCCCTTCTAACTGATTTACAGAGTCAACAATCTGGGTTCTCATTTTACCAACCTTGGAAGGATGGAAGGCTGAGTCAACCTTGAGCTGGTCAGGATTGAACTGCTGGCAGTTGACAGAATTAGCCTGCAATACAACATTCCAACCACTGGACCACCAAGCCTCTAGGGAGATGATCTAAATCCTGCCTTAGCTATGAAAGTCAGCTGGTTGACTTGGGCTAATCACTCTCTCTCTCAGCCCAACCCACCTCCCAGGGTTGTTGTTATGAGCGAAAATAGGAGAAGGAAGGTGTGATAGATATGTTTGCTGCCTTAAGTTATTTGTGGGGGGGGGGGGAAGGCGGGATATAAATCAATACATTAAAAAAATGTAGTGTTCCAGGAAGAGAGATTAATTTATCTCCACAAGAGAACATACAATTGAACTGTAGGAACATAATTTTAAGTCCTTAAAATGCACAAATAGGCTGGTGGTTGTTCAGAATTCAAGTCTAAAGAAAGAATTATTCTAAAATCCAGAAATTTTCAGTGGCACAGACACTCGAACATTCTCCTCAACGAGGCTTCCAGAAACTTTTATCTATCCTTGAGGGGAGAGAGTGGATATTCCCAGGGTGGGTTTTGTCTGGGATTAAACTGACCTTCAGTTTGTTCTTCATTACTAGTCAAAGCCTTTCCGTGGAACGCTGGGTTGCCCTCTCTCTGACTGGCTTCTTGGAACCAAATCCGATGGTGCATGCTGTATCCCTTATGCTCCTAGCTACAAGCAGGAGGACTGGCTCTTGAAAACACCTACTGAGGAGGCCAATCAGGTATTGCCATCTACTGTCTTCATTTATAGAGAAGGAGGGATTCTGGTCATGTTGGAAAAGATGGACCCAAATACATAGCCAAATGGTTTATTTTCCAAGAAATGCTGACATAACGACTCTGAATATTGGGGGTTTCTTCCTGTTGTTAAGGAGTGTAAGGTTTCATGGTATGATGGGCAACAAATCAATCTGTCTGTCTCTCAAAAGAAGTGGAACTGGTGGATCCAAAGTTGTTGTTCTTGGAACATTGAGAGTGAAATGGGATTTGTAATCTTAATCTTGCTGCTGTTTTCCCAAGAAATAGCAATAGTGCTTAGAATTATTACACCCCTCTTAAGCGGTTTACAATGTAGAAGCATTATTTGCTTATTACGCACACACACACAACACACACAGTCTGGGTCTTCATTTTACCGACCTCAGAAGGGTGGAAGGCTGAGCCAATCCAGCTCAAACTCTAGGCTGTGGACAGAGTTAGCCTGCAATACTGCATGCTACCTTGATGGATCTAAATGCTTGTGGTGTCGTCTTCTCCTTAGGATTCCAAGCCTTCGGAAGTGTGTTACTTGGAGAAAGCATGGGGAGACCTGAGAAATCTGGAGAACTGGCTTTTGCAGAACCAACCGCGAGACTTTTCTGAGAGAACGGAGCTCCGCCGACGGAAGAGCTCGACTTCTACCATTGCTTCCACCTTGTCCATTGAGAAGATTAATGAGTTGGAGCTCTTTGAGCAAGATGACACCGATCTTTCTGAATGGCTCCTCGTGCCTTCTGAACCCCAAAACGAGAATGCCTCCGATGAGAAGTGGAAATGGGTTTTTAAGTCTTTCCGGGAGGAATATAACCCGAACGATTGGCTCCCTAAAAATGATTCTTGCAATCATTGTTGCGGCGGTCAAGCCACTGGGGTAGAGATAGAAAATCTCGGCAATCTGAAATGCCTTAACGAGCACCTGGATGCGAGGAAGCCGCCGAACACCGACAGCTGGCTTCTGCAGCAGCCCGCTTTCAGAGTCGAGGACCTATGCAGAGCCAATGAGCCGTGTTCCAGCTTTTCCGAGTGCGCGTGTGACGAGAACTGTGAAAAGGAAGCCTTGTGCAAATGGCTTCTCAGGAAAGAAGGCAAGGATAAAAACGGGATGCCACTAGCGGAGGTCTCCGAACTCGAGGCACGTCTGCCTGTGCTGAACATCTGGCTCCATCCTTCTCGACAAGCAGAGGGGGATTCGGCCAGTTCTGCCATAAAACAGGACACTGTCCGGGAGGTGGCAGAACCTCTGAGAGAATTGCAGGAGACCTCATTATCCTCTTGGCTAGCTAAGCAAGAGGTCAACGAGAAGACCGGCGAAGAGAAGGCGATCCGAGAGGAAGCTGGAGTGAGCCATAAAGGTTCCCTCCTGGAACTACTTGCGCCCTTCCACCTCCCTTTCAACATAAACAGCTGGATCTTGTCCTCAAAAAATGCAGATTTCTCCAGCCAGCCTCTTGTGGAAGATAAATGGCTGCTCCGTAAGAAAGCACACGTAAGGAAGAACCCAGTTCCTTTAACCCACCGAAAGCGCTCTGTGGCATGTTTTAATATAACCCAGGGGGCTCCTCAAAACATGGGGTGCCTTTAAGACGTGGACTTCAACTCCCAGAATTCCCCAGCCAGCTTTGCTAACAGGAATTCTGGGAATTGGAAGCTGCCAAGTCAGAATAGCCTTCACTGGAGAGGCAGTTAACTTTGGTGCCCTCCTGGCCTCTGTTTTATTTGGAAATACGAGACGAAGACTGGTAAGTTTTCTGATCTCACAGAAGCCAATTCTTGTTTCTTACAGGACAGCGACCTTCCTGCTGTTTGCGACCTCTTTGCCTGTATGAAGTTGAGTGGAGAGAGAGAGAAATGGCTCTATCAGACACCTTTGCAGGTAAATGCCTCTCCGTCAAACAAAGTCCACCCAGTTGCATTCTCGCTTTTTGGCTTAACTAACTTCTCCCACAAGACCCCATTCAAGCCAAATCCGCTTTTTGAGAACATGAGGGTTGGTTAGATATCCATTCACTATGCTAGGTTAGAACTAAGCTTTCTGCTTAATTTTAGCCTGTTCAGAGTCCAGTTCTTTTCCTTTCTGTCTGTGATGGAAAGACACAGAGATGTTGAAAGCAACACCCCGGCTTATTTTTAACATCGAAATGTTAGTGTCTAGCTTTCTCATAAGATGCTAATCCAACCAGCATGCTTCTTTTTGTGTTTCGAGAAAATGTGTTGATTCTTAACTGGAAACCAGCAGCTGATTCCAGTGGAAGGTCATGTGGGTTAGGTGTGTCATTTAATGGGGTGAAAATTAATTTTTGCAGATTTTTTAGTGAGGGTGTGTGTCTAAAAATAGGAGTTTTACATCAACATACACCTAATGTGGCTTTTGACAGTTCATTCAGGGGAGGCACAAGCATCAGTTCGCAACGCTAAAAGAGCTGATTCCCCACAAAAGGCTACGGGTTCTCAACAGAGAGGCTGCCCAGATGCCCCATCTTCCTGGCTAAGCATTCAGGTTGCACAAAGCTCCCCTATAAAGAATGGGGCAGGCAGGGCTAAGCACGATTGATCAAATCTTCTCCTGAACATCAGCAATGCCTTTGCGGTTTTGAAATATTCTTACTGGTTGACCCTGATTAGCATTGTTTTTGTTTTAACACCACCATTCTGGGTTTGTTTCCTAGATGTGAAAAAAGTAAAAAACAACCACCCTGCAGTGTGATCCAAACGATTGCTTTGATTTCCTGCTGATCATCGCACATAACCCTGGAATGAGCGACTGCGGCCTGTCGCTTCTCCTGTGTTTTTTGACCATCTGTCTTTTCCAGATTTCAAATGTCACTTTAAAAGCTGTATGTAGCTGGTGTTGAGCTGCAGAAAATGGACCTTTGAGTCCTCAAACAGAAGTGTCCTTGTTGGGTTCTCTTGATCCGGGACGCATTGCAACTCGTCTCACAAAAGCCGTTAAATCTAAGTATTTTGCCAGTATTTTGAAACAAATTCTGACAGGATGACCCTTAGCTGGGGTGGGAGAGGCAGAATTTTGTTCAGAGAACACACCATTGGCCCTTCTTTCCACTCCTAATTCTAAATATATTTACAGAACATGTTCACGAGGTACAGCTCTTACGAAGTCATTAAAACACTTCTGAATTCTGTGTTCTGTATAATTTATACGTACTCTTCTCCGCTGAAAGACAACAGCATGCCCTACAGATTGGCATGGGCACCTGGCAAATTTGGCAATATCCTGATTAACGTGACTGGGATGGGAAGGAGAGCAGGCAAAATTGAGCACAGAGTGGATGAAATGTGTGTGGTTTTAAAGCCCAGTACTAAGTACAAGCTGAATCCATCGTATCGCAGAACAAAAATTAATGTTTATTTCTCTCACGCTATGAATTATAGTCCCAATAGGTTGACAGTAGCCTTAGAAACTTTATGAAATTTGAATACCACTACCTGCTTCCACAATTTGTGGGGGAAACTTTGATAAGTTGTGATGCTAAAATTTTAATTTTTTTAAAAAAATGAAAAATTCATTTTTTGAAGTGCTCTTGGCTTACAGGTACTTTTAATTGCTAGACATTTTACAAGCATAATAGGCCTTCCAGCTGTCATAAGAATTGACTACTGCATTCTCAAAAATCTGTTAAAATCCACTCGTTTGACTCGTTTGCCTTTCAGTGCTTAACAACGTATCTGGTCAGGTTTCTGAGGGGTCTGTGGAAGGCCTGACTGATATGTAATGCAATCAAACCCCCCGCTGTCTTTTACATTAATCCAATGTTTGTGATGCTAATGAAGTATGCCATTAAACCATTGTGAATAAAAAGTACATTTGCGTGAAGTTATTCTTTTCGTAGCTCTGTGGATGGGATTGATCAATTGAAGGTAGAATCTGAGTTGGCCACTGGAACCACAGATGTCCTTTTCCAAGCTTTTGGGCTAATCTTGGAGCACATCTTTGAGGAACGCCTCTCTACTGGAATATAGTGCTTTGGGCTATTCCATGAGTTGTGTTTATGTGGTGCCTTCCTATTTGCTCACACACAACTCACAGAACAGCCCAAAGCACATATTGCAGGTTCCCTAAAGAAGCTCGGGAGAGCAAATCCCTGGTCCTGGTGACCAAAGCAGTTCCAGCTGTGTATCATCCTGGGACATGCAGGCTTGCCTTCATTTGTGGCTTAATGTCTGAAATCTATGAAATGCCTAAGCCCTGCTCTCTCACACACTCACATCAGAGTGGATCAGATTCTCTTAGGCTTCACAGAGGTAAGCTATTAGATAAGCATCAAAATGCTTATCTAATGTAATAATGTAATTCTGGACCTTTTTATACCATTTATCTGCTGTTGATGGGAGAATTGCAAAATTTTATTCAATGTTTTGTTTGGCTCTTCAAAAGCTGTTTTTCCTTACAGAACAGGGAATGTGTTCTGGAACAGAAAGAGCCGGACTTGGAGTGTCTTGGTGAATATATGGGCATATCTGGGAATAGTTTACTGTGGTTGCATCCCATGGTGTTCTCCATTTCCCAGGGTGATCTGCAACCATCCAGGTATGGACCCTGCTGAACGCCCCCAATCACCACGAGCCATTTGTGGCCGTGACAAGGTTTATGGTGTTGGGCACCATAACCTTACAAAAAGAGGAGTATGGTATGTGAGATGTGGCTCCCGCTGCTTTTCTACAAAAGATTAGTAAAGGGTGGTGTTCAACAACATAGCAGAGCTCTTGAACTGTTTTAAGTGGCTGAGAGTGGCAAGAGAAGAGAAATCTACAATGTAAACAGGAGGAGGGGGTGAAGGAAGAGCCAGGCATTTCCAATCCATTTTGAAAGAACTTTACTTAAAAGAAGCCATCAAACCTTGGTCTATATACACTCTAGAAACAGACTTAAAGCAATTGTTTCCCAAACTTTCTTAAAACATGCACTCCAACCTTTATGTCTATTAAGGATTGTCGAAAATTACCAGATCAGGTTTTCAGCTCAGCATCCAGAAAACTCTGTTAAAGAACACTATGGGGTGATAAACATGTCAGTAAAAGGAAAGTGGTGCCCTTGACACACCTGCTGGTTTTGTGTATGCACTGTGAGCGCAACGTTCGTCTCCCTTGCGCCAAAGTATTTCCTACCTACCTTGAATGCTGGCTCCCGGTGCTCTGCTGAGGCCGGGCTATGGGTAGGAGCTTTTAGAAACATCCGTGTGACACGCAGAAGTCAGTTTTTCAGCACACACATTTATTACAGTCAAATCAAGCAATGGTCTCGATGTACAAACTGAGCGAAAGTGAACATGCTTATGAAGACGAGATCTTCCTCTTGGCAGATAACATGGCCCTTTTCACCAGCTGCTGCTCAAGAACCAGGCCATAGCCGTGAGAACTGGTGGTCTTGAGTATGGGGGTGGCTGGGTGTCCGCTAGGTACTGCAATGGTGAAGGGGGTCAGGTCTGATTGCACTGCATGAGTGGAGGCTCTGTCCTGCGCTCAGAGGGACTGCTGCTGCATGGAGCCCCTCATGTGCTCCCAGTTGTTATAGAGCGCGTAGAGACCTGTGAGCATGAGTCCTGCAATGCCACCTCTGGCTATCCCACGCAATCCACCTGTGAGGATATGAAGCAACAGTAAATACAGACATGTCAGCAGCCAGCGTTGAGCAGTGAACTTTCTTCCCCCAAGCAAGGCAAGCACGAGACAGGCAGCAAATAAATTAAAATAATAATAAAGTAAAATATGCAACCAGAGCAAAGGACGTGCAATACGATATATCAGTCAGGTTGAAGCAAGAAGAGGTGGGAAACACAACTGTTTTCACATCAAACATAATTTAAGAATTTGCCCTGTGGGGGCACTTAGGATCTAAAGGGAGGGCACAATAAAAGTGCTTGCCAGAAAAAATGAGCAGCAATGTTGAAGCGACCAGACTGCCAGCAATTAAGGCTAGAAAAGAGCAGCCCCTCATACAGTATGAAAGATTTCCCCCGTTCCTCAATATCCTGAAACCTAAAAAGAATGGAGCACATCAGCAGCCTCCCTGCTGGCCCTCGAATTCGGGCACCTTGAGTTTGCCCTGAAACACATGAAAAGGCAAAACTGAGCCAATGGGCGGGGAATTCCCAGACTTGACTTTCTAACCCTTCTTCTTCCCCTTCTGTCTACCAAGCGATAGGCTTCTGCGGTTCTCCTCCACCCCTGCAATCAGCCTCCTGCTTGGATGAGATAGCAGTAGACTCTCCACCACCACCAGCCTCACAAAGCGAGTGTTTGTCATCACCTCTCGCAAATGCCTACGCCAGCTTTTTTATTTTAAAAAGGGTTTATCCTGACAACTATATCTGGATTTTTCTTCCCTGCTAGTAAGGTCTCTCCGGAACACAGCCCCCTGCGTCTGCAAGCGATATATGCCACTGTGGTCTTGTACACAGGTAGCAGTTAAGAAAAAAAGCAACACCACGACTGGATGGCAACTGTTGGGTTGGTTGTCTCCGTGAGAATGCACAAGTCCTGGTCGATACAAGCATAATAGGTTGTCTTGCTGCAGCTGCTACTCAGATCAGAAGATTTCAAAACTGCAGAGCAGCTCTGTTTGTGTGTGTGTATGTGTGTGTGTGTGTTTTGTCTCCAAAGACTTGTGGACTTCAACTCCCAGAATTCCCCAGCCGGTCATGCTGCAGAGTCTGTTTGTACCCTGCAGGACCAGCAGTCTAATCTTTCTCCGTGTGTGGTGAATATTAACTTTCCTATCTCTTGGAAAGAGCAGGGGCCCACCACAGATAAGTGGATTGACAAGCCACGCCCAGTTATGCAGATGTTATAAAGAAGTGATGATATAAAGTGACCTCTGACTCAACTGTTGAAATGCGCAGAAGCTGTTCACTTTCTGTGGGCCTCCAGCTATGGAGAAGCTGCATGACTCCATTTACACAGGTGTCTCCTTATCCTATGCAATCGGAAGCAGTTTCCTCCCCAAAGGGAAAGTGTGCAATGGGCAGTCCAGCTGATTGGGGAGGGGGGACTGGCATTCTGCTTCCCCCAGTAAAAGAAATTGGGAGAGGCAGGGAAATGGTGCTATCTTGGCCATGGTGTCATCCCTGGGATCTAGACTCCAGGGGATGGGTCTGGGGCCAAAGAGTCCTTCGGGAGCCATTGGGGGTACATCCAAACACTTGGGTGCTAAACAGTCTTGTGATATTCAGAGTGCAAGTCCCACAGTATACAAAGGTTCTGAAACTAGATTCTGAAACGCCAGGACACAATCTGATCCCAAAGTGCCTTTTAAGTGCCAGTCAACTGCCATCAACTTGTCAGTGTGACAAACATGTTGCAAAACATGCTTCAAGAAGAACAAATAAAAAACATACAACACAACTCTATGAAATAACGTCCTCATGTGTCCTGACAAGTATCCGGGTGGCCCTCATTCCCAGGGTAACTTGCTGCCTAGGATTTTACAAGTTCAATGATTGGACAGGCATTTCCCTCAGGTGATGTTAAGCTCCCACTGTTGCTGACTCAAACTTCTAAACAAGAAGCAAGGTGAATACAGAACAACCTTGAGTTAACCCACTCGTTGGGGAATGGGGGAATCCGTTATTCCAGACTGACTGTTAAATGTGGAAGTGTGCCATGTATACCACGCTCTAGGTTGTTTGATCCCGTTACAAAAATTTAAGCATTCTGCATTGTCTTCTGCTACTCCACCTGTGGTCTCTCCATTGCCTCTTGTTTCAAGTGTGCCCTTGAACGAAGTTCTGCTAAGCTGAACAAGGCAATGTCTGTAGTAGCCTAGCTATAAAATTTAAAACACACAATGACTGAACATTTGCCAAAATTTGTAATGTTTCCAAAAAACATCACAAACTCAAAGTATCTTAACAGACATTAGCGCCTTCCCGTTATAAGTCACAGGCAGATACCCTGCACGGAAGAAACAAGTGTTTGCTGCCAAACCTCTGCTGACCGGGTCTGTTTCGCTCAGCACTCGCAATGAAGCCCAGTGCCACACAACTGCATCAGCCGTCTCTGGGACAGAGACTGGCAGAGCCCCAGATGGCCCAGTAATGTGTAACACTGTCAGACACATGGAGTCAGACAGCTGACTCCCACTGGAAAGAAGTCCCCCTTTCCTCCAAAAAAAGAGAGTAAGGTCAGCTTCTTCAGGACATGAAGGAGGTCTTCCATGTGGGGGGGGAGATGCTCTGCCTTGTGTTAAAGAGCCCTCAAAGCAGAGGAAATCCAAGAGTCCCTGTTCATCAGGCAAGGCTTGAAGAGAAAACAGGGCTTCACTGGACTTTACTGGTCAAGTAGTCCTTGATTTAAACAGTTCACATTTAGTGACTGTTCAAAGTTACCTTTTTCATATTTATGACTGCTGCGGGACGTCCATGGTCATGTGATCAAATGCAGATGCTTGGAAACTGACTCATATTTATGATAGTTACGGTGTCCTGGTATCTCGTGAGCCTCTTTTGTGACCGTCTGACGAGCAAAGTCAATGGGAAGGGCGGATTCATTTAACAACCAGGTTACTAACCTAACCACTGCAATGCTTCTCTTAACAATTGTGGCAAGAAAAGTTGTAAAGTGGGGCAAAACTCACTTAACACAAGTCTCACTTAGCAACATAAACTTTGGGCTCGTGTGGCTGTATGTTGACGACTACCTGCATATTATCTTGATATTTAATGTCTATGACACTTTGTTTCAAACAACATATTAAATGGCACTTTGCAGACAAGAGGCCAATTTTTTTATCTAATGGACATCGTTAATGCAAGAAAGGGTGGCCAATATCGGGCGTCACTCTGAGGACAAATAAAACAAAGCTGCCTTTTAAGATTTAAAGTTCACTTTATCTTTAAGCAAATAGAACAAATAGCTTTATTGCATCCAATAATGCCTGACTAAGGCTGAATGGAAGAGGGGGCTGTAAAAGCCGCACTAGGGAGAAGTTCAGGCAAACAAAACTTTTCCCCCACAGCCTTCGGAGCGGCCAAGGCTGTCAAGCCAAGAGTTTCCCTCAGCTGGGAGGGGCTTTCTGGGAAACCTTCACCGGGCAGTCAGCAGGGTCAAAGGTCAGGTGGAGTTTAGCCACCCGTCAAGACTCCCTTATGGAGAGCCAGAGGAAGAATTAAGAACGGTGCCTTGTGCGGTCAATCCTTCTTGTCTAGCTATTGACTTATCCTTGACTTACAACAGTTCATTTAGTGACCGTTCAAAGTTACAACGGCACTGAAAAAAGTGACTTATGACCGCTTTTCACGTTTACCTTTGTAGCATCCCCAGGATCATGGGATCAAAATTCAGGTGCTCGGCAACGACACGCACTTATGACCACTGCAGCCTCTTGGGGATGGGGTGGGGATTGTCACGTGATCCCCTTTTGCAACAAGCAAAGTCCATAGGAATTCACTTAACAACCATGTGACTAATTGAATAACAGCAGCGCTTTGCTTAAGAATCGTAACCTGGGGCAAAACTCAGTTAACCCCTGCCTTGCCTAGCAACAGAACCATGGGGCCCAATTGTGGCCAGAGTGGCTTCGCTGCCTCCCCCCTTCCACCCTACCTGTGCTCTTATATAGCATCCCCGTCATGGTGCCGGCTGCAACTGTGTTGAGGTCATCTTCGGCCCCCCGTGTTTTCTCCACGATGACGCCAAAGGCACTGTAGAGCAATGCTGGAAGGAAACCAGGCGATCCGTCAGGGCAGCCGGGGACACAGCCCCACTTTGTCCCCACCCAATTTCCTCCTCAGGGTGGGCTTGGGGAGAGGGGACGTTTCTTAACCTGGGCAAAACCCAGTTCCCTGCCTGCCCTTCTCAAGGGCCTCGTGGCTGCAGGCTGACCAGCAGGGGCTGCGAAAGGGAAAGAGCTGCCCTCCCCTCCAGAATCTCAGCTCAGATGAGGCCTTCAGGAAGGGCTGCTGTCTTTGTATACAGGAAGTCCTCGACTTAGAGCAGTTCATTTAGGGACTGTTCGAAGTTAAGAACAGCATAGAAAAAGTGACTTTATGACCGCTTTCCACCACTACGACCATTGTAGCATCCCCGTGGTTAAGCGATCAAAATTCAGATGCTTGCCCGTTGACTCCTATTTAGGACTGTTGCAATGTCCCCGGGGGAGGGTATCACGCGACCCCCTTTTGCAACCTTTTGACAAGCAAAGTCCACGGGGAAGCCGGATTCACTTTACAGGTTACTTGCTTAAATGCAGAGATTCACTTAACAACTGTGACAAGAAAGGTCATAAAATGGGGGCAAAACTCATTTAATAAATGTCTCACTTAGCAACAGAAATCTGGGGCTGAACTGTGGCTGTGAGGACTGCCTGGATTTGATCAACCACCCTGTTCCTGCATGCTTGGCAGCATCACCACCACCACAACCAGCCAAATGTGAAGAAGGGAGGGGTTTCCCATCTTCCCTGGAAGCTCCTCCTCCTGCCCTGTGGCTGGAAGGGAGCAGCTAGAGGAGCCACAGGCACCTCTTTCTTCAGCAATGGAGGGCTGGGCAGATTTCTTCTCCCCTTTCGAACTGGGATCCAATTCAAAAAGGTTTTTTTTTTAAAACCTAGCTCCACCCTCTGAAAGCAAAAACCATGCCAAGCAAAGGCCTTGGAATGCCGATTGCTCACTCGGAAGCCGCTGTTGTTTACCTTCTGAGTCCCTCTGGGAATAGGGCGGCATATAAATACAATAAACCTTATAACCTTATCTTCTCTTTTTAATAGTGGTAGACAATTCAATTTGGCCAGAGGAAAAGAAAAAGAGTGCACTCATCTTGTGCTTGGTCCTTTTGCTGGTGGTGGTGATGCTGGTGGAGGCCCCTCATCCCACCAGATCAGACCCACGGGAGACCGGAACAGTGGGTGTTGCCATCCACTGCTATGATGGTGCATTGGTTGGAAGGCAGCACAGCAGGTTGTCTCTGCCAATTGCTGGCAGTTCAATCCTGACTGGCTGAAGGTTGACTTGGCTTTCCGTCCTTCCCAGGTCAGTAAAATTAGGACCTGGATTGTCAGGAGAGAGATGCTGACTCTATAAAACAGCTTAGAGAGGGCTGTAAAAAAGTGTGGTGCGATATAGAAGTCTAAGCGCTGTTGCTAGTGCTGTCAAGCGAACCCCTCCTCCTGAAATTCATGTTAGACTCAAAGACCCTGTACACACACGTACACAAACCCAGATCCAATGATGGAAGCCCGGAGAGTTGTCTCTTTGTAGCTTTCAGTCTTGAAACAAAACATTTATCAGGCAAATGAGATGGCAAGGTCTGATCTGGGGATGCACAGCAGCCGGTTAGCCGGAGCCGAGTCCTAAAAAGACATTTTCTCATCTTCACCTCTCTCTCCAGTAACCTATCAGCCTGCCGAATGTATGCTATTTGCACAAAAGCAGGTCAGGGCAAAAGATCAGGAACACAGAGAAATGTTGCCCAAGATAAAGCAACACAGCTGTGAAGAGTCTGTTAATGTATCACTGGATCGATTGAATTTTGAACCCAGTCATCTTTGAGCCGAAATCTTAGGGCTTGTTTTCCAGGGTGGCAATCTAGACCTGCCCCGTAGGCAGCGTGTGGGGTGAAGTGAGCAGCACAATAATCAACAGCTTCAATCCATTAATTTGGAGTGAAAGCACTCTTCTGGTGCTTTCTACTTACGGCCATTTGTTTAGTAATTGTTGCTACAGCACTGAAAAATAGGGGCTCAGGACCGTTGCAGCATCCCACAGTCCTGTGGTCAAAATCTAATCACTTGGCAACTGGCCAGGTATTTACAACAGCTGCAGCATCTTTGAGGCCACCTGATCTTCTCACTTGCCATCTTCCCAGCTCGCTTCTGCCAGCAGCAAAGTCAGTGGGGAAAGCCAGAATGGTTGAACAATGGGGTGACTCATTTAATCGTTGAAGAAAAGGCCATAAAATGGGCTGTGACCCATTTAACACGGCCTTGCAATGGAAATACTGATCTCGATTGCAGTCATAAGTCAAAGACTATCTTTATGCCAGTCTGTTGGCTTGTAAGAGCTTCTGGATCCCTCACACAGTTCCAGTTGATCTTAAAGGTTCCTTCTCTTTTAGCCTCCTAGAATTTACCTTTTTTTAAAAAAAACAAACAAACAGTGTTTTGTAGATTTAGTTTGTGAAAGAAGCCTACTTACCTAGAGATCCAAGAGTGTTTGCCCACAATGCTCCTTGCCGTGTCACCATATTTAAAATCCTTCAAGAAAGTAAGAGGGAAGTTTAGTGTGACGCCCAAATAATAGGTCAATTTAACATGGCCTGCCAATACCCTGTCTTATATAACTTGTTTTACATGAGGCAATGGTAATTAAAGGATGAACCAAGCCTTCCCACGAAAAAGAATGGTGTGTTACACAAACATTTCCATGTAATTTTACCATCTAATACCTGGATTAGCAATGGAGCAAAAGTGATTTCCTGCCAACATGTTTATCTAACTTTAAGGCAGTTGGTATTGTCAGTAAATCTGGAACTTTTGTGTAAATCAAATTCGGTACTACCCAATCGATCTGTGGCCAAAAAACTACACTTGCATAATTAGCATTTACTGCAGCACAATCAATACAAACAGCAATTATTTCAACAATAAACAGTTTAAACCAAGTAGCGAATGAACCCTGAATCCTGGAGAATCACAACTAGTATCTCACAAGGCAAATGATCATGTACATGAAAAACAAGGCAGGTTCCTAGTAGATCCTCACTTAAGGATCTCTTTAGCTTCTAATTTTTCAACTGGAGAAAAGCACTGGGCATCCACATGTTACTAACCTCCGCCCCTCCACCTTTCCTCTCTCTCTGTTTCCACCACTGTAAGGACTTGGCCGGTAGAAGACTTTCCTCCCAGTTACTTTATATAATAGGAAAGTATGTGCCAACCATTTTATTGCCAGGTGCTTTTTCTGACAACTTGTCCTCAGTGAATGAGCACAGGCCGAGCCAGTGAGACAGCACAGAATTGCATCATCTATCATCACTCTTCCTGACCAATCGGGGTGCCTGCAGGCCATCCCAAGAGCCTCTTCCTAGGGAAATTCAGTATCTGCATTGTGGTTGGTCTGGGGAGAGCAGATCAGGACCAAGAAGGAATCCCAGCTGGGGCCAGCCTGCCACAAGGCCAAGTCGGTTTGGTGATCTGTTTAGGTCGGGGTGTCCAAACTTTTTGCAAGGAGGGCCAGATTTGGTGAGGTGAAAATGTGTGGGGTCAACCATTCAGCCTGACATTCTTTGAACATTAACATTAAATGCAAATGAATTATTTTATGGAAGACTAAACAAGTAACTCCGACGGGGAGAAGAGGCTGCGGGCTGCTCGAAATTTGAAAACGGACCGCAATTGGCCCACGGGTCGGACTTTGAACATGCCTGGTTGAGGCAGAGCGGGTGATCTGAAAGTGGATAAGCAACTCTGGGATCAGAGGTGGGTTACTTCCTCGTCAGTTTCAGGAAGCAGCTGGTATGATCCTCCCAAGGATGGATGATTTAATATGGTCCGCCTTTGCTGCCGATGGAGCTGGGTGGTTATACTTTGGCTAGGCTGGTTTTACTGTGAAATTCATTTTCCAGACTTTTATTTTTGCGTTGCCAACATCTTCCGGTTCCATGTCTGCATTCTGACTGAGAATCAGTCATAAAATTATAAATTGCAGGGCACTGTATCAATACCATAAACATAGAATTTAAAATACACAATGACTAAACATTTGCTAAAATTTGTAATATCTAGAAAACATTACAAACTCAAAATATCTTGACGTTAGCGCCTTTCCGTTATAAATCAAAGACACATACCCTGCACTGGAGAAACACGTTTGTGTTTGCTTTCAAAACTGTGCTGACTTGGTCTGTTTGCAATGAAGCCCAGTGCCACACAGGCCACATCGGCTGTTTCTGGGACAGAGACAGGGACTGGCAGAGCCCCAGACGGCCCTTTGATCTCCCAGTAGTGTAACACTGTCAGAAACATGGAGTCAGACTCCCACTAGAAAGAAACTCCCCCACACACACAAAAAAAAAAAGAAGAGAGAAAAGTCATCTTCTTCAGGACATGAAGGAGGTCTTCCACTTTTTTTTTGGGGGGGGGGGGGGAATGTTCTACCTTGTGTTAAAGAGCCCTCAAAGCAAGAGTCCCTGAAAGTACATTCTCATACGTGGACAAGAGGGAGATGAATATTTGCAGCAACTGCAGTGCTTTGGATACGGCCTGTTATTTCAGTTTCACCTGCTACCAACGTCACTCGTCATTGTAGCTCACTTGCACATACAGAAAGCCAGTTTGTTGAAACTAAAATCAATAATGCAAACAAGCAAAATAACGGTCTGCTTCCCTTTCAGTTCCTCTCCCATCTTTGCAGTGGAACGGTTAGAAGCCCAAAAAGAAAGCAGGAAGAAACCAGGAATTAAGGAATAACTTTTTAGCTTATTTTTGTCTTCTGGTCAAGCTTCTAACTAATCCCCACCAGGGGAAGGACAACAGATAATAGCCGTTTACTGTCAAAGGAATGGTAAGGAATGGTCCACTTTTTTAACGAGAGCTTGTTTTCTACCTTTATGGTCCTACTGCCAGAACTCAGAATTCAAACAAAAAACATTATGGTTTTATGTGAAATGAACAGGAGTAAAGTCCACATATCCATAATTTCTAAGCTGAGAAAACGAATTTGCAAAGAAATGTTCTGAAATTTTAATATGACCCGGGGCAACAAATTTATACCCATAGGAGACCCCTAGATGTATGACTATTTTACCAAGCCAGGGCATCCATATAAGAGCCTGCTGGTGGAAACGACTTCTTCTTGGCTTAAGGTAGGGTTTCACAAACTTTAGAATGCTACAAGAAGCCCTCCCCTCAATAATGCTGCCAATGGTGATGAAAAAAGGGGCTGTTATTCTTAAACTACCAGGGTTCCACAATGGTGAATTTGGTGCTATGCTCTCTTTCCTGGCTCTATGGGACACCCCTGCCCAAATCAGGGCTTCTTCTCTCCTCACTAGGTCTGCATTGTGAATGTGATTTTTTCCTGCCTTCTCCAAGAGAAGGTCATCTGAAGGGGAGCTACTCTGTACCTGTGTCTCTCCCTCCAGCATCGTTAGAGAGCCCACACTCACTTCACAGTCTGTATCTGTTTCAAAGTATCTCCAGCAGGCCTACCAGATTCTGTAATCGCTTTGTTCCCTGCTGAACTCACAGGAATCGTTTCTTGCCATGGACATGTATACATCCAAACTAGACTGTGTTGTTTCTCCGTCATAGAACATAAGGGGGTATATGCATAATTTTGTATTTATTTATTGTCATTGTAGCTCCATGCAATGAAGTTTCATTTTAATGTATGGCGATTAGTCTCAAAGTGACAACAAAGTTATCCTGAGTCTTCTAAGTCTATCCTTTTGGCCCCCCAGAAATGCTTGCAGAATGAAGCAAGGCTGCAACTCCCCCTCCCCTCTTTTACTGTCTTCCTCACAAAGGCTAATTGACACTTGGCGCCATCTGCTGGTTGAAATGATTCCATTCTCATTTGATCATTTTTAAGTCTAAAATAATCGCCAGAGGCATCTAGTTCCATGATGGTGAATCTATGGCGGCTTGTGCCTCCCAACAGCCAGCTGATTTTCACATCTCTGCACTGCGTGTTGTTTAATCAAAATGCAGTTAAAATACTATACAAGCCATTGAGAATATAACTATATACATCCAACAGGAACAGGAAGTGCCTCACAGGAGTAGATACAAGTAAATCCTAGAGAGGCAGGAAATGCATAACTGAACAATGAAGATGAATGCTAGAGAGGAATAAAGCTGCATACAAGGCAGACATAACACCTGTAACAGCGTACACATGCATGGGGGGGGGAGGGTAGGTGTGTGTGTGGCACTCCCTCCCCCGTGACCGCTGCACCTCATTTTTTGGTCCCAGGAAGCAGGGAGGCCTGCTAGGCCCAAAACGGGGCACGGGATGGGGTAGTGTACATGCATGCGCTGGGTCAAGGGAAGCGCGCACGTGTGTGTTTCACACACACATTGTATTATGGGTGTGGGCACACACATGCGTCCTGTTGTGCACTTTCAGCACGCGAGGACAAAAAGGTTAGCCATCACTGATCTAGTTATTAGTCACACTTTTTGCACTCACCCAAGCAGAAAATGCAAAAATATGCCCTCTAGTCTATTTAAATGCAACTGCTATTCCAAAATAAACTAAGAACAATGGTATGATTACATGGCACCATTTTGACTCGAGTCTTTCGACAAAAGTTTATTAAAAAATAAAGTTATTTCCCAGGTTGTGTAAGTCATCCCTTCGAGCCCTTTTTCTAAATTAAGGGGTTTTTTTGAGCAGAGAGGTTTTTAATGAAATTTTTAATATGTTTATCAAATAATAAATTCACCCCAAATTTAAAACATCTTGGCAGAAAAGGGACAGACTGTTTAGGGAATCATTCATGCGCTTCTTTTACATACAGCTCCAATAATTTTAATTTGCCTCAACCTCCTGGACTTTACTGACACAATCAGGAAACTGGAGCAGAGATTAAGCAAACATGTGACACGCACCCTGATCTCACATCAAGAATAGCTTTGAATTCTCAAAGCAGAGAAAGAAGTAAATGGCCTCTAATGAAATAAAATACTTACTGTACATTCCTAGGTTTGGACCAAGCCATGTTTTGTGTCTCCTTCAAACCTAGTCTCAAGCCATTTAATGCCCCAAAAGCAGCTCCTATTCGGATAAATCAGAACAGAACAGAACAATGTCTAAAACAGAACATTAATCTCATTCTTGTAGTTAAAACCAATAAATTGTTCTCCAACATTACTGTGATATTCAGGGTGGATAAAAATAGTTTTTTTTAAAAAAAAAATAAGATTTTAAAAAATTTAAAATGATTTTTTAAGTTTTATCAAATGTATTGCTTTTGGAGTAAAGATCTATCTAAAGATAGTTTTCTATTTAAGAAATTTTT
This sequence comes from Thamnophis sirtalis, assembly GCF_051295495.1. Lineage (NCBI taxonomy): Eukaryota > Metazoa > Chordata > Lepidosauria > Squamata > Natricidae > Thamnophis > Thamnophis sirtalis. The sequence goes on from NW_028261395.1 coordinate 15,309,998, forward strand.
TAAACTAAATTATTTTAGTTTATTTACTAAGGCTCCATTATCATTACTATTAGTCTTCTCATCGTTCCTATCACCCATCTCCTCCCACTTATGACTGCAGGACTGTAACTTTGTTGCTGGTATCCTTACGATTTATATTGATATTGTTTCCTGATTGCTTATTTGTATCCTATGACAATCATTAAGTGGTGTACCTTATGATTCTTGATGAATGTGTTTTTATGTACATTGAGAGCATCTGCACCAAAGACAAATTCCTTGCATGTACAATCACACTTGGCCAATAAAGAATGCCATATTCTATTCTATTTAGTTTATTCCACATGAAATGGAGCTTAGTTATGTAGCATGAGACTGTATATTCTGCAATATTGGGACTGTTGAGGAGTCAACATCAGGTCAGAGGATGAGCTGCTGCGGGACAGAGATGACAGTTGCTCTTTAAAAATTATGATTTAAATTGATTTGATGTAAATCAAGCCTTTTTATTAGTGATTTAAATCAAATCTACCCTGGTCACATTATAGAAATGGAAATCATGGCAATGTCAGGGAGATCTGAATTAAGGCTTTTCTCAACCCTTTTTGGTTCCACTGTTGAATATTCCTGTCTCTGAAGTGAAGCGTGGAAGGAGTCACAACTGGGTATTAACACGGCCCATTTGCCCGGAGACTGAGGTAGAATTTGAGGCCACTCTCTCTACTCCTCCTCCTGACTCCCTAGATTAACCTCAATCTTCAGCCCAGAAGGAATACTTTTTGCTGGCTGCCCATTTGGTTTCAGAGGATTTGTTGCTTTAAATTTTAGTTTTTCGTTTATTCCATTTGTGCTTCCTCCCACCTCTCTCCCTTGCATCTCTGTTCTAAGTTACCTTTCCCCTTTTGCACAAGCTGGGCTTGCTGTACTAGCAAGGAGCCCCCAAGCCGCTGGGCGGTTACAGGGGAGACTCCAGGCCTCACGCCAGAGAGCGCTGTACCACACAACCCCTGGACTCATCAGAAGGGGCTGCGGAACGCTGCGGAGGCTGCTGAAGGAGAGGCTCAGTCAAAGCCGGCTCGGCATCAGGCCGCATGGTCAGCAGTCGCCATTTTGGACAGCGGCCATCTTGGGACGCACATGGCTGGAGCTCGGACATCGGCGCTCCTGTTTTCAGCTGCCGCAAACACCCAGAGCCACCACCGGGGTCCGGAAAAGATTCTTTGGGCCTGTGCTCCGCCGGTGATTCAGGGAGGGCCTTCGGTTCGGCGGTGGGCTGGCTTCTTCGAGCCGCGGATCAACAATGTAGCTACAGATAGCACCGGTTCGAAGGAGCTCCAAACCACGAGCAGAAACCCAGGCCGGTTTACAGAGTAAGAGAAGGTGGTGAAACAGCAACTGTTAAGTAGGGGCGATGGCGGATGCCCCGAGGAGCGGCCCCTAGATCATCAGGGGATTCCAATTCGGGCAAGGGGACCTCCCGTGGAGCTACCGCAGTAACGAGGGAGAGGTCTATCTCGAAGAAGGCCACCTCAAAGTCGGCTAGGAGGAGAGTGCCTAGCAAGGAGGCCCGTGTTACCAGAGCTGCAGGCAGAAGGATTAGGGAGGAAATTAGCCCTTCCCCATCCAGGTCACGCTCCCCTCTCAGGCCTTCACCTTTGCCAGAGGTCTAACTGGGTTCTCCAGGTTCCCCCCGTGGCTCTGCAAGGGAGGATAGCCCACTATTCCCTCCTCTATCTCCTGCGCAGTCTTCAGAACACTAGGGAGACCCCTTTGAGGGGAGGAGGATTCCCAGGGAGGAGGTAGTTCTGCGCCAGGGGAGTCTGGATCATCCGGATCCAGAGTAGCTCCAACTAACTGCTTGGCACTTGAGCGGGAGCAGCTGAGGGAGGCCCAGTTCTCCGCCTGGGACCATTGAAGCTTCTAGAAGGAAGTCCACCACGCACATCTATGATGCGACCTGGGATTCCTTTGTAACTTGGTGTAGGTCTGCCCGGGTGGATCCGACCACAGGGCTGGAGTTTCTCCAGGATGTTGTGGAGAAAGGTCTGGCCCACAGTACCCTTGGCCACGGTCATTTGTGCCAACCTTTGTCCCAACACCTGGTCATAGAGGTTCCTCAGAGGGGCTGCTAATCTTCGGCCCTTGTGGTCCATTGTTTTCCAACCTGAGACCTTCCCACAGTGCTCCAGGCCCTTATGGAGGCGCCTTTCAAGCCTCTGGAAAGGTAACATTCCAGCTCCTAAGACTCAAGGTGGTTTTCCTGGTAGCCATTACCTCAGCTAAGTGGGTGTCTGAGAACAATGCCTTATCCGCCAGGGCGGACCTGTGCACCTTCTATGAAAACTAGACCCGGCTTTCCTGCCCAAGTGCAACACCCCCTTCCATAGGGCTCAGGAGGTGGTGCTTCCGGACTTCTGCCCAGTACCTTCCAGAGAAAGGGAAAGGTCTTGGCATCACCTGGATGTCCGTAGGGCACTGTGTATTTACCTCAAACGCAGAGTTGCCTTCAGGACGTCAGAGGCGCTTTTTGTCTCCTTCCAGATTTCTACCAGAGGGGCAAAGGTATCACCTGCCACTATCAGTAGGTGGATTAGACTAGCTATCACTAAGGCTTATGAGGCCCGTGCGATCCGGTTCCAGGGGGCAACACTGCACACTCCACAAGGACTGAAGCAATCACTGCGGCTTGGGCCACCCAGGCACCCATTGAGGATATGTGTAGGGCAGCCGCTTAGGCTTTGTCCTCTCTCTTCATTAGGCATTACCGGCTGGATGTCTATGCTTCTGCGGAGGCATCCTTTGGTAGGAAGGTTCTCAAGGGAGTGCTGGACACTTGGGGGGCTCAGGCCCAATGATTCCCTCCCATGGACATCTAGCTTTGGTATGTCCCAGTTGTGACTCCTCCCACGCCTCACTTCGGAGACTGTCAGTTGGTCTTACTGAACTGCATGTCTTGAAGTTGCCGTGGGAGGAGTCACTTCCCGCCCGTTCAGGTGCACTCCCACGCATGGGGGGGGGGGGCTGATTGAGTTAGTTATTGGTCAGTCAGGCTTTTCTGCGACTGGACCATTGGTTAATCTGTGAAGTCAGGAGGAGTAGAGAGAATGGCCTCAAATTCTATCTACGTCTCTGGGCAAATGGGCCGTGTTAATACCCAGTTGTGACTCCTCCCACACCAACTTCGAGACATGCAGTTCAGGTAAGACCAACTGACATTCCCTGCTTTCTGTAATCCAAAACACTATTATTATTCTCAGTCGGGGCTGAATAAAAATTAATAATTTACAGTGACTCCCTAAAATATAATAAAGTATGCTTTGTGAATGTACAGTAAAATAAATAACCTCGCCAAGCAATCTTCAACAGTCTTTAAATTGCTTACAAAACTGCTAAAGCCAAAAAGATAAAATATAAGTATTTATTTTAAAAAATGAGTTGCATGCAGTATAGATAATATGACAGAAATTTTTATCCAGAATTTTTTTTTTGTTCTCTTACATACCATTTTAAGTATTCATTCACATACCGTATTTTTCATAGTATAAGATGCACCCTTTTCCATCAAAAAGGGGCTCCCCAAACCCCGCCCCTTCACTAAAATGGGCTTGCAGAGAGCTCCTAGGGGCTGGGGATGGCAGAAATGAACGGAAAACAGCCCTTTTTTTGCCCCTTCCCCACCTCCCCAGCAGCACTCTATAAGCTAAAGGCTATGCATGCAATTTTTTTGAGAAAAAACAGGCCCGTTTTCATGACAAACGGGGCATTTGTTGCTCATTGGGGGGGCATCCCACAGGAGCACTCTGCAAGCCCCCTAAAGGCTACATGCCTTGGGGGGGGGGGAATGGGTCCATTTTTGCGAAAAATGGACTGTTGGGAGGTTTGCAGAGTGCAAAAACTTTTTTAAAAAATTTACCTCTTCAAAACCTCGGTGCGTCTTATACTCCGAAAAATTCTTCTTGTTCTCTACATTTGTCACTTATGCATTTATTATTTTATTTAATAGGTTATAATAGTTTGGATTGCTTTACCATCCATTCCTCCTCTTGTAACACCACTTTATTTTCCCTTTTTCTCCCTCCCTCCCTTCTCTACTTCCCTTACATTTCTCCTACACTTTCTACCCTCTACCCTCTCTCCTTCTCTTCCTCTCCCTTCCATCCTCCTCTCCTTACCTCTTTCCCCCATCTTCCTTTCATTCTCTCCTCCTCTCTCCCTTTCTTTTCTATTGTTGTAGGTGTCTCTTTCAGATCTCAGTTTATGTTTCCTTGGGATGGTATTTCCATCAACCCAAATATAATTTAGTATCATTTTTTATTCCCTTACCTTTGCTAGTCTATCCTAGTTATGTTTCCCCTCCTTTAAATCTCGCTTTTGAATATATACTTATATATTTAATATTTTCTTTTCTGTTTTCCCCTTCTTCCCCACCTTTTCCATTTAACAGTGCATCGTCTGGGTTCTATATCGTCTCCCTACTTTCTTTTCTAGTTTCCTTTCTCTAGCCAATCATAAAATCTTCCTCATGTCTTGAAGTACTCCAATTCCTCTTTATCCTTTATTTTCATTATCTACTTATTTATCTCTGCACAATCTAATATATTTTTCATTATCTCTTCATCTGTTGGTAGCTTATTTAATTTCCAATTTTGGGCAAATACAATTCTTGCTGCTGTAGTTACATGTATAATTAAATAAGAACCCCTTTTCTTGAATTTCTCTGGGATAATACCTAGTAAATGACAGAAATTTTTAAGGGTTCATTTAGTCTCACAAACTGGGATTTCATCCTTTGATACACACCAAATATAGCAACTCTATCTGCCCAAAGGAAACTTTGAAGAATTGTCTGATTACTTATCTCTCTTTATTCTACCGAATAGAAACATCCATCCAACATTGTGATATAAATAAAAAACGATGACCCACCGGTAATACAACATCCGCCAATTGTAAAGAACGCCAATTCAAATCTTCCCCTGGTTTTACTAGCTCCAGTAGGTAAAATGAATTCATCTGTATCCTGAAACAAAAACAATCCTTTCCAGCAATATCTGCATATAAATTCCTTAGTTTCATAAAATGAAGCACATGATAATCTTTTACTCTTAAACTGTTAATTTTCTGTCAACCCAGTAAATAAAATAGAAGGGAAAAGTGTCTACCCATTTTCCCTTTGAATGTTCAAACAGGTATTAGTGAGCCCAACAAAAGCAAACAATTGTATTTCTATAGTACAAATAAATGTTATTTTCTTTAATCCAGCATTCAGTGACAAGCTGTAATATGCTCTTAATCCCATATTAGTTACTATCAACATGGCTGATGTATATAAGCTGTACTAACACTGCTGCATAATATCCTCTGCTTCAGAAATTAAAGCCAACTTATACATGTTCAATTTGTGTATGCTTTCAGACTAGTGCTGACCAGGAGGTTGTCTGCTCAACACACTCTCAGAAAAGCACAATACTGTTAACGCTGGGTGTCAGTTATCTCCAGAACGGAGAAAATGACAGACAGCTAAACACACAGTATCTTTCTCTCCCAGCAGTGTAACACTGTCAAAGACACAGTTCTGACACAGACAGCTGACCACCGCTGGGATTTAGGAACAAAATATATTCAGCTCTGAGATTAGGGCCAGGTTTATAGAAGGGAAGGACTGGAAAAACCCACAGGGAAAAAATATAAGAACCTTTCACTGAGGTTTCTTTCTAAAAAATAAAAATGGATCATGAAAGTGTCTCTAATATTTTCTTTTTAAATGATATAAAGCAGGGAAAAAAACCTGATACTTTTTCAAATTCAAAAAATGGACCCAGCTAACTTTCCATTTGACAGTTGGGGAAAAAGGAAGATATATTACATCCAAATAGAGTGGAAATAAATTTGTACCATAACAACTTAGGTTACACAGGCTTATGTGACTTATTTAAAATCTAAGTTAGTATTATTCATGACAGAGAAACCCATTTGTTTCTTGCTTGACTTCCTCAAATACTTTGTGGGAGAAATGCGTTTTTACCTGGCCAGCCAGATGTTTTCAAGAAGTCCTCTGGTCAGAGGATAAAGAAAACAGTTCCTGACCACAAACAACTGTGTTCACCTGACTGCCAAGTCTTCATGTGCAACGTTTTTAGTTACCTATTTTAATCTTATTCAAAACCACTATACAGCTAGGCCTTCACTTACAACAGTTCATTTAGTGACTGTTCAGTTACATTGGCACTGAAAAAAGAAAACTAGTAAAATGGGGCAAACTCACTTAACAAATGTTTCATTTAGCAACATAAATTTTAAATTTGAGCTCAACTGTGATTGCAACTTGAGGACTACCTCTATTATACATCAAATCATTTACACAATCACACAAAAAGTTAATTCACAAACTACACATCGAGCAATCACGGATGTCTTACCTGTATAAGATATCTGGGGTCAACATTTAAATAGGGGGACAAGGGATTCATTCCAGTCACTGAAAGAAAGAAAAAAAGGTTTCAAATTGGAAAGGTAGTATAAAAAACAGTTCAAAGAAAGAGGGCTACAGGTAATGCTAGACTCAGAACCATTCATTTAGTGACTGTTTGACATTATGACAGCACTAAAAAAGTTACTTACAATCGCACTCTCACAACATCCCAAGGTCGCATGATCAAAAATTGGGCGCTTGGCAACTGGCATGTATTTACAATGGTTGCGCATTCTGGGGTCATGCAATCACCATCTGCCATGATCCCAGCCAGATTCCAACAAGCAGAGTGAATGAGGAAAGTTATATGCACTTAATGACCAGATAATTCAGTTAAGCGTGGCAAGAAAGGTTGTAAAATTAGATGCAATTCACTTAACAACTGCCCTGCTTGGCCCTGAAAATTCTGGTCCCAACTGTGATTGTAAGTTGAGGACTCTCTCTACTCTCTCATAAGTAGAGTGAATTCCTAAGTGTGCTTCAATTTAAATCAGGTCTGAGGGGCAGGAAACACAAGATCAGATTCAAAAGGATCTGCAAGCAGGTTTCCTTTAATAAGAATATCTAAGCATCAATGATCAGCTGTCAGTTAAAAATTTGAACTTATAGGCATGGAAGTTTTTTTTCTGGGCAGTTCTGGGTTTCTACCCTAATTATGTCCTTCCTAATATATAGGATTTGAAAAAAAAAAAAAGCTTATCAGCAAGCTATGTCCCTGAATCTCTGCTTGCCAGCCTTCAATTTTTCTTAACTATTTAGATGAAACCTAACGTCAGGGACACATATTAAGGTACCTCCAGCCAAGGCCGGACAAAATGTCCTAGATTGCATATAAGCTGTATCAAGCAATTCAATCAGCTTTCAATATGTGAAACCTCATTCCCCAGGATTAAGTTAAAGTTTCAAAGAAAGTAATAACTGCCACATTTACAATTTACTATAGTTTATAATTGAACCACGGTGGCAGTAGTTAGAGTGCAGTATTGCAGGCTACTTCTGCTGACTGCCTGCAATTTGGCAGTTCAAACCTCACCAGGCTCAAAGTTGACTCAGCTCTCCATCCTTCCGAGGGGGGTAAAATGAGGACCCGGATTGTTGGGGACAAGAGGCTAACTCTGTAAACCGCTTAGAGAGAGCTGTGAAGTGATATATAAGTCTAAGTGCTATTGCTATTGCACAATGACTGTGCAGGGATGCTAAGTTGCCTTGCTACAGAAGCCTAAAGCTGGACCTATAATATTCCACAAGAACAGCATGGGAACTGAGCAAGTGACTCCATGCCCCACGTACTCTGGATGGGCTCAAACATTTATCATCCCAATTAATCAACAAACGATGGCTGAGGATTTTGGGACTAGTAGCATGACCCAGCTCCGGAAGAAAAGCAGGTGGAGATGCCCTGATTCAGCAGAAAAGCAAGGCCTAGACGAGAGATTCCAAAGGGCTGCTGAGGTTAGCCTGGCAAAAAATAAAGGTAGTCCGAGGGAGACTTTTCCTAAATGACTTCCAGGAAGAGGAAGGTTGGGTTCTGGGAGGCGAAGGGAAGCCAAGCTCCTTCCTTCAGGGAAGACAGGCAAGAGGGGGGGGGGTGAACACGTGCTCTCCGGATGGTGCTTGAACCACTTCTCGATAAAAGGCATCAGGGAGGGATTAACCCTTTCCTCGCTAACGATGATGATGGCGACGAAAACCGAAACCTACAATGTATTGACATCGCTGTACCCGGAGACGCCGGAGTGGAAGAAAAAGAACTGAAAAAGATCCCTCCATGACACAACCGCCTCCCCACCTCCCCACAAGTCCTCTTCGTCCCGGCCCCGTCCTCCCGGCCCCGTCCTCCCAGCCGCACCACGTGCTGCTGCGGCTGGTTCCGCTCAGCAGGAGACGGAGCCCCCCGCCCTTTCCCAACCGCCCAGCCTCCATTGGACTCCCGGCCTCTTTCCCGCTCCCTCCCAAGCCCCCACCCCACACCTAGCCCCCTCCCAATCCCCCTCCGAGGGAAGCGGCTGGGGTCTCTTACAAGGGACGCCGGCCAGGTCGGCGTGGGAATAGCCCGGCCCCGCCACTCCTCCAGCGCCGAAGAGGCCGGCGAATCCGGACCCCTTCGAGTTCCCCGCGCCTCCTTCCATGCTGGCGGCGATGGCGGAGGCCTCAGGCCGCCCTTCGCTCCTTCTCCTCGCGTTGCTCTCGGCGCCGCCCCTTCCGCTCCTGGAACCGGAAGCTCCCCTTCGGCGCGCGGACGACCTCTAAGCGCCAGAAGCGTGAGCGGCCGGCGCGCCGCGTGCCCATAACGTCATCACCTCGCGCCGCCGTCCGCGTCTCACTCCCCCCTCCGCTCTCTTTGCGACACTCGCTTTCCGGCTCGGCGGGGAAAGGAGGAAGAGTGAGGACGCGTCCGTTGTCCTCCGTCCCCCGGGGGTGACCTGGGTCGCCCCCCCCCAGCATGAGCGCGGGGCCCGAGTGTGAACCCCCCGGGAAAAGGGCTCGCCTGAGTTCCGGCTACTTCCCTTCCTCTCAGGCGGTGGTCTCGCAGCCCCTGCCGCCTCCCCGCCGCCGGGAGGAAGGGCCCGGAGCCGGCGGCCCCTCAGCCACCGTGGGGAACAAAGGTGAGCTTCCCTATTTCCCCTCCCCCCCGGTTGATTGAGACGGGGAGGGATGGGAGGCCACCAGGAGATCCCTCTCCTGACCACCGGTGTTCCTTCGCCGTCTGCCTCCCCCCCTTTTAAATTGGGGGCGGTCCCCCCCATCGGAAGCCGCCTTGTGTTCAGCCGTGACTTCAGGCCCTGCTCAACGCGGGATGCCCCCCTCCCCCCACCCCCCACTAAAGATGCTTTCGAGCTATTAAACCTAGTAGGTGGAAACCCCCCCCCCCCTTATTAAAGAGAGGCTGCAGTCAGCTGCAGGTGGTCCTCGACTTTCCACCGTTTCTTGAGTGGCCTTTAGAAGTCACAAGAATTCTTGGGGGGGGAGGAAGTGACATGATTGTTTTTTAATACCTGGGACGGCTGTAGCATCCTCGGAGGGTCACATGATCAAAATTCAAACATACTGCCACTTGTTCCTATTTAGGAGGGTTGCAGAGCCCTGGGTTCATGTGACCTGGCCAGCAAAGCCAACGTGGCAAACAGATTCACTTAACAACAAGTGGCAAGAAAGGCTGCAAGTTGAGGCCTACCTGTAGCTGGATCGAAAGAGTGACACTTTGGTAAACGACACTTGCATATTTGGATACGCAAGGGATGCTGAATACTTTGGTATATTGTCTCAAACTGATGACGTAGCCTCCCTGCCAATTAAATACTAGTGTAAATGTATTAATTTATAGAGGTCTGTTTTAAGATTGGTATGTTTGGTCCAACCTTCCCACTTCCAGTAAAACTACTGTATATTTCCTTCCAGTTTACAAACAAAAGAGGATTACCTCCTGGATGGAGAACAAAGGACCCAGAACTGTAGAATCTGAAAGGTAAAACAAAAACAAGATTCTAACTAACTTTATTTCTGCTGCAGCCTCCTATAGGAACGGCTACTGCCAGATTCTTCCACCAGAATGCTAATAGTCCTCCAAAATGTTAGCTTTTGCTGTTATGAGATGACTTTTAGTGAAGTGTACTTTTATTAACAAAGATGCCAACAAAAAGAAGAAACAGTGTAAGCAGTGATATGTGTCACAAAGCTGATATCAGACACAGAGGGCCTGCTTCTCATTTGGAGCGTTTTGTAAAGGAAGGGTGTTTAATCACACTTGGCTCGGTTTGATTGCTTAGTTTATCCTTGTCATTTTTTAATTACAACTTACTCATTGCAGTATTTTGGGCATTTTTATGGGAAAACACTATACCTGTTGCATGTTATTTGTGTTGTGTGTTGTGGAGCTTTTCAGCTTTTAGAAGCTGTCAATAACCATATTTTTAAAAAAAGTCAGAAAAGAATCCTGTCCTTTGGTATGCTCAAATTTTTTTTAAAAAAAAGCAATATGGGTAATTCCTCAACTTGCAACCACAATTGAGCCCACATTTTTATCTGTCAACCAAGAAAGCTAAGTGACTTTTGCCCCATTTTATGACCTTTATTGCCACATTGGTTAAGTGAATCATGCGTTTAAGTGAGTAACACAGTTGTTAAGTGAATCTGGCTTTCCCAATGATTTCGCTAATCTGAAAGTCACAAAACATGATCAAGTGGCCCTGGGAGATGCTGCAACCATCATAAATACATGGCAATTTCCCAAATACTTGAATTTTAATCAGGTAACCATGGGGATGCTGTAATGGTCATAAGGGTGACAAACGATCGTAAGTCACTTTTTTCAGTACAACTTTGAATCGTCAGTAGACAAATCGTTGTAAGTCAAGGGCTTCCTGTACTATAGCAAATTATAGAAATACTTTAGAAGTACACGGTCCTTTGACCTCATGGTGGAATTAGGATAGAAACTAATCTAGAAAAATTAGAAGGAAAGCAATGCTCAAATCAAGCTTTCTAAAAGCTTTTTAATATTTTACTTCGGAGATAAGCAACTGGGTGCCCTCCAGATGTTGGGATACCAATTGCTAGCAGCCTGGCCAGTGGCATAGAATTGTGTTTCTGTTTTTTTGTACAACACCTTGTATATTTTTTTTTTCAGACAAAGCAAAAGAAGCAACATGGAAGCAGAATCCCAAACGGCCTTTGTTAAAAAAGATCGCATTTTCGACCATGATGCCAAAAAGGTCGAAGGCCTCTTCCAACAGGGCTGCTCAGATTTATCCACAGAAATGAGCACCAAGCAGTATTTTTTTCCTCCAGCTGAGGGCACCTGTAGGGATAATCTATCTGAAGCCGAGGCTCTGAAACAAAGACAGGCAAGCGAGTCCTTGGAAAACATAAATGTTCACCAGGTATACAAAACTGGCACTCAGGCTTGTCAAGCCATTCCTGAAATCCAGGAAAACTGTCCCGCCAGGAAGCTTTCGATAAGCAGCCCCACAAAGATTCCAAATCTAAAACAGGCTTCCAAAGACTGGGCTGCAAAAGAAGCAACTCTGCAGAATCCACAGCTGTTGAAAAATTTCAGCTCTGAGGATCCAGTAGGTGTTAAAGCTGAGCCAGACGAGGCAGACTTGATCCCGGAGAGCCCACTTTCCGATCTTTATGGCTTTCGGGACAGAGATCAGGGGCACTTAGGGGAGTCATCCTCTTTTGAGAAGGAGAGTGAGCCCGAATCGCCAATGGATGTGGATAACTCCAAAAACAGTTGGCAGGGGTCGGAGATGGATGAGGAAATCAGCCCCCTTCTCGAGGACCACGGAGATCTCGATGTGTCGGAAGGACCAGGCAACACCCCCCAGTTCCAGAGGGCAGAGACTGACCCGGATTCCAGAAAGCGACAGTTTGCACCACTGAAAAGTGAAGGAGCCCGATTTAGCCCCAACACCGAAGTAGTGGACAATCCCTGGAAAGATACTGAAAGGCACTCGGAAGTATTGGGACCCTCGCCTCACCTGGCATCGGAGGGCCGAAGTGCCAAGCACGGGGGAAGGAAGGACTCTAAAATTACCTCCCATTTCCCACGGGTCCATAGAGGGGATGAGAAAAGGTATTGCTTCTCTCTCCACCCACCCCCAGTCAGAGGACAGAGGAAAATGGAAAACAGATGTTTTCCATTACAATGTGACAAAATCACCGGATGGCATAGGACAGGAGAAGAGGTTTTAGGGATGGTGCAAAACTCTCTTGAGTTTTTAAAAGGCTTTTCTTTGTTCCATTATTCGATTTTGTCGGTACAAATTTGGAATAAAATACAACTGATCCACTATTCTCACAAAATAATATCAGAAGTTGCAATTTGGAAATGGGCCCCTAATATAGTGATAATAAAGGAAAAATCATTTGTAGTTTTCTGAATTTGATTGCTTTTAAGGATCAGATTCACTAATACTGAAATTGCTGCTGTTTTGCTATTGAGTAATTTGGCTAGTTAGTTTGACATGTTAATGGACAGTACTAAATACAGCTGGTTTCAACATACAACCACAATGGAGCCCAAAATTGCTGTTCCTAAGCAAGATAGCTGTTGTGAATTTTGCCCCGTTTTAAGACCTTTCTTGCTATAGTTGTTAGGTGAAAACCACTGTAGTTGTTAATTTAGTAACACGGTTGTTAAGGGAATCTGGCTCCCCCATTGACTTTGCTTGTCAGAAGGTTGCAAAAGTGGATCACATGACCTTGGGGACGCAGCAATAGTTATAAATACGAGACAGTTGCCAAGCGTCTGAATTTTGATCACGTGGCCATGGGGATGCTGCATTGGTAATAAGTGCAAAAAAGCGGTCATAAGCCATTTTTTTCAGTGCTGTAGCAAATTCAACCAGTCACTACAAATTGTTGTAAATAACAGATTTCCTGTATTTCATCCTTGTTAGTTTTAGTTTTTATTACGGTCCTGTTTCTTGCTAATTGTTTTTCTTTCTTCAATGAACCTTTTAATCTTTCAATGACAGGAGTGAACACCGCCCAGGAAGGAAGCATTGTAGATATACCCCTCCTTCACTCCCAACTAACAAAAAGTGGTTTGGGACCCCAATTGAAGAGATGCGAAGAATGCCAGTCTGTGGGCTTCATCTTCCTCATTTGAGACCATCTGCCAATCATACGGTTACAATTAGAGTATGACATTTCCTTTACTTGCAAATCTTTCCTCCAGAGTGGCCCTGGATCCACTCTCTCCCATTACATCTTGACATTTTGTAGGTTGAGGAAGTACTTACAGTGCTACATTCTGATACTCCCAAACTCTGGGTCTCAGAAAGAGTGAAAATTGGAAGTCAGTGATATCATTCACTCATACAAGCGTAGGTATTAACAGGTTTGGTTTAGTGCTGTGTTAAAACAAAAGTAAGGAAGTGAGAAGCAAAACATCTTCAATGAAAAACTAGAAAGTCCAGTTGTCTCTTGAAAAAAACACCTTTGGGGCAACCATGACCTGGATGACTGAGAAGCTCCATAGACATTTGTTCCCATTTGTCTGCTCAAATGGGACTCAAGGTGGAGAAGAAAGGAAGGAAATCTTGTATCAGTTGTACAAGCAGATTTTTTTAGATGAAGTGTTGTGCCCATACATAAATTGCTAGTCAATTCTGAATATATCTAAGCCAATATGATGTGTTATTTTTCTGTATTTTATTACAGCAACTTGCTACAAATTCATTGAGAAAGAGAAAATCATGTAATATCTATTTGATGTAAAACGAGCATAGGTTGCATTGTATGAAGTAAAGTCAATAATTAGATATAGTTACAGATATTCTCTCTAAATATGTATAAAATATATTTAAATATGTGTAAATATATTCAGGCTTAAAGTCTCTGAAAGTGCGAATGGCACCTAAAGCACCAAGTAACGCAGTTCACAGCTAAATACCCAAATTTGTACAAAAATAACAAGATTTTTTTGGAACATGTCAGAAAAGGTCTCCATATATCAATGCTTCCCAACCTTAAACATTTCTAAAATGTTTGGGCTTCAATGAGTAGAAGAATTTTCAGAGTTGAAGTCCCCACACCTTAAAAGTTGCTAAGGCTGAGAAACAACTTGGCACATGATTTGGTGGTTGCAAAAACCTTGAAGTGTTGCAGATATGGAACTTCAGCTTAAAGGTGATTTGCTTCTGTTTTTCATCCTGTCTTCTCTGTTTCAGGTAGATCTTCTGAAGGAAGGAGAAGTACCTAAACCTTTCCCAACACATTATAAGGATTCGTGGGACAATAAACACGTGAAAATGCCTTGCTCAGAACAGAATTTGTATCCTATAGAGGATGAGGTGAGGCAACGTTACTGCTTAAGCAACAGGATCCTCTGTGTCTCTTAGCTGCCCTCTAAGGGCCTTTTATAATCTTGGTCTTACTGGAGGATCACATTTGTTGACCAATTGTTTCTGATGTGCAGGATGTATTGTCTGTAATCATCAATATATTGTATAAATCTAATATCCATGGCAGCTGTTTTGCTGTTTATAATTAGTAAAACTTTTGTAACAATGACAATTACATTTCCATAAACAAATACTTTCATGATGTATGAACCTGTGGTTCCAGCTTGTTCTATATTCACAAGTAAATTTCAGTATTAGAAAATGATCATTTTATTGGGTAAGTGGTCCCAATTTTACTGGGGTACCTCGGTACTGAGCATTAACTGGTTCCAGGAGGTGCGATGAGTACCAACAATGATGACCAAACGGATTTTCCACATAGGGATCTTCCACATAGTGAGTCACAGGGCAGCTGACAACAAGAAGTTCTAGATTGTGCACGTTGAGTCCCAAACAAGGTTGGACTGTGCAATTCTTGAAAAGCGCTTGCCAAGTTACTGATGGGCTTAGATAAGTCTGAACAGTTAGCACCACTTTTTGCTGGTTACGTTTAGAGATAGTCCCCAACCTATGGCCACGGTTGAGCCCAAAATTTCTGTTGCTAAGCAAGACATTTGTTAAGTGAATTTTGCACTAGTTTATGACTTTCTTTTTTCCAAAGAATTTTTTATTTTTTTTATTCTCTTGCCATTTTAAGTATACATTCATATAATTGTTATTCTTTACATTTATCATTCTTATACATTCATTATTTCATTTAATCAGTTATAATGTACAGTTTGGATTCCTTTATTTACCATCCCTTCCTCCTTTTGTAACACCTTGTTTTCCCTTTCTTTTCCCCCTTCTCTCCTTTCTTCCTTCCTCCTCTCCTTCCTTATTCCCTTACCTTTCTCCTAATCTTCCTCTTCCCCTGCCTCCCCCCTCTCCTTCTCTTCCTCTCCCTTCCATCCTCCTCTCCTTATCTCTTTCTTCTTTCCCCCGTTTTCCTTTCATTCCTCCTCTCTCCCTTTCTTTTTCTATTATTTTGTGTGTATATTTCAAAACTCAGTTTATGTTTCCTTGGAATGGTATTTCCGTCAACCCAAATATAATTTAGTATCATTTCTTATTCCCTTACCTTCGCCAGTCTACCCTAGTTAAGTTTCCATCCCCCTTTAAATCTCGCTCTTGAATATATACTTATATATTTAATATTTTCTTTTCTGTTTTCCCCTTCTTCCCCCCTTTTCCATTTAACAGTGCTTCGCCTGGGTTCTGTATCTTCTCCCTACTTTCTTTTCTAGCTTGCTTTCTCTTGCCAATCATAAAATCTTCCCCATGTCTTGAAGTACTCCGATTCCTCTTTGTCCTTTATCAGTTCATGACTTTTTCTTGCCAGAGTTGTTAAGTGAATCATTGCAGTTATTAAGTTTGTACCATGATTGTTAAATGAATCTGGATTCCCTACTGACTTTGTCAGAAGATCACAAAAGGGGATCACGTGACCACCACCACCACCCGGGGGGGGGGACACCATGACCGTCATAAATACAAGTCAGTTGCCAAGCCTCTGAATTCTGATCATGTGACCTTGGGGATGCTGACTTATAAGCATGAAAAGCGGTCACAAGTCACTTTTTCAGTGCCGTTGTCACTTTGAACGGTCACTAAATGAACTTTTGTAAGCCGAGGACTGCCTGTGTTCTGCCTGTGTTTTAGAGTCCAGAGACTTAAGCCAAAAAGTGATTTGAGAACCTGTTTGCCTCAGGGATCGTCTTCTGGGCTCATGGCCTTGGTTCCTGGGTTCTGCCCACTCTCAGCTCAGTTGGACCGATGAGCAAAAAAAAAAAAAAAGCTTTCTTATTTAAAGGATTTTTTTTTCATTTCTTTCCAATGAATTGAGGGCCACGTGACTTAAAATATTTTTCCCATATTGTATCTGTCGCATGTTTGCATGACTTGCTCACCTTATGTTCTCTTGTGAGGGTTGATCTGAAAACTGGTTTATGGTTCATTGGGATGAAGTTGGTATTGGATTTTGCAGGAGGGAGTATGCATTCATAATTGTAAGGGTTTTAAGGGTTTCATTGTAAGGCTGTGAAGAATATCAAGTCTGTAGGAAATCGGGGTCCTGTAAACACTTTTTTAGCCTGTGTGGGTGGCCATAAAATCAAGTTTCTAGTAGAAAATGTGACACTAAATTATATTACTACTGCAAACCGGGGGGGAGGTGGGAGGAATTGATTACTATGTACAATATTCTTAAATTTTAAGTAAATGCTTAATATTTCCTTCCCGAACAGCAACATAGTTGTAAATTTAGTTAATGTTTTATACATTATACACACACTTTTCTTTGTTCTAATAGGAGAGCAAACCTTAAGACATTGAATGGTTTTAATATGATATACAAATATTTGTTCTTTATCAAGAATGGCGAGAGGACTGCTGGGAGCCGATGGGAATTAATACAGACTTCGCTCCTCAAGAAATTCACATGTTCACGAGATTTGAAGGTAAAAGACTTTTCAGATACAGACTGTAATCAGCCAATCCTCACCTAATCACCAAAGTTTTCATTGCTAGGCCACTGAATTGGCGGTTGGTTTTATAGGGTTGGGTGTGGTGGTTATTTTATTTGGCATGGGCCTTAAGAGAATCACTGCAGTTAAGGGAATCAGTCTTGCGGCGAATTTGCTTCCTCCATTTGCTTGTTAGGAAGTAGCAATCCCGCGGTGGCTCAGCAGTTATAAGGCAGCACTGCAATCTGACTCACTTCTCACTGCCAGGAGTTCTCTCACCAAGCTCAAGGTTTACTTTACTCATCATACAATGAAATTAAATGCCATCTTCAGTGTAAATTATAACTATAAAAATAAAAACACAAGCACACATCCTTCACATGCTATATAATTGAAATTGAAAACCTGATATTGCATTAATATTGCACTATACCATAGAATTCAACATGGTTATTGCCCTGGGATAGAAACTGTTTTTCAGCCTGTTTGTCCTTGTTTTTATTATCCTGTACCGTTCTTCAGATGGTAATAGTTTTAAAAAAAGTGCCCAGGTTGAGATGGATCTTTAAGAATGTTTTGAACTTTCTTAAGGCAGCAGGACCAATAAAGCTCTTCCAAAGGGAGGACAGGGCAACCAATGATCCTCTGAGCAATGACGTTAACCCTCTGGAGCGCTGTCCTGTCTGCCACTGGGCAATTAGCAAAACATACACAAGTGCAGTAAGTTAAAATACTCTCAGGTGCAGCAGTAGAAGGTCACCAGCAGTTTTTCATTCTATTGTTTTTTCCTGAGAAGTCTCAGGTAGTATTATCTCTGCTGGGTCCTTTTGACCAGTGCTGCAATATAAGCACCCCAGGTGAGGTCCTCTTTTAGGATAACACCCAGAAAATTAAAACTGGCCACTTGCTCCACTTGGTCTCCATTGATAAGCAAGGGCTGGATGTCTGATCTATTCCTTCTGTACTCCACTATAAGACTATGGTCTTATAATGTTAAGGTCCTTGGTCTTATTGGTTTTAAGGACCAAGTTATTGTCCCCACACCACAAAAGCAACCGGTCCTCCTCAGGTTGACTAGCCTTCCAGCCTTTCCAGGGTCGGTACAATGAGGACCCTGATTGTTGGGAGTAAGAGGCTGACTCTAAACTGCTTAGAGAAGACTGTAAAGCCCTGTGAAGCAGTATATAAGTCCAAATGCTATTGCTATCTTCCTCCCTCTCTTCCCAGTAGTTAAAATCTAGTGTAGGCAAACTCTGCCCACTGCCATCAGTTTGAATCTCACCAGGCTCAAGATTGACTCAGACTTCCATCCTTTCAAAGTGGGTAATATGAGGACCCAGATTGTTGGGGGCCAGAGGCTAACTCTGTAAACCACTTAAAGAGTGCTGGTAAAGCACTACAAAGTTGTATTTAAGTCTTACCGTATTTTTGGAGTATAACCACTGGAGTATAAGACCCATCAAGACAAAATAAACTGTTGTAACTTTGAAACATCACCAAGGGAATTGTCCTAAGATGAGGACTGCCTCTATTTGCTTTATGGTCCTCCCTGCCTGAGACTCACTGAACACTGCAATTTGGTTTTACAACCTGTTTTTCAAAATGTCGGAGACTTCTGCCATGAGAATGCAAACATTTATGAAATTAGGTTGGGAATGGTTTTTAATAAGGAATCATGGTAGTTAGAAAGCGGCAGAATTTTAGCATTGATTCCTTACTTAAGCTGTATTATTGACTGGCTTGCTGGCTGAGGAAATAACTGCTTTATGCATTTCCAGGAATTTACAAGTAAATGTAACCTTTATCTTAACTATAATCAGTTATAAATGTGGCAGTTGACTTCTTGCTCATCATAGGGATGTTATAGTTACAATTCATCATTTTGGATAAGAAAATACAGTTTCTTATTAAAAGACTGACTTTTTTTGCGGAACCCAGTGATTTTTTTCATAATTTTAAAATGTCAGTGTTAAGAAAGAGAGACAGACATTACACATTAAGAATATTTGCTGGCTGTAGTTACTTACCGGAACTATGCTCTGGTCTAAGTATTTCTTCCCTTGAAGGAATTAAAATAGTACAGTATTTATGCATATAATTTCATCACAATTTCTTGATAGATCCTAACTATATTTAACTGCAATGCCAGTTACAGATATTATTTGCTTCTGGATCATCTCAAATTCTTGTTCTGTTTTCCTTCCCTCCCTCCCTCTCTCCTTCTATCTGTTTTGAGTCAGGAGAGGATATTCTCCATTTAGAATTATTCCAAGTGAATAGGTTTACACCAGTTCAAGAGCTCATTTGGACTACATGCTAGTTTCAGGCTTAAGACTGGTTTAAGGTCCAGCTTACCTGCGCAGTTAGCATCTCTCTGTCTCTCTCTTAAGTTTTGGACTTCTGTGATTGAAAAGTTCCTTAGAAGCTGGAGAGGGGGTTAATATTTCAGTTTCCCCTTTCAGGGATCAGATTGTTTTCTTTTTGGCTTCAAGGAGCAGAAATTCAACAAATTTCACAGCCCTGGTTGTAACAATAATTTGGCAACTTAATCTATGCAAAAAAACTCAGTCTCCTCCTATATGGGCTCAGATTTGACTGATAGCTAGAAGACACTTTACTAGAGACCAGGTTGTGTTGTTGTTATTGTTGTTGTTATTATTAATATTAATTTTATTGACCACCTACCCTACCACAAGGTAACTCTGCACATTAGCTCAAACATAGATTGGATTTCTTGTGGTCAAAGGTTTCATTATTCGTAGCTATGGCTTTTGCACTCACACAGTGACGGCCAATGTAATGAAGCCCACCCCTCTGCTTCATCTCTGCTTGCATTCCGAGCAGGCGGGTGATAAAAATGAATCTGAAAACTGGAATTGATCACCCATGCTCACATCTCAGTGCTTATTCTTCTAAGCTGCCACCTAATCCATTGAGAGAACTGGCTGGCCTTAATATGACAGAATTGCTGTTTAAGCTGAGGCGGGGGGGATGGCTGACTTGAGTGATTGATAAAGTGGAGGAGCTCAGACGAATGACCTCACGCTTCACAGTGAGATGAACATCTGGCAGTGTGGCTGGATTCCCTAACATGAAAAATGGCCCAGAGATTTGTGGCAGACTTGGGTAGCCTAAGAATGGTGTCATTGCACAACTGAGCAGCCAAAATGATGTTATTGGGTGAGTTGATCCAAGAGTCGATGCACATTCAGTTTCTTTATTCAATCAGCCTTAAAGGTGGAGGAAAAAATGGCAATAATTTAAGAGACAGCCAATCAATACTAACTGATTGCTCAGAAATTTGATTATTTTTTAATTTTGCAACATCTCAACATGTATATAGGACTGCCAGTTTGGTCTAGTAATTAAGTCATTGAGCTAAAAAGCAAGAGAGGCTGAGTTCAAGTCCTGCCTTACCTATGAAAGCCATCTGGGTGACTTTGAGCCAGTCCCTTTCTCTCAGCTTAACCTGCCTCACAGGGTGGTGGTGGTTACAGGAAAAAATTGGAGGAGGAAAGTCTGTTGGATATGTTCCCTATCTTGAGTTGTTTGTAAAAATAGTAAAGGCAGGGGATGGATGGATGGATGGATGGATGGAGGAGGGGGGAGGGAGGGAGGGAGAGAAAGAGAGAGAGAGATCAAAGGTTGTGACCACCCAGTACTCCAAGACTAATTCAGTGAAATTAATTTTTTTTTTCAATTTGTGTTTTAACTTTGGGTGGAATTTAAAAGTGGGAATTGGAATAAATGCATTTTTATTCTTATTTGCATCCTTCCCAAGATTCCAAAAAGACATTTCTAAATTTCTACTTTTTCAGGCAGTTTGGAAGGTCTGGGAGGTGCTAAAGTTTCCCATCCCTATTTCTGTCCTTAAAACCCCAAAGCAAGAGAACTAGCTGAAAGGGGGATCACAAGGGGCAATTTTGTTCAGGGAGCCCTGAAGATAGGAATGGAAGTGGGGAGAGATTTTCACTCTCATCCATTATTTTGGAATATACATATTTTTTTCTGCGGGCATCTGTGGTGCTATTACATCTTCTGCTAAGTAGCACTTGGCCAGCAGAGGGTGCAGTGATTCAAAGCTCCTTTTTCCCATTGCCAATGCTTCGCTATATTTTTATCTTGTAGGAAGGCATCCTCAGGTATAATATCACCTATGCCAAGAAATGGGACTTCACAGCCCTTACTGAATTCTGCGATAAGGTAATAAAAAAAATGGAAACATGCAAAAAAATCTCATAATAATAATAATAAAAATACTGCTTCCTATCGTTGAATGTGATTTGAATGGGTATGTTTTCATTAATTTTATTTTATATATACTTGTAGTTAACTAAACGTGCCTAGTGGGGAATTCATAGAGGTCAAAGAAAAATTGGAAGAAATCTTATCTCTGTGTGAGTGTGTATTTTAGGTACTCTGTGAACATATAGGTAGTCCTTGACTTACGGCTACAATTGAGCCCAACATTTCTGTTGTTAAGCAAGATAGTTGTTAAGTGAGTTTTTCCCCATTTTATGACTTTCCCATTGACTTTGCTTGTCAAAAGGTCGCAAAAGGGGACCCCATGACCCCGGGGCTTTGCGACCGTCATTAAGTACAAGCCATTCTGAATTTTGATCATGTGACCAGGGGATGCGGTAATGGTCGTATGAAAAATAGTCAATGTCCCCTTTTCCCCCCAGTGCTGTTGTAACTTAGAAGAGTCACTAAACGAATGAGTGTAAATGGAGGACCCCCTGTGACCTCTTTTTCTTTCCAATTAACGGGTCTTTTTTTTTTTAAATGCTCCCTCTGGGAATAGCAATAATTAATCCTTAAGTGCCATTGTCCCCTTAGTGCTTTCTGATGAACAGGCAGAGAGCCTGACCCTGATTATTCCAGTCGTAAATAAGAGACGGAAGAAGGTGAGAAGGAGCCCAGGCGCTCTTTCATTTGACTCTGCAGCCCAGCTCTGTCTCAGTCATTGACAAGAGCCCTCGGGATTTATGGCTGGGGTGCTTGGCCCCTCAGGAAGGAACCAGCCATAGCCTCACACAGTACAGGCAGCTATAAGAAGATGATGAAGAGCATATGCGGTTCTCTAGTTTGGCTGCATTGCCTCACCGATGCTTTTCTGCAAAGGGTATTGCTTAGGTTATTCTCAGAACGCAAATACCATCAGCAGAGAATTGATTCCAGCAGCATATTTAGGGAGAACATCCAACTGTGGATGTGTTCTATCACCTGGCTTTCAAAAAAAAGAATCAAAGATTGGGGATTTGATGCAATGAAATTGACGGGGTCAGTGAAGGCATGCCACTAATCAAGGAGACAATCCACCTGGATCTAGGGAGACAGTGAGGACAGTGAACCGGTGGAAGGACTTGCCTCCAGAAGTTGTGATTGCTCCCTGGAGGCTTTTTGAGAAGCGATTGGACAGCCATTTGTCTGGAATGGTATGGGGTTTCCTGTCTGAGTAGGGGGTTGGACGAGCCAGACCCAAATCCTGCAGCGGTTCTTCATAAATTTTAGTCTCCAGGCCTTTGATCATCTTAGTTGCTCTTCTCTGAACTTTTCGGAAAGTCTCAATATTTTTTTTATAGTATGATGACCAAAATTGGTTGCAGTGTTCCAGATATGATCTTAATAGGGTTTTATAAAGCTGTACTAATACTTCACGTGATCTTGATTCTCTGCCTGTGTTTGTACAACCCAGGATTGTATTAGCTTTTTTGGCTGCTGCTGCACACAGCTGGCTCATATTCAAATGTTCATCCACTAAGACTCTCACAGTTACTGTTTTTGAGAAGTAAAAATGGAAGAGGAGAGAGATAACTTACGCAATTAAACTGGGCCTGTTTTCTTGTGTTTGCTTATTTTTTGCCTATCGCATTAATTAATGTTTCTTGCATGTTGAAGTCTTGATTTTTATACACTGCTTGTTCTATCACAATTCAAAACACAGTTAGTTTGGTAACTCCAGGCAAGTTTTGAATTACAATTCTGGTTTATTTTTGCTGTTAGTTACAGTTCTGGTTATTTTACCTTGCGATTCACCTCATTAGTGTAAGCCACCCAGAGAGCTTAAAGGGCTGTTGGGCTGTTTAGTTTTTCTTTTAATTATTTCATTAATTAACATATTAGCAAGGGCTAATCTCCATGCAGGAGATTCTTGCTGTTTTGAAAATGAAAAAAAAAGCGCCCCTTTGAGAGGACAACCCTGACCTGTACGATTGAAAATCTCCATAGACAAAAGGAGCCACAATAAATCTCCATCTTTTCCTGCCCTTTCTAGCTGCTGGCCCTTTAGAGGTGTACAAAAATGCCACATTTCTGATTCCCCCCCCCCCCACTTCTCTGAGCCACAAAGCCCATGTGTTGTTTTGAGACTTTATAATTAAGATGCCCTGAATTTTATTTTAAGAGAACATGATCTGTATAAGACACAGCTCTCTTTGTTTTCTCTTAATTTTCAAAAAAATGACAGAAGAGGGAGCTCTTGTCTTTCTCAGATAATTTTGTTCCCCAATGCTGCCTGTGAAAGGTTAAATGTATTTATTTATTCATTAAATGTGTTACTAAATGTATTAATAAATTAACATTACCGTTCACCCATCTTTATCATGGGGTAACTCTAAATTGACAGCATGGTTGAAAGTTCAAATATTGTTTTCAGTATCAAAGTTTTTTTATTAATCAAAATATAAAATACAAAGAAAAATGAAAATGCCGGGAAGGGAAAGGAGGAAAATAGGAAAAAGTGTAAGGGAAAAGGGAGAGAGAGAAAAAAAGAAAAGCATTGACTTCCCTCTCTTTTTAGTGCAATAGAATAAGATAACATAACAACATGTTCTTTCCAGTTCTTTAATCCATATAATTCTTCTATTAATATACATGTTTAGATTAATATATATTTGTTTTGTATATATTTATATATATTTCCCTAATCGCCCCTTAAGTTCCACTGGTATTCACATTTTTATACATATTTAGTAGTACAGTCATTCAAAGTCTATTTTGCCCTTTCTTTATATCCATTTATATTACAATATTATCCTGATATCTGTCACACTGCTAAAATAATAATCCAACTTGTATAACTCTGGTATTAATACACATTGAAATATTTTCATAAAATTATTATTTTACTCTATTTTCTCTTATCCTTCATCTCGTACCCGCATCTGATCCTTTAATCTTATTTTCTTTTTAGTTTTCCTCCCATATTTGTCTCTTGGGTCTTTTTTTTTTTTGTACATTTTTTTTTTAAAACAGACATAGACAAACAAGACCATAAGGCCATCTTTCATTACATTCAGTGTGTCAATTGGTTACAAAATTTTTGTGCATCCTTTCCATAGTCATTACTTGCAATTTATATAAAAACACATATTAACAAATCCGTGTGTGTGTGTGTGTGTGTATAATCAATTATTTGTTTGACTAGCACTATTTATTCCTTCATTTTCAACAATATACTTAATATTGGGATCATTTATGTTGTAATAATTCATTACATCATCTTCAATCTATCCAATAATAATAATAATAATAATTCTTGTGGTATTTCCGTATACAAACGGACAAAATACTGGCGCATAATACACCAGACATCACACTGGTTGAGAAAAATAAGGTCACAATCATAGACATCGCAATACCAGGTGATAGCAGGGTCGCCGAGAAGGAACATGAAAAAATCGCAAAATACCAGGACTTAAAAATCAAAATTCAACGACTATGGCACAAACCAGCAGTGGTAATTCCAGTGGTAATTGGCACACTGGGTGCTATTCCAAAAGCACTGGAATTACATTTAAAACAATTAAAAATTGACAAAATCACCATCAGTCAAATGCAAAAAGCCACACTGCTTGGATCTGCATGCATATTACGAAAATATGTTACGACGTCCTAGGCCCCTGGGTGGGGCCCGACTAGTAACCAATGCCAAATCCGGTGAAACAACTGGCCTCTGTGATACAATTTTATAATAATAATAATATCTTTATATTATATTCAATATCATTCTATTATTCTTGTATTAATAGATTTCTATAATATCTTTCATTTCCATGTTTTTTTTATCCAGCCATTGATAAAATAAATCCATGTCTTATAAAATTGTTTGTCTTCTTGTTCTCTAATTTCAAATGTCAATTTACTCATTTCAGCACATTCCATTACTTTGTAGATAACTTCCTCCTGCATTGGTATTTTCTCATTTTTCCAATTTTTAGTAAATACAATTCTAGCTGCCGTTAATACATTTACAATCAAGAATTTCAATTCTCTATATGTTTCTGGTATAATTCCCAACAAAAAGATTTCTAGTTTAAAGTCTATATGTTTTTGTATCATCTTTTCCAACCTTTTCCAAGTGTGGATTTTAGTCCAATATCTTTTAGCTTCTATACAAGTCCACCATATATGATAATATAAACCCGGTATCTGATGACATTTCCAACACTTTTCCGATTTATTCTTGAACATTCTTGCTATTCTCGTCAGGGATAGGTGCCACCTGTAAAACACCTTATACAAATTTTCTTTATATGCTGTTGACATGGTCATTTTATAATTTTGCGACCACAATTTCCGCCAATTCTCTTAAGTCGATCCCACATCCAAAAAATTTCCCCCCAAGCAATCATGGATTCTTTAACTTGTTCTTCTTCTAACTTAACCTCTAATAAGTATCCATACAGTTTTTTAATTACCTTTTCATCGGTACCTATCAAAATTTTATCTAGCTCAGTCATTTTATCATGGAAACCTTCCATTTTAAGATCTTTATCATATCTAGAATGTATTTGCGCATATGAAAACCAGTTCATCTTTATACCTTGCTGTTCCAAGTTCTTGCATCGATTTAAGTTCACCCTTTGCATTCAATATTTCACCATATCTAACTGTTTGTTCCTTTTTGTATGTTATTGAATATGAAAATGCTTCAATAGTTGATAACCAACGGAAACACAACGGTTCCTGCAATGTCTTATAAAATTCCACTGGCAATCCATCCGGACCTGGAGCTTACCATTGTTTTGTTTTTTAAGTGCTTCAGTTAACTCCATCATCGTTATATTGCCTTCTAACATTGTTTTAGTTTCTTTAGGTATCTGGGGCAAGTTCACTTTCTGTAAATACTGTTTAGCTCCTCCCTCTTCTATATTCTCTTGTTCATACAATTTCCCATAGTAATCTATAATTTTTTCTTCTCTTCATTTACATGACAAATTTGCTCTTGATCATCCATTAATTGCAGTACTTTTCTTGATTCTCTTTTTTCAATTAGTACGTTAACCATCTGCCTGATTTGTTTGCATTTTCAAAATAGTTCTGTTTAGCACCTCTAATTTTTTGTGCTAATTCCTCCTAAAAATGAACACAATTAAACATAAAATGGGATTAATGGAAAAATTAATCCCATTTTATGTTTAATCGTGTCCATTTTTATTTTGATGTCCTTTTTTTGTGGAGATTTCTGTAATTCTTTTTCAAGTCTCTTGTAGTCATCGTCTAGTACTTTGAAGGCTTGTCTTTTCTTTGTATTTCTTTTCCTTGTATAGTCTATTATCAAGCCTCTGGCATAGGCCTTCATTGTGTCCCAAAGATTCTGCGTTGATGTGTCTTCTTTTCTATTTTCTTTGAAAAAGAAAGCCAATTCTTTCTACATTTTACATACAAAGTCCTTCTCTTTTAATATAGTATTGTTTAATGTCCATCTAGATCTTCTCCTTTGTCATTTCCATTTGATTGTCATTGATTATGGTCTGCCCAGGTACTTGTTTCTATGTCAATTTCCTGTATGTTACAAATCAATTCCCATATCGTGTAACCCATATCGTATCTATTCTGGACCATGATGAATGTGTATTTGAATAGAAGGTATATTGTTTATTTGTGGGATTTCTTTCTCCCCATACATCTTTTAAGTCTATTTCATCAATCATTTTAAAGAAGGATTTTGGAAGAGTCTTTCTATTTAATTTAGTTATTTTTTGCGTTTTATAGTCCATGTTCTGGTCTACAATTCCATTAAAATCTCCCATCATATAAATATTGACATGGTCCAATTCAATTATTTTCATGTGTAGTTTTCTATAGAATTCATTTTAATTGTCATTGGGAGCATAAATTGCTATTGAAAGTATTTTCTTATTATTGTCCATAATTTCCACCATCAAGATTCTTCCATCATCATATGTATAAATTTGTTCTGCTGGAATTGTATTTTTAATGTAAAAGACCACTCCTCTTTTCTTACATCTTGCCAATGCAGTAAATATTTTCCCTAACTTTGGCTGAACCAATATTTGTTCATGTTGCTTTTGGATATGTACTTCTTGTAAGCAGATTATGTCCAATTTTAGTTTCTCTAATTTATGAAATGTTTTCCTTCTTTTCATAGCTGAATTAAGTCCATTTATATTGATTGCAATCAATTTTTTCTCTTCCATGTTTGTTTCTTATAAGTAGGATTTATTGCTCTAGTAGATCTCGGTTCACGTTGTTCTCTGATGTCAATGCCGCCAACTGCTCCTTCTTTCTCAGTCTCAACTGTGCACTCCTCTTGGAATTCAATTAGTGATTCTTCTTTTCCTGTCACCTCATCATTCCTTTTCAAATGTTCTGCATAAAATAGTTCTGCTTTCTCAGTTGAATCTATTCTGTAACTTTGTCCTTGCCATGCAAACATAAGACCTTCTGGTATCAGCCATCTGTAATTAACACCTTTTTAAAGTAGGATTCTAGTCAAGAATTGGTATTCTCATCTCTCTCACTCTTCTTGGTATTTGTTTCAAAACTACAATTTCCTTGCCTTTATATTCCAGTTTCTTGTCTCTTGCCTTTTGTAGTATTTGTGTCTTAATTGCTTTCTTAGTAAATC
This sequence comes from Thamnophis sirtalis, assembly GCF_051295495.1. Classification (NCBI taxonomy): domain Eukaryota; kingdom Metazoa; phylum Chordata; class Lepidosauria; order Squamata; family Natricidae; genus Thamnophis; species Thamnophis sirtalis. Next base: position 15,337,682 of record NW_028261395.1, read on the forward strand.
TTATATGAACTTCTCTAGGGAGACCGTTTCTCGCTGCATATCTTGTATAGACTCGAAACACCTTATCTATACCGTCCACCATCTTCTCTTTGGTTATCTCCAGGGCATCTGCCAGAATTTCTATCATTATTTCTGCGAAATTTTCTCCCTTTTCCTCTTCAATGTTTTGGAATCTGAGATAAAATTCTGATCGATCATTCTCCCATTCCAGTATTCCACTGTTGCCTTTTTCCACCACATTCAATCAGCTGTCAATATCTCCAATTTTCTTATTTCTTTGTTCATCTTTTTCTTCAATTTTTTGAAGTCTTTCCTCATATTTTATCATTTGGTGAATACTCTCAATTTTTTCATCTGTTTTCTCTGTTTTTTGTTCAATGCTCTCTGCTCTTTGTTCTATCGTTTCTATTCTTTTCTCAATATTTTCTGTTTTCATTTGTATTTTTTGTATTCCTTGCATAATCATCTGAAGTGTCACTTCCTTATCCTTGTCCTTTTCCTGTTGCAATATTGTTTGTATTGATCTTTGTCCTCCCAATGGTGAAGAAGAGGAAGTTGGTATTGCAGAGCCAATCTTCGATATTTTTTTACTCATTTTCAAAGAATTGATCTAGTTGAGAAGTACAAAATTTCCAATTCTTCTGTCAGTTATAATCCCAAGTAACCATAGAACAAGAAAAGAGGAGGAAAAAAGAGAGAGAGAAAAACAAAAAAGAAAACAAAATCCAGTGGAAAAAATGAAAAGGGGAAAAAAGAAAATAAGTGTCTATATATACATCCAAAAAAATAGGAAGGAAAAGGCAAAAAGGGAACACTTCTTTAAAAAAAGAAGAAAGAAAAGAGCCAAGCTAGGAAAGAAAAGAGCCAAGCTTCTTTGCAGCAAGCCTCAAACAGCTGGCAATGGCTAAATGAGAGGGAAAGTAAGGGAGTGGGGAAAAATGACAAGGTTAAAACACTGCCACTATGTAAGATCCAAACTCTTATGTTGAATTTAGATAAATTTGACAGTTCTCTCTTCAAGGTCACAACAGACTTCTTTCTTCCGTTTCCAGCCTTTCTTTCAAGCCCAAGCTCCACATGCTAATAGTATCCCAAAGGAGAACCTGAATAAACAATTCTCCATGCTCATTCCACTATCATTTCATAAACAAATTCAAAGTCCTTGAAGTATAACGCCGGGTCTTAATTTTCCTCTAAACACTCATACATGAAAAAACAAAACAATATTTCCATTCCTCTTCAGTGGCAGTGTTCTCTTTCACTTTCCCTTACTTCCCTTATTCTCAAAAAATAAAAATAGAAAAGAAAGTTCAAAAACGATGTATGGTTAACACATTGTAAGCAATAAATAGTAGGAAAAATGATCTATGACAGTGGAAATTGTTATGTAAGTTATTTAAAAAGTAAAAGACAAAGAAAGAGAAAAAAAACCCAGTCCAGTTTAAAAATAAAAGACGTTTGTAGAAATCCAGCCAAATTGCAGCAATAAAAAGTGGGGGGGGGGGACTCTCAACCTGACTTTGGTTTAATTTCACCACTTATCCACTTCAGTCTTCAATTTTAATTTTAGTCTGTTAGGGTGTTCTCTCAAATAATAGTGAATAAAAGTCCTCTCCCCAAAATGACACACTTTCTCCTATTCTTGGCACTGTCCGCAGCAGCTTTAATGGCTGCCTTGTAGTCGCTGGAAAGAAAGGCCTTTCCTGGATCAACCAGGGACTTTGCAATGTCCCTGGGATCGGCAGGATGTGCCCTTCACTATCACCATCTCTACGGGACGGTTTAGGTCCCAAAGAACCGTCCAGCAGGAGAGATATCGACAGCGATCTCAGAGTTACAAAATCGCACATCGTGTCGCTTCAGCGTCAGACCCCTCCCTTGGGTCTTTTATTCCCTCGATTTGCCTATGCAGTCTAAATTTCCCTCCCAACTCTACCTTTTCCCACTAATTCCAAAACTAACCATTCCACCTCCTATGTCTTTTCCCCAGTTCTCTTTTGTTTCTCCCATTCCCTTTTAAAATCTTTTACATTATTTCCCTCCTTTTTTAGTTCCTTAATCACTGTTCATTTTGAAAACATCTCCTCCTTGTTATCTTCTTTCTCTCTACAGTCCCCTCTGTTTCTTCTGGTAGCTCCATTCTTTCTTCCTTGTTCTGATCATTGTCTGTTATTCTTTGCATTAAATTTCCCAATTTTTGGTCTATACGATCAGATATTTTCTCAATGCTTTGAAAAAGCTCCATTCTGTTTAAGTTCTCCTCACTTCATTAATTCAGAAAGTCAAGCTTCCAAGTCACAATTTTAAATGTCTAATCAGTAGTAAGTCCAAAGAGTTTGAGTTCACCAGGAAGTTATCCAGGCCTCTTCAAATTACCTTATATGTTCAATAATATTCAATGATGTTCAGGGGCTCTTAACTGAAGTCCTTAGTTAATAATCAGATCTCTAGTGGTCTTAGGATAGGTCTGTATTTAACAGATATTTCCAGTTGTTTTTTTGAATAGTGATTTCCAAGTTTGCATATTTCCCTTTTCGTCAGCAGATGGCGTTCGTGCTTTTAAAATGCACTCAATACCACTTTTTTAACTTTGAGGAACCAAGTTTCTATTTATTATTTAAAAAGCAGATTTTTTTTCCTTCTTCAATTTTCTGGTATTTTTCCTATGTGCCCATTCGCAACTTCAGTAAATAGCTTTAAAGATGCTTCTCTCTTGGATTTCTCGGGTCAACTTCCAATAAAAAATATTTTCTCACCCAGCTCACACTCCATTCACTTTCTCCTCTCCAGCACAGGCTTGGGTCTTCAGGCTGTCTCCAGCTTCATGGCAGCCATTTTGACTACCGCTACTTCTCATTGTCAGATGAGGGAGCTTTCCCAGTCAGGGAGGAGAGATGCGGTTCTCCTTGACCTGCCAGGCGGTCCCATCTTACTTCACACACACACACACCCTTCAGGGGGGATGTGGTCCGAAATAGGACCCTCTGACAGGGAGAGGTTGGAGCTGACTGCAGAGCTTGCAGATCAGGCTACCGGGCACCGGAAATACAAGCGGAATTCCCAGGGACTGCGTCCTTAATAGGAGGCATCAATTAGTTGTGTACCAGAATCATCTTTTCATAACTCATCTAGAGCAAAGGACAGGTCATGGACCTAAGGAAGTTTTTCCTGGATTTTAGTCTCTGCTGAGCTGGTTGTAGACCAGACTGATAAGGCTGCCCTATCTCATAATTTTTTTGAGCTGGTCATCCTTTTTTGGAGTCTCCTTCAGCCAATCCTTTGTCCATGATGTAAGGCCTCTGGTTGATAAGGACGTTTTCCGGCATCACCAAGAAGGGATGAGGAGGCCCGGTGTGGCCTGCCTTGCCCTTGCTTCCATATCTGTCTAGTAGCACGGCTGAGGAACAAGAGAAGGGCTTAATGGGGAAATTAAGCCCCACCAGAAATGCTCATTTGGAGACCAAACGGCCCATTGAGCAAACTCAGTCGAAAGCACATCAGCTTCTTCTCCCCCATATTCCTCGTCCATCATCTGCACACAGAGTTCACCGAGAAAAGTCCAGAGAAGTTCTGGAAGGAGACTTGTGGGTCCCATTTCCCTACTCTGGAAGGCGGGAAGGAACGGACACCCTCAAGAGCAGAGGCATTGCCTGGACGGCACCATATGGATCAAGGGATCTCCTGGCAAGGAAGGGAGAGTCTATGCTAACTCTCTTTTTTGTTTAGTGACTGTTTGAAGTTACAATGTTATTGAAAAAAATGACTTATGACCGTTTTTTCACATTTACGACCATTGCAGTATCCCCATGGTCACATTATCAAAATTCACACGCTTGACAACTGACTCATATTTATGACGGTCGCAGTGTCCCGAGTCACATGATTCCCTTTTGCAACCTTCTGACAGGCAAAGTCAATGGGAAAGCCAGATTCCCTTAACAACAGTCTGACTAATGTAACAACTGTGGCAAGAAAGGTCATAAAATAGGGCAAAACTCACTCAACAACTGTCTCACTTAGCAACAGAGATTTTGGGCTCAATTGTGGTCATAGGTCAAAGACTAATGTATTTAAAAACAAAGTCTAGTGTATTATTCACATTTTAATCATCTTGTGGTTTAAAGTTCCCTAAACTGTCAATTTAGGGAAGAAACTTGGAGGGGAGGAAGAAGCTTCATTGTTGCTGGTTGCTTGGCTTGCATTTTGGAAAGATCTGTGATGAATCTGAAAGATGGACGTTTTGTTGCACAGCTTATGAACAGTGCCCAATGTCTGTCTTGGGGGAAAGATGGAAATTAAACAAGGAACTCAGAACAAGTTCCTCAATGCTGTTTTGAAAACAGCAAAACTGCCACTTTCATAACACTTAATAAAGAGAGTAAGTTGGTATTGCTGGGTCTCTTAAACAGTTGAAGTCATTAAAAGGCAGCCTCACATGTCAAGAGCGATACACCTGAGAGATTGTTGTCATCCTGGATTGGCAGGAGAAATATTTTACCTTCTGGAAAGAAAATTAGAGAGCGCCAAATTAACTACTCACATCTCAGCTGTCATCTCCCTTTTCCAAGTGTCAGTTTATGAGTCTGATAAATGTCAAATGTTCCATTTCACTGTCTTCTAATGAGGCTCTTCTCTGTATATTCCAATATAATAACTCTTTCGGTGTTTTATTCAAAGATTACTTCATTCACTCTGTTTGTGTTTTTCTTATCAAAATTTATTTTAAGATAGTGAAGGTCTTTCGGTATATATTATCCTGGTGGATTTATTTTATGTCGTAACTCCCAAAAAGAGAGTGGAAAGAATTTATAGCTAGTCCTCCTTAATAAACACTTATTCAGCAATCCTTCAAAGTTACACCTCACTGAACATGCGTTACTTACAGCTCAGTTCTCGTAGCCGCAGCCAGTGTGATGTCACGTGATCCTAACTGAATCCCGTGATTGGGATTTGCAATCTTCCCAGCCAGCTTCTGACAAGCAATGTCAGTGGGGAAGCCAGCAGGAAGACGGAAGTCATTGTCATGAAATACTCACTTAATAAACCAGGGTGATTCGCTTAATGGGGGCAAATGAGACAGGGACCCAGGTATATGACATCACGCTTTATGACCATGTTGCTTAGCAACAGATTTTTCGGTCCTGTTTACTGCCGTTGAATGAGGATGAGCTGCACTTTGCTAAAAAGAATTAGTTTTCCGATCTTTTCAGGATTAGATTTAAAGACTGTCCAGCCTCACTTTTCTGGTTTTACTTCACCTTCACCTGCTCTGGGAGTTTTGAAGGATAAATATGTAATACCATGAAGCCATTTTGGCATAAATATTCATCCCACGAAACTGGTAATATATACAGGCAACCTTCCTCTTCTCCCCCACCCCTCTGTGCTGTGTGCTCCTTGAGTCTTCTAAAACTCCGCCTGCACCTACCTGCCCTTTCCTCCCAGATTTTGAAAAGCTCTGTTCACGTTGCCCTTGGATTTTAACATTCAGCATAGCCAAAGGAGGGATGTGTAAGTATTACATTATTAATAATTATTAAAGTAAATGTAGGCTTAGAATAGGACAGAGTAGAGTTGGAAGGTCTTCTAGTCCAACCCCCTGCTCAAGCAGCAAAATCTATATCATCTCAGACAAGTGGCTGTCCAGTCTCTTCTTAAAAACCTCCCGTGATGAATATCTGAAGGCAAGCTGTTCCACTGGTTAATTGTCCTCACTATCATAAAGCTTCTCCTTAATTCAAGGTTGCTTCTCTCTTTGATTAGTTTCCAACCATTATTTTTTGTCCTGACCTCTGGTGCTTTGGAGAATAATTTGATCACTTCTTTGGGGCAGCCCCTCAAATACAGGAATACTGCTATCATGTCACCTGCAATTCTTCTTTTCTCTAGACTAGCCAGACTCAAAACATGCAGCTATTCTTCATATGGTTTAGTCTCCATGACTTTTATCATCTTAGTTGCTCTTCTCTGAACTTACTAGGGTTTTGCTTGTCCTAGCCCTGCTCACTTAGGTTTTGAGCAGAGGGGTTTGGGTGTGGATATTTGGTGGGAAGGTCAGGTATTCTCCATCCTGTTCCCCAAATTTGCTTTAGCCTCACCAGTGACTTAAGGGTGGAACTGGGCTAAACTCCCAGGAACTGCTTTGTTTAGTTAGGCTTGATAAAATTCACCCAAATTGTGAGAGGCAAACAACATTGTGTAAACAAGGAACTTTTCCTGAGTCATACCATTTATTTTAAAAATGAGAGTTTTAAAAAATGGGCTTGTCAGTTTTCTGTCATCTTTTAAGAAAGGAAGATAGATGCACGCCTGCAATTTGCTTTGTGTCAAGTTATTTGCTCAAAAGTTGTATTATGACACAGCAGGCCTTTTGTGTGGACAAAGGCACTCCCTAACCTTTTTATTGCCAAATAATTTGCTTAGATCACAAAAATAATAACAGGGTTGGGGTTAGGGTCTAATTTGCTACATTTTCTTCATACCCATTGCCAACATTGTATTTTTTTGCTGTTTTAATTCCTCTCAGCCTTCAAGGTGGTTGAGGGAATGGATGGCGTAAAAGTATCAAGAAACAAACTAACTGGTGTTGTGGTCCACCGCAGCCCACAGAGCTGGTAGTGAGGAGGTTGGGGAGGAACATGGGCCAATCCTGGAGTCTGGGGAAGGCTCTGAGGAGGGTTCTGCGTCAGAAGCAGAAAGGGAGCCAGGGCAGTTATGTGCTGTTTCCGGACTCTGACATCAGTAAGGCAAACAAACAGTGTGAGCCTGTTCCCAGTGTGCGTATGCGCAAAGCTGCCAGACGGCAAGAACAATTAAGGAAAAAAGGGCAACTTAGGAGTAAGGCTTGGAGATGATTGGCCCCTCCCATAAGACATAAAAGGGGAGCAACCGGATGTGAGCCTTTGAAGGAAGCAATTAGTTCATATAGTCGGTTCAAGCTCTGAGAAGTCCTGTTTGACTCTGTGCTATGTTTGGCCTTGCAAAACTAATTGGCAATTAGGTCTCTGGCAGCGTTTCAAGGGAGATGAAGTTGGGTGCTTATGAACATTACCCTAAAATACTGTGTCAACTTGATACGGGCTGTGAATGACCATAATTCACAGCCTTCTAAATAAAAGAGGGTTTTTGGGACTAAGCTTGTGATTTATGCTTTCTCAGGAAGCCTAGGTCAGAACACAAACCTAAAGAAATGGGCTACAGTACACAAACTATTTATTTGTTTCTTTTATTAAATTTATTTGTTGCCTGATTCCCATTGAGCAGACTAATCTGAACAGGTGAGCTGGGGGCTTGTTCTGTTAATGGTTAGCCAGTTCTCTTCCCAATGGCTCTTTGATAGGCCTGGGAAGCTCTGTGCCTTCCTCAAAAGGAATTAAGAGGTCCACAACAGCTGAAACAATCAGCTTAAAGGTGGTTCAAGGTCATTGTGGTATTTTTGGTGTTTGTGGTATCCAAGTATTTTTGGATTAAAAAAAAAGGATCGTGGCAGATCCATTTTCTAAAACGCCTCTGAGAAGACCACGGTTCATTAGAGAAGTTCAAGCATGATTGAGAAGGAGAGCTGAATCTCTGCCTCCAGACAGAAGTCCTCTTGGTAGGTTATGATGGATTTGGCCAAGACAGAAGACTTCACTGTTTTTCAGGAATGCAACCCAAAATAGGGATAAGAATAGCAGTAAAGGTTAGCAATGGGGGCCCTGTCACAGCCATAGGAAGTTGCTAAACGGCTTTGGAAGACCCCCCCCCCACTTGGAATATTGCATCCAGTTTGGGTCACCATATTATAAAAAAGATATTGAGACTCTGGAAAGACTGCAGGGAAAAGCAACAAGGATGATTAAGAGACTGAAGGTTAAAACCTGGAGAACAGTTGCAGGTTTGGGTTTGGCCAGCCTAGAGAAAAGGACTAGGGGAGACATGATAGCAGTCTTCCAGTATTTGAGGGCTGCCACAAAGAAGAGGGGGTCAACCTATTCTCCAAAGCACCAGAAGGCAGGACAAGAAGCAACAGATGGAAACTAATCAAGGACAGAAGCAACCTTTTGCTTGAAAGAAAGGCCAGATGAAAAGGAAGACAGGAATAATTAAACATAATTGTATTCTAGTTCAAAGAAGTGATGTCTGGACACTCTCAGACATTCATGTATTCTGAGCACTTCAGGATTGTATCAACAAAATTGCATTTATTTCTGGGCTAATAAAGAGTTTGCCAGTTCGTGCAGTTGTTTATTGCTAATAAATGGATGAAACCCCACGGGTTTTTTTTTAATTGCTTGAAAAGGAGCAGGGTAGAGGCAGCACAGTTCAGTCTTTGGTGCTTTGGGTCTATTTATTCTCTGTATCAAGAAAAGAGAGAAGAGCTGACAGATGGAACAGAGCCCAGTGCCAGAATCTGTCATCAGGTGAGGGAGGTTATGGGATGCGTGGCAGTCAGAAAAAGGCTCGCATGTCAGTTTCAAACGAAGCAGGCTAGCAGCACCATCCAGATCTGCCAGTCTTCTGGATGCTTAAGGTCAAATGTCGCCTTTTGAATCAATTTTACATGCACTGGTTTGATGTCACTTCCTAAAATCCAAGTTCAACCTGTGACACTTCACACACATCGCAATTTGGAAATTCAGAGCACGTGGGAAGAAAAAGTGAGGAGGATGACATTGGACGGCCCTCAATTTGTGAAACTTCCAAAGATACGGTCGCAATAGGTGGCCATTGATTGAGAAATGAAAAAATGGAAATCTTTGACCTCCTTTAGAAACTTTTCAAAATTTAGCTCATCGATTCACATGGGTGTTAAATACTTCAGGGATTCCCTTGTAGAAACTTAAGGATCTGGATCTGATTACAGGTGGCCCTTGACCTACGACCAAATTTCTGAGCCCAAAATTTCTGCCTCTAAGCGAAACAGTTGTTAAGTGAGCTTTGCCTCATTTACAGCCTTTCTTGCCTTTCTTGTTGAGTGAATCATTGCAGTTGGTGACATGGTGGTTAGGGGGATCTGACTTCCCCCTTGGATTTGGCTTGTCTCAATCTCTCTTTAAAATGTTCAATTCTGGACTTCATCTTTGCGCTCCGGTTGTCTCAGTCTGTCTTTTTCCCCCTTTACATGACAGGCTCATAACCCTCTGCTTTAAACTACTTTCAAACAGATTCAGTGGGCCATTTCTACAAGGGTTTTTAAATATTACTTTCCCACCCAACTGGCAATGGGTACATGACTCAAATAGATGGGAGAATCAGAAACAGTTAGTCCTTGAACCCAAATTTCTGCCTCTAAGTGAGACAGTTGTTCAGTGAGCTTTGCCCCGTTTTACCTCCTTCTTTGCCACCATTGTTAAATGAATCCCTGCACTTCTTAAGTTAGTGACGAGTCCCGTGAAGTGAATCTGGCTTCCACATGGATGTGTCCTACCAGAAGGCTGCAAAAGGGGATCCCATGAGCACAAGACACTGTGACCGTCATAAGTATGAGTCGGCTGCTGAATGTCTGAGTTTTGATTGTGTGCCCATCGGGTGTAGGGGATTGTCAGATTTGGAAGCCATATTAACACCTGATGCTTCCATACTGCCACATTCTTCTGGAGGGGGGATTTAATAGATGGAACGTAGTTAGATAAAATAGCATTCTTCCTTTTGGTCAAGCTCAGGGTATTCCTGCATCTGGAGGAGGAGGGGTTGGAGTGATGTCTGGAGTTGGGACAGATGGGGAGTGGACCATGTGATGAACAGATGGATGCAGGGGATGGGTTTGGACTTCTGACTTACTGAGGGAAAGGCCGGAATTCTCAGATTTGGGTTTTCCCAGATATGCCTTTATACCTACTCTAATAAATGGGAGCTTGGAGAAAATGCCTCTCTCAGAGTTTCATTGGAGTTGGGGTTTTCCGGAACGCTGCCAGGGATGCTGCAATAGTCGTAAGTGTGAAAAACAGTCCCAAGTCATTTTTTTTCTGCTAATGTTGTAACCAAACGAAGAGTTATAAGTTGAGGGCTGCCTGTAATTAGAATAGAATAGCAAAGTTGGAAGATACCGTGGAGGTCTTCTAGTCCAACCCCCTGCCTAGGCAGGAAACCCTACACCACCTCAGACAAATGGTTATCCAACCTCTTCTTTAAAACCTCCAGTGTTGGAGCATTCACAACTTCTGAAGGCAACTTGTTCCACTGATTAATTGTTCTAACTGTCAGGAAATTTCTCCTCAGTTCTAAGTTGCTTCTCTCCTTGATTAATTTCTACCCATTGGTTCTTGTTCTACCCTCAGGTGCTTTGGAGAATAGTTTGGCTCCCTCCCTTCAGCTGGATGGAGGGATTCCTTGAAAAACATCAATTACCTTATTTTTTTGTGCATCCAGAGATCAGGATTGTTGTTTTTTGTTTTTGTTTTTTTTAAAAAAAGAGGTCTCCCAAATCACCTTAAAACACACTAAGCAGAGATTTGGTTCCCTCCGATCCTGATGTCAGAATTTCTCCTTCTGTTTTTACTCCAGGTGCTGGAAGACGCTGAGGCCCAGCATCTTTTTCAGTCCATTCTGCCTGACATGGTGAAGCTGGCGCTCTCTCTGCCCACCATTTGCACCCAGGTGAGTCTGCATGTCTGAGGAGTCTTCTCTAGAGAGGGGACAGGAGAGAATGGGGGATGGGATGTGGGATGGGATGGACAGGAACGCAGAATAGAATAAAACAGAATAATAAAGTTGGAAGGACCTTGGAGGTCTTCTAGTCCACCCCCAGCTCAGGCAGGAAACCCTATACCATTTCAGGCAGGTGAATGTCCAATTCCTTCTTAAAAACTGTTGGAGAACTGTTAAAAATTGTTGGAGAATTCACGACTTCTGAAGGAAAGTCGTTCTATTGATTAATTGTTCTAACTTGTCAGGAAATTTCTCCTTAGTTCCAGGTTGCTTCTCTCCTTCATTAGTTTCCACCCATTGCTTCTTATCTTGCCTTTGGAGAATAGCTTGGCCCTCTCTCCTTTGTGGCAGCCCCTCAAATACCTGCTATCATGTCACCCCCAGTGCTTCTTTTCACTAGATCAGCCAAACTCCAACTCCAGCAACCATTCTTTATATGTTTTAGCCTCCAGGCCACTAATCATCTAATCATTGATTTGCTGTACAGGTAGTTCTCGACATACAGCCATAATGGAACCTATTTATTACAGTTATCCAGGTAGTCCTTGACTTATGATCACGATGGAGCCCAAAATTTCTGTGTTTAAGTGAGTGTTGCCCCATTTTACGACCATTGTTGCCACAGTTGCTAAGTGAATCACTGAGTTTGTAAAGTTAGTAACTCCGTTATTAAGGGAATCTGGCTTCCCCGCTAACTTTGCATGTCAGAGGATTCCAAAAGGGGATCACGTGACTCCAGGACACTGCAACCATCATAAATATGAGTCAGAGCCCCAGTAAGCAAATAATCCTTTCTCTTGAATTTAGAAAAGATAATTTTTAACGAAGAATGCCCTCACATTTTGAGAATCTGCATATCCTCCAGAATTCTGTGGTTTACCCTGTTCTTAACAGTTACTTCTGTTTGCAAGTTTTAAACAGTTTCTTTTTAAGGAGATGCACACAAAAAACCTGACCTCAGGGTATCTCCTATTTGGGGGCTGCTGGCTGTATATTTTGTTGAGGTTAAACATGTTTGTAAAGCAACCAGACAATCAGGATGTTTCGGTGGAAGCTCCTCAGTTTGCCATTTATTTTTTTCGTGAACCGTAATTTTCTTTCCCATTTAAAGAAGGCAATCAACCCAAGGAGCATGTCAGTCCTTCCAATGTAGTTGTGTTGCTTGGTGTCTCATCACGGCGCCTTGTCTCACAGCTGTTGCGATGTGATTGCCTGTGATTGCCCTTTGCTGAACGGCATGAGAGCCAGCCTGCTAAGCACAATTAATGCCATCCCTTCCGGCTTTCTTTTTCCTTCCCAGCTCCTTCACCTTCCCCCTCTTCCCCCTGTCTTTTTTTCAAGACCCCGATGTTCTGTTTGTCTTCTTGTTGTTATTGATTGAAATCTGCAGTTTGTCAAACAAGGCTCTTGTCCCAATTAGCCTGGATAAACAACTCTTGACTTCGGGGCGATGCTGATTTCAGGAGCTCCCCGAGCCTCTAAATTAGCAAGCGCCATTTTGTTCTCCTGGCTTCTTGTGAGTGCTTTCTCTTCCGGATCTCTCAAGTGAGGATGTCTTGTCTTCATTTCCAAAAGAGGACTGGACTTGGTTTCTTTTTGTTTTTTCCTTGCAAATGTTTTGCCTTTCATCCGAGACCTTCCCAAGACCCTTCTTGTTTTATTTCTCTTTTAGCCGATCCCTCTTCTAAAGCAGAAAATGAACCACGCAGTCACTCTGTCCCAGGAGCAGGCGGCCACTCTCCTAGCCAACGCCTTCTTCTGTACCTTCCCTCGGCGCAATGCCAAGATGAAGTCAGAGTATTCGAGCTACCCGGACATTAACTTCAACAGGTAGAGTGCCCCTCCCTGCCTCAGAACACACGCCAGGGCCTCCCCTGACTGGAACGGTCTGCATGGGGCCTCATGGCTTCCTCTGGTTACAGGGGGTCCTCGAGTTATCAGATCATTCATTTAGTGACAAAGTGGGGGCAGGGGGGGACTTGAGACCATTTTTCGTACCAGGGTCATGGTCATGGCAACTGGCATGTACTTAGGATGGTTGCGGTGTCCGAGGGTCAAGCGATCCCCTCTAAGAATCTTCTGACCTTGGGAAAGCCAGATTTGCTTAGCAACCGTGTTAATGATATGATAACTGCGTCCAGGAAAGGTTGCAGAATAGGGCAAAACTGACTTAACTGTCTTGCTTAGCAATGGAAATGTTGGGCTTAATTGTGGTTGTAAATCAAGGATTTCCTGTAGTCTCCAGAATATCTCATTATAGAAGTCGTTTTGCAGAAGTTCATTCAGGAAGTAGGAGGAATTAGATTTGGATCCGAATTGCTTTTTTTATTTATTTGGTCCTGATGTTGTCTTCCTGAGATAAATAGGAGCATCTAAGGGCGTTTCTGAAGGGGCAGAAACACCGTGGATTTAGATTGCATTTTGTATTTATTGCACAGCTTGCCGCAACACAGTTACTCATTTTTTTAAACATCTCAATTGTGGGTTGATATTATATTCTATCTCAGAAAAAGTTGAACTTGTCTTGGATATTTTTGTACTTGATATCTTTGAGAATATGGCCTTCTAAATCAGTTAATTACCTGATCTAGCCATTTGACTGCTAATATTTTTGGAACAGAAAAAAAAGAACAAATTTAATATACACTTGTCCCAAAGGTGCCTTTTTCAAGAGGCTTTGTTTTTCTTTGAAGGCATTTCGCTTGTCATCCAAGAAGCTTCTTTAGCTTTGATTGGATGATGGGGAACTGAGAAGGGAAACATCTTCTCCCTCTTGAAGAAGGGACAGCCATGACCTGGATGACTTGAGAATCTCCACTGACATTTAATGTACACTTTGCTTGGGAAGCTTAAACCTTTCACATTTGTTTGTTTTTTACTTGGAGACTCAGCTGTTGTCAAAATAATTTTTAAATCTATGGTGTAAGAGTCATTTTAGGCAATAAAATAGCAACTTCAAATGGTGTACCTGTTCGGTAAAAAGCAGTAGGTCTGATGACAGGGCTATCCATCTGTCTTATCAAAATAAGAGACGCTGGCTACAAAAGGTTAAAAATGTTACATATTTTATTTTCCTTAAACCAAAGGTGCTTCCGTCACCCTTCTTATCTGCTGTTGACAGCAACTGATCAGGAGGGTTTAAAAAAAAGAAAGAAACCCTTAAGTTCTTAGCCCGGCTGAATTTTATGTAGCGGATTATTTTGACTTCATTTACTGCAAAGCTTCTGGAGAGCCAGGTGGGGATTTCGGAGATTGTGTTATAGATGTTTATTTGGTTTGTGGTTCTCCAAAATTTATCTTGGGTCGAGAGTCCCTGCAGCATTTTCAACTAAGGGGCAACATTCAGGGTTTTTGAGAGGGCTGCTAAAACAGCCACCCTCTGTGAAACTTGCACATTCGCACAACAATTGCGAAGCATGCAAAAATGCCAATCTGTGTCACTTGGTGAATTGGTGATATTAGCTCTGTGACACACAACAGATATTTCTGCCAAGCTAAGATTTTGGATGCTCAGCAGAAAGACCTGCAAAGCAGACCAAAAGCACACTATACAGAATGGCGCAGCCTTAGGAAACACACAAGGCGAATCCAAGCCCAGCGCAGCTGATGCTGAACCAAGGGAGCAGGGATGCCGATCGGCTGATCACACCCTGCGCTTTTCCCCCCACTGATGGACTCCGACTCAGATTCCTTCTGCTGTAGCTCCTCTTTCCTAATGGGTTCTGCCGTCTGGGAAAGACCTACGGAGGGCTCCCCTGCTGATGGAACTGGAGCCAGAAGCATCCCTGGAGGGAGGACCCTGGAGGGCTATTGGTCTTTAAAATAACTTGAAAATGCAAGGGTGACGAGGAGAGGACCTGTTGGGGCCCCACAGGTTTTGATGAGTCTCCCCTAAACATTTGTTAGGGGATATAGCTGAAGACATAGTTTAGTGTCAAAGGTCACTTCCTTGGATTGGCAGCTCTCTTTGATTTCCCCTTGCAATAGATGTCCCATATCCTCCCTCCCTCCCTCCTTTCCCATAACTCATTGCTTATGAAGAATGAAGTCATCTTTTTAAGAAGAATCCTTACTCAGTGTAGCCTCAGAGCTACTGGCTTCTCACGTCCCCATAAAGAACATTGTGTTCATATTTGAGAAACAAGGGACAGCTCTAAATGAAAAATATTATGCAGGGACGAATCTTTGATTGAAGTGTGTTGTTCCTTTGATTAAAGCTAGAAGACGAAGCCGTGGTGAACCCTGTCCTCTCCTGAATGCCAGCAAAGAAAGCTTGTGAACTTTTTTTAAAAAAAATCAAGACAAGGGCAAAGTATGCTAGTTAAGATACATGAACTGCAAGGAAATGATTCTGCTGCACATTATGTTTATGCAGGGGAGTGGAAATCTGATTTTGCAGTAATGCAATTGTCTTTTACCATAAGCATCAATTGGATAACTTTAATGACCCTCAATTTTTTCATCTATTTGAGCTAATCCACTTAGGAAAGAGAGCCCCATATCGTATGTATGAAAACTGCCTCTGGTCACCTCCTACAAATGAGTTCATTTCCAATACCTGAATATTTTCTGGAAGTTGGTTTAAAAAACTAGCTTGTTTATGAATTCTATATATTATTTCCCCATGGAAAATTTAAAACCACCACAACAGCAACATTTCCTTGTTGAGTTCTTGTGCAGTTTTGAGACCAACAATACTTTGGGATACGTTTGGGAAGGTGTCAGGGGGCCCCTTTCAGACTGTGTCCATAAGGCGTTTTACAAAGCTACCGTAACCATCCATCCATCCATCCATCCTTTTTTTAAACACTAAAAATATTGATTCTGCCACCTTTATGGAGATGGAAATTCTCCATAAATATTCAAGCCACAAAAATAAGCTGGCTTTTTGAGGGATAGTGAAAGGCCGATAGTTTTGGGGGAAATTGAAATATATCCAATATTCATTTTGGAACCAAACATTGCTAAGTTAAGATGGTACAACATGGACTTTGTTTGACTTGCAGTTTAATTGTGTTTGATGCCTTTAAATAGGATTTAGTCAGAGACTCCATTTGATTGTTCAACTGCCTTCAAAAGTTTCATTTCGCTTTCTTTTGTGCTGCCAAGGGAAGTCTTGTCCAGCAGATCCACTGACCTCTCAATAGAGACACACAGGCCTATAAACAAATGCAACACTGAATCATGGGGAGAAAAGATTGAGGCCCATCCCAGTAGCTTTGGCCTTTGGGTGGAAACTCAGGGCACTCTGAAATGTTGACTAAAAGCTTCCCTGCTAGAAATTAATAGAACATCAGGAGAGTTAAATATAGCAGTGTATGTAAAGACCTTGAATTAACTGTATTCATTTTCAAAGTCAAAATCTATCCTCCCTCCCTCCTTCCTTCCCTCCTTCCTTCCCATCCTCTCTTTCTTTTTTCTTCTATTTACAAAGTTTGTAATGGTTCCACTTTCTACAGGAACAAAAAAAAAGAGCCAGAAAAGTAATACTTGTTGGGTAGATGATACCATAGAGGAAAGGGACATGTGATTTTGTCACAAGTGCAAAAAATAATTCACCTTGAGATCAAGTAGTAGTTGTTGTTTTTTGTTGGGTAGAGTTGATGTTACACTTGATATTTGGTTGACTGCAATAAAGATGGAAAGAAATTGTCTGTGAGGTGAAATGGTTGAAATGTGTTTGTTTACTCATAAGCCAGGGGATTCCTAAACCTCCAAGCTATTTTCTATGTAAATAAAGAAAATGAAACTCATTTGCTTAATTAAAAAGACTCACAGCCATAACCAAGAATTTGTTTTCCACGGTACTTTGTGTTTGACATGGTTTGGAGGTGCTTGGAGACTTTTTTCATTAGAAAACTTAAATCTCACTTGAGGAAAATTCTCTTTTCCTAAAACTTTGAGGGAAAAAGTAAAATACAAACATTCTTTATATGCTCAGCTGACTAAAGTTCCCAATTCTCTATGAAAGATTCTGAAGATGTTTTGAGAAAATGAAAAAGTACTTACAATTGTGTAGCGGCAAAGCAAAATAGATTTTGTACGATTGGTATGGACACCTTTTAAATAAATTTAATATATGAAAAAAGGCAAACTGGAAAATAAAACTTTAATATGCGATTTTTAATCCTCTTAACTTTTTGAAGGGAAGAGCTCTGTTTTCCTTAAATTCTACTATACACACATTTTTTTCCTATAAAGGAGTAAGAGTAATCTTAAACTATTGCAATTATTAAAACTGCTACAAATAAAAGTGTGTGACAAGGAACAACCTGTAGCAACCAGAATGAAGTAAAAAAAAGGAAAAGAAAAATACTTTTTTGAAATTCTTGAAGGAAAATTGTAAAATTGAAGTACCATAAAGATACCCAAAGCCACCACTTTCCTTCCTGAGCAGACATTTTGTAGATTCAACCTGTCATCAGATGTTTATATCGAGACTTCCAAAAAAAGTGGATCGGAATATAATCCTGCTTTTAGACTGAATCTCTCCAGGTTTGCTAGGAAACAAAAAATGACGATTATGGTAACAACCCTTGCTTCATTGCCCTGTTAGCAGAAAACAAAACAAAAAACCACACACACACACACGATAACACTCAAATTGCATTATTGGTCAAATCTCAGATGCTGAATAATGGGAGTCAAAACTACAAGATCAAAACGATGAGTTTTGCCTTTTACTTATATTGCTTTATAATTAGGTCAACATCTAAAGAAATTCAGCCAGAATGTTCCATTAGCAAATGGATTATGTGAAGTCTGATCAACAAATTGCTTTCAAGTCTCTCCTGCAAATCTCTAGCTGAGCTAAATAAAAATGTAACGAGTAAGATGGGGCACCACCGAAGACCCAAGTGTTGCAGCATCCCTACTTCTCTCACAGTTCCACTGCCAGCAACATCTAAGTGCTACAGAAAACATCTGGGACATTTTAGCCTAAGAACAATCTCCTAAAACATGTGAGATGCACCACTGTGCCACCCCCTTGACTTTACTGGTGCTTTTCTTCCTAGTTCGTTCCATGCCTGTTGCTGTTCTGACCTAGGTTTCCTAATACAGTAAAAAGCACACGCTTAATCCCCCAAACCCTCTTTTTATTTCAAAGGCTGTGAATTATGTTCATTCACATCCTGTAATGAGCCCCAAATAGTTGGAAAGAGTCCTACAGTAGGCTGGCAAAGTCTTTTGGGATAAGGCTGATAAGCACCCACCTTTATCTTCCTTGAAACGCTGCCAAATACTTAATTGGCAATTAGCTTAGCACGGCCACATGGAGCAAAGAATCAAAACGGAGTTTCAGAAGGTAAACTGACCAGCATGAACCAAGTTGCTTCCTGCAAAGGCTCACATGCCTTTGCTCCTCCCTTACGTCCTATGGGAGGGGCCAATCACCTCCAAGCCTTACTCCTGAGTCGTCCCTTCTGTCTTAACTGTTCTTGCCTTCTGGCAGCTCTGTGAATGAGCGCACTGGGAACAGTGGGAGCTTGTTCCTCTGCCTCGCTGCTGTCCAACTCTGGAGGCTCCAGAGGCAGCACAAAACTCCCAGATGGCCCTCGCCATCTCTCTGATGCCAACACAGAGTCCTTGTCTGCACCTTCCCCAGACTCCAGGACTGGTCTATATTCCTCCCCAACTTCCTTGCTGTCCGACTCTTCTGGCAGCTTTGCAGGCTGCCAGCGGACCACAACAGTTCATGTTCCAGCCCAAGTCAACAGAGCAGGGGTCCATTAGTTGCTGTAGCATCCGCTGTGTGACCTTTTTGCTGAGGTGGTCAATTTCACCGCTGAGGCCTGGTTCTTCATAACTGAGAAGTTGAGCAATTTGCAACCATTCTGTTCACCTACAGAGGTGTCTCAATGACACCAATCCCACCAGGCCACAGAAGATCTACCAAACGTCTATTTTGTAGGATAGACCTTATATTGACCTTATTATAAGTACTGCTACTTCATTCATCACAGTCTGATGCAACACCCATGTTAACAGGGTTAACAGGTAGCAAACTCATTCTTTCCTACTTCACAGGCACCTGTACCTTCAGGTATAGACTTTAAGCAGCATCTCCAGCGAATTCCCAAGTTGACTCTAGATCTTCTCCCAGCTTAGGAATTTCCAGAGTTATGTGGATGTGTTCTTCACCATTACAACTGAAGTTAACCAACGAGTGAAAATGCTTCTCTATCTTGCCCTGGTTAGACTGCACCTGGAAAACTGTCCAGTTCTGGTCACCTCAATACAAAGGAAGACCGCTGAGAAGAATGTCAAGATAGTAAGGAACGTAGAGGCTAAATCCTATGAGGAGCAGTTATAGGAAGTTGGCATGTCTAGTTTAAAGAAGAGAAGGATGGGGAGAGGCGTGATAGCAGCCTTCCAATGCATGAAGGGCTCTCACAGGGGAGACAGAGCAGACGCTTTCCTACCACCTGAGGACAAGAGAAGAAGCAATGGGTGGAAGCTTCACAATGAACAATCCAAAATTTAAAATTTCCCGACTTTGAGAGTCTCCCTCCCTCCTAAAGTTGGGGGGGGGGGGCTCCTTCTCTCGAAGTTTTCAAGAAAAGACTGGACAGCCATTGGCCAAGGGTGGCCTGAGGATCCCTGCCCTGGACATGGGTTGGATTAGAAGACCTCCAAAGTCCCTTCTAGCCCTAGGCTTCTATGAAAACATTATTTCAACTTTGGGTTTTTTTGTTTTGCATCACTGTTTTGAAAGCTAGCTTCCAAACAAAGACTTAAATTTCAGTTATTGAAATTTGATCCCAAGGTGCTTTTATTTTGTTCAAGAGGCAACTGGACTTCCTTTGTTATCATTGAAGACATTTTACTTCCCATCCAAGAAGTTTCTTCAGTTCTCAAGAACCTTTTTCTCCTCCTCACCGAAGAAGCTTCTTGGATGAGAAGCGAAATTTCTTCAAGGAAAAACAAAGGAAGTCCAGTTGCCTCTTGAACAAAATAAAGGCTCTTTGGGAAAACCATGACTTGGATGACTGAGAATCTCCACGGGCATGTCAAAATCTTTTTCTTCAAATTGAGCATTCCTTTCTACCAAACAGAATGAGGCAGATCCTAGCCTTTCCTAGTTAACCTTTCGAGAGTGGATGTGAGAGATGAGAGTGTGCCCCAATCTTTTTTGCCATCTCTGGCCTCTTATTAGCGAAGAGATTCTTAAGAGGCCTCCTCCTTCCTGTTCTCAAGCCACCACAGCTTCTCCTTCCAGGCAAATTGCATTATAGGCCAGCCATTGCGATGGAGTTTGTTTTGTATGAAATGAAATCCAGTCACATAAGTGCAGATGGCTGGAAGGCAGTTTAAAACATGCTGGATATAAAAGTATGTGCTCTTTTAATGACTAAAAATAGTTATGTTTACAGGTGTTCCAGGATTTAATGAGGGTATCCTCCCCCCCCCCCAGCTTTGAAATGAAACAAGGAAATGTGTTCCTTGCATAGTAAAATGGCTGAAAAAGAATTTTTTCTTTTTCTTAATCGGGAAAAAAAACCATTGAAGGAACCTAACTTATTGTCAATATATTAAAGGGGCAGATTTTGAAATGCTTATTGCCAAAATCAGGGCAAATATAATCATGACCAAGAAAACAAATGCTGAAATGGTGACACAAGTGGCCAAGTTACTTGTTTTCACTTGTTAAATATAGAAACCACGTCCTTCACTTGCTAGGTCTTACGTAGCAAAAAGCTCAGAAAAAAACGCATTGGCTGTACTACATGAAAAAATAGATAGTAAAGCAATAAAGCATTTTAAAAAAATCAAAGTTTGTATTTACTACTTAAAACGGAGCAAGGACGGAACACATATTACCCAATTCCAGAATTGAATAAGGCTAATAAAAAGTCTCTCTTGAGTATACTCCAACTATCGTATTTTTCAGAGTATTAAGACACAGCGGTGTGTAAGACGCAGCAAGATTTTTGCTCATTTCTGCCCTCCCAGGCCCCCAGGAGCAATCTGAAAGCCTCCTAAAGCTATGCACGGCCATTTTGGTGAAGGGGGTGGGGTTTCGGAAGTTGAAAAATGCTGTATTCAGTGTATAAGACGCACCCAGATTTTCAGCCTCTTTTTTTAGGGAAAAAGGTGTGTCTTATGCTCCAAAAAAAGACAGTATCTGTTTAGAAGAGCAGAATATCATCTGTTCCGATTGGGGCTCTGAATTTTCAATTGGATTCAGATAATCTGGACAAGTACATTTGATACGCAAAGAAAGGAACCACCCAGCATTTTTATGTGGACTTAGACCATCTTCCTTCTTCTGCAGATCCTTGGCCCGTACCAAGAGCAAACCAGAACCGAGAAAAATTGTGACAGGGATTGTTTTAAAATGGGCTTTGGGGAATGCAATTGCTTCATTTTGCTTTGCTTAATTACTTTCCAATAATTGTCCTATCTTTTTGCTTTCCATAGATTGTTTGAGGGGCGATCTCCGAGAAAGCCTGAGAAGCTGAAAACCCTTTTTTGCTACTTCCGAAGAGTCACTGAAAAAAGTAAAGTGGCTAATCTCGTAGCCTTTTCTCTGCCCCAGGGGAATTAAGCCTTTAACTCTCTGGTTTAATGACTGGTAGATCGTGACAAATGGTGAATGTCAGCCCTTCAGCTTCGGGTTCTTTCATCTGAACCAGGCATGAGAACTTCGGCGGAGGGAGATCCTAACCTCTGAAGAATGTAAAAAATATATAGGAAGAAGTCACCCCTTTATTATGAAATCAGAACAGTTTGACCCTAAGAAATGGGTTGCACTATTAGTGTTACTTCTGCAACTAATAATAATGACATCACCAAGTAGCAAACATAGCTTTGGAAAAACAGTGTGCTAAGTCATTGGACAGCGCAGATGGTCCTCGATTTACGACCACAATTGAGCCCAAGTTTTCTGTTCTTGACATTTGTTGAGTGAGTTTTGCCCATTTAATTATCTTTCTTGCCACAGTCGTTAAATGAATCACTGCAATTCTTTAGAGTGTAACACAATAGTTAAGTGAATCTGGCTTCCCCATTGACTTTGCCTGTCAGGAGGTCGCAAAACGGGATCATGTGTCCCCGGAGCACTGCGACCGTCATTAATACAAGTCAGTTGCCAAGTACCTGAATTTTGGTACATGACCACAGGGATGCTGCAACTCTGAAAAATGGTCACTTTTTCAGTATGGTTGTAATTTTGAACGGTCATTGAATGAACTGTACATTTATCAACCATTCATTTAGTGACCGTTCAAAGTTACAATGGCACTGAAAAAAGTAACTTACGACTGTTTTTCTTATGACCGTTGCAGCATCCTTAGGATCAAAATTTGGACACTTGGCAGCCGGTTCATACTTATGATCGTTGCAGTGACCGGGGCCATGTGGTCCCCTTTTGTGACCTTCTGAGACGCAAAGTGTACGGGGAAGGCAGGTTCACTTAACAACCCTGTGACTAACTTAACAACTGCAGTGATTCACTTAACAACCGTGGGCAAGAAAGTTTATAAAATGGGGGACTCATTTAATGACTATCTTACTTAATGGGAATTGTGGGCTCCATGGTGGCCATAAGTCAAAAACTGCCTACCTCCGATTAATCAACTTCGGTTTATTGCCAAAGGATGGCAGCATCATGTATTCCCCTCCAGCCTTGGCGTTTAGATGACACCGAGGCAGATCCAAATATCTTGCTTTGTTAATTGACTTCGGCAACTCATCCATATAAGAAGATAACATTTCACTGCCCTCCTTTAATAAGTGAGTGGAACAGTACCTATTCATCTGTCATAGAAATTAAAATAAAACTCATGTTTCCCATATTTCATACTACAAAACCAGTTGGGAGCTGGTTGTAATATTACCGTATTTTTCGGAGTATAAGACGCACCAAGATATTGAAGAGGTAATTTTTAAAAAAAAGTTTTTGCACTCTGCAGACCTCCCAAACCCTCTGCATGCCTAGTTTTTTGTGAAAACGGGGCATGCAGAGAGTTTGAGAGGCCTGCAAAGTTCTCCTGGGGGCGGGGGCGCAAAAACAACAAAAGACTGTTTTTTATGAAAATGGGTCTGGTTTTTGCCAAAAAAGGGCATGCATAGCCTTTAGGAGGTGTGTAGAGTGAGGGGCAAAAATGAAGGAAAAAACGTCCCGTTTTCACTCCTTTTTTCCCTCCCCAGCCTCCAGGAGCACTTTGCAGACCTCCCAAACCCTCTGCACATCCATTTTTGTGAAGGGAGCAGGGTTTTGGGAGGCCAAAAATGCTGTATTCAATATATAAGATGCACCCAGATTTTCACCCTCTTTTGGGGGGGGGAGGTGTGTCTTATACTCTGAAAAATATGGTACTCCATTTGCTGAAAATCAAAAGCTTTGCCTTGTCTAGTCTAGAGAGGAATCAGGGAATCAGGTCTAAGGAAATGAAGGGCGATGGGGTGATAGCGTCATTCTAATATCAAAGGGGCTGCCACAAGGAAGGGGGGTTCCTAACGGTGAGTGCAATGAACCCGTAGAAGGGCTTGCCTTGGGAAGTTGTGGGCGCTCCCATCACTGGAGATTTTTAAGAAAGAGATTGGACTGAAATAGTAGAGGGTCTCCTGCTTGAGCAAGGGGTTGGACTAGAAACCTCCAAGTTCCCTTCCAACTCTTGTGCTGTTCTGCTTTTAGAAGGTGAAAGCTTTATTTGGGCAACATTAGCTCTTCATACAATAGTCATTTTGTGGTGAAACAGAAGATTAATGCAGATATTGCTGGGGGAGGCGGGGATGGAACAAGGCTTCCGACAAACTTCTTGAATCCCTTGCAGCTTCTAAATAGTTTAATAAGACTCTTTAAATATTTTCCATAGAGAATTTTCCAGGGATATTGCATTCTGCTCCCTTCATGTCTCCGTTTAGCAAATCAGTCAGCCAAATCATTGCAAAACACAAGAGATGAGGCATTTCCACAAGAATAAACGAAAGTAAAGTAAAATAAACTTGTTTCCTCTGGTACAATGCTTATCTAGAAAACTTACTGGGTCCAGCTCTGATTTCTCCAAGATGCTTGGGTAGAATGTCAACCTTAATTATTAGTAGGCATCCAAGTTTATGTATTCTGTTGTTTATTTTATTTTAATGTTTAAACTTTTAATGCTTAATGTTTTCATGTTTTTTAAAAAAACTTCTAATTGTATTATGCTCATATTTATGAGACTGTATCCCATCCAGAGTTGCATGGTAGTGTGGTGGGCGGCATATGAATTTAATAATGAACAGTGGCTGCACATTGGAGTTATAGATATTGAAGTTACTAATATTTCTCTGTTTTGGTCTGTTTGCTTTTAAGAACCCACTGGGCTTGTGACATTTACCAGACAGTGTCTGCAGGAATTTCCAGAATGGGAAAGGTAAAGTCAAACAATATCTCCTTTTTTATTTACTATATATGTTTCAATTCATTACAGTGAAAGCTTGGCCAAGAATAAGATTCAAAATGCAAATTGAAACAAAGAGTGTATCTCAACAAATAGCTATTGTCACTATTGCAAGTTAAAAGTAATATCTTGTTGTGTAATTAGTAAGCAAGGTAGGAACATTTTGCAACCTGAATCATTACTTCATGGTTGTTACCAGTCAGGAACAAACAACATAAAAAGAAACAGGATTGCCCGAGTAACTGAAAAAGAATGGGCATAACAAGTGATAAAGGTATATAAGGGCAGCTGATTCCACCTCTCTAGAACCATATAGATCAGGGGTCTCCAACCTCAGCAACTTTAAGGTTTATGGACCAACTCCCAGAATTCCCTAGCCAGCTATGCTACACTATGCTATGCTATATGCTATGCTAAATGCTATGCTAAATGCTATGCCTGGGGAATTCTGGCTGTTGAAGTCCACAGATCTTAATGTTGCCAAGGCTGGACACCCAAATATAGACAAAACCACTGAGAGAAACAAAGTCCATATATCCGATGTTCATATAAAAGGAGCGCTAGACCAAGAGGTGTGTTTTACAAACAAAACCGTTTTGTATGTTAGGATGGTGACTATTTTTATTTCTAAAGGAGAAAAGCAACTTTATTTTGCATGAAAATCCTCAAGTACTCCTTTTTGATAGAAATTGATAACTTGTCATCCTGATCTTAAACCTTCAACAACACAAAGTCTTTAATTTGCCATTCTTCTTTAAGAATTACCCTGAAAACTTGCTTCTTGTCGTTGCTATTTTGGTAAATCGGTAAATCTATAAAGCCCCAGTTAAGGGTACAGCTGCCAATACGTTTGTCTCCTTGCAATCTGCAAATGACATGTTTTATTTCAGCAGGGTTCAATGAAAGATAATAAAAAGATTCTGCTGTATGATTCACAAATCAGCAATGTAGCTGGCACAACAGGGTGTTGTACCCAAAATCGTCCCCTGAGGCTCCTTTACATCCATTTCCAGCTGACAGATTGCATTAAGAACCAAGTTCATGATGCAACTTTGGGGCGGGCGCAAAAAAAGACGCCGCACAATCAGGGTATGAAACCTGCAAGAGATACAGCCTGTTTTCTGTACAGTTTTCCTGCTGTTTGGGAACTTTTTGTTAGTTGGAGAGGCAGCAGCTGCTTTATTAATGGGCACAGAGCATATTAAGATGAGGACAAAAAAAAAAAAATCAACAGCTCCCCCCATGTTGCTTTGATGTGCTTCTTTTTACAGATCTCCAAAAAAATTGCCCAGATTGCATGTCACCCATGAAGGGACGATTGAGAGCAACGGGCAGGGAATGCTCCAGGTAGGCATAGAATCTGCACATGTCTACAAATCAGTTCTGCGCTAGGTTATGTCAAAGCTATCAAACATCACGTTGCAACATAGATCTATTGGCTCAGTTTCCTATCTTGAGAAAAGCCTTTTTGACTGACAGTCGGAAGACCTAAATGGAGTTTAGGCTTTGTTTGTTTTCCAAGTCAGGTGAAGATTGACAAGTGTCGGAGGAGAGGGGGCCAGGGTAGAGGAGTGACAGGCTGCCAATTTTTCAGTTTTTGCCCTTTTTTAAACAAAAAAACATAAAAAACTGAGAGCAGTATTTCTGTGCCCTGTCTTGTGACCAGCTCAGCAAGTTCAGGAAGCTTCATCTGAAAACCAGTCAACCAGAACAGTTTGATAAGGAGCCTGTCTTGTCCATAATCCTTAGGCATTGTTTGCATATTTGCAAACCGGAGAGAGAAGAATTTTGAAGTGCGTGAAGTACTCTGACCTACATCGGTTGTTCGTTTGACTTCTACTTTGAACCCAAATAAATAAGTGTTTCGAATATCCTTTTATTTTCCTTAAACCTTTGGGCATGTTCATTCTATTCACGGCAGAGTGAGTTTGTGGTGACAATGCTGAATAAGGTTCAAATCTGCGTTTAACTCTAAAAACTCACTCCAGAACAGCTACTTTTTCTCACTTGAGGTAAACCATTGTTTCTCCACCTTGGCAACGTGAAAACATGTGGACTTCTGAATTCTGGGGATTGAAAACCATAGATGCCTAAAGATGCCAAGGTTGAGGAACCTCAGTCTAAGCAGCATTGTGGAATTATCGTGGGGATAAAGTAGGATCTTCTTCACAATAAACATCTTTTAATCCTGAAAAAAGGGCAGGCCCTAAGTGTAAGAGCCATGAACCACAAGCAAGCCACTCAAATAAATTTTGGATGCAGCTTAAAATTCTCCCTTTGCAAAAGCATCACAAAGGGTTATGCCTATTCTTTTTCAATAGTTATCTTTGACTTTTGTTGTCATTAAGTGGGTTGTGATTGTGACATGCATTTTATAAACCAAAATAGTAAATTGAGGGCATTTGCGAAGAGACAACAGTTGTGTGATTAAGAAGATTGTGCATCACATATCCTGGAGTTAAGAGAAGTTCCGTATTTTTCGGAGTATAAGACACACAGGAGTATAAGGCCCACCAAGATTTTGAAGAAGTAAATTTTTAAAAAAAGTTTTTGCTCTCCCCAGCCCCCAGAAGGACTCTGCAGGCCTTCCAAACTGAGGCATGCAGAGAGTTTGGGAGGCCTGCAAAGTGCTTCAGGGGGCCGGGGAGGGCAAAAACGGGATGTGCGGGCTCAGTCATCCTAAAGGATAAGGTTTTTATCGATCTCAATCCGTTTTTCTCTAACCCTCCCCAGGGCAGGGCAGGGCAGGACTAAACATAGCTCTCCACCCTTTATTTTTTTCCCCCTTCCCTCTGATCAGCAACCAAGCAGAGCCGCTTGGTCCAAGGAGCAGCAGTCGCCTCTTCCCTTCAGTGAGGAGAGAAAGACACGTGGCGGCTGCTGAACGGCTGCTACTGGGCTTGACCGGGAAGGGCCCATTGGGCGAGGAGGGGTGGAGATTCTTTTCATTTGGATTCCTTGTGGTGGTGCCTGAGCGGCAAAAGGAAAGCCCAAAGAATATGACCTGGCTAGGCTGCCTCCTTGAAAAACCGGGCAGGTTCACAGCTCTCTTCACAACCCCTGTCATGCAGCAAAGTGCCAGGCTCTTTGCTGCATGACAGATCCAGGCAGATTGGAGGTGGGGGTGGAGGAAGAGAAGAGGAACAGTCTCCTCTCCATGAAGGCTTTTCTCAGGACGCTAAATTGGGAAGTTAAAAACCTGGAATGGGATCCAATCAAGCTCCTGAGATCACTTCGCTGCTACCTCAAAATGCTGTTACCGCGATCTCTGCCACCTGGAACTGCCCGAGAAGAGGCAGGTGAAGTGGGCTCTACAGAGATTGCTGTAATAGCATTTTTGGGTGGCAGCGCAGTGACCCAAAGGCAAAGGCTTTGAATCAAGCTTGATTGTACTCTATTCCAGGTTTTTAACTTCCCAATCTAGTGTCCTGAGAAATCTAGCGTCTCTGAGGCACCTCTTATTTGCAGGAGAAGGAGGGCAGCATATACAAAAGCCTCTGAGTAACTGAGAAAGAAAGCCATGCTTGGAATCTGCCGAAAACCGCCGCCCGAAAAGCACGGCTTTCATTCCCAGTTACTCAACTGTATATGCCGTCGTAGTCCTCGTCCTGCAAATGAGAGGTGTCTCAGAGACGCTAGATTTCTTAGGACGCTAGGTTGCAAAGTTAAAACTTGGAATAGGGTACAATCAAACTTGATTCAAAGCCTTCTGCCCCGTGGAAAAAAGAGCAGCTCCACTCTCGTGCTCTTCCCGCTGACACTGCTCGGCCTGAAACAGGATCGTGGAGGAAAGCGTTTTTAGGCCGAACAGCAGCAGTGGGGAGACCACACACCTCCTGAACTGCGGGAAGCGGCTGCCAGCGATGCTGTCAGGGCAAAGCGTGACCCGACAAAAGGGCGAACGACAAAACCGCGCCCGACTAAACCGTGTCGCTAAAACCGCATCGCTAAAACCGCGATGTCATCAACGCGCGACAACAACGCGGAGACAGAAGGGCGCTTTACAACAGCGTGTCAGCAGAAAGCCGATTTAACAAGGTTAGGGTTAGGTTCAGGGTTAGGTTCAGGGTTAGATTTAGCGTTACGTTTAGGGTTACATTTAGGGTTACATTTAGGGTTAGGGATTAGGTTTACAGCACGCTTCTGTCACCGCGCTGTTGTCGGCGCAATTCAGCGCTCATTCATCGGAGCGCTTTAGAACACATGGTTTTCTCACCGTGGTTTTGTCGTTCGCCCTTTTGTCGGTGAACCAGGGCAAAGACGTTGCAAACGGAGAAGGCTCAATCCCCCTCAGGAGCCACCAAGCTCTTGCTGCCCTTCTGACACCTGTGAGGATCGTGGAGGAAAGCATTGTCAGGTAGCGGATCCCAATTCCGAAAACGGTGCATGCAGAAAGCGCTGCCACCTGAAAGCTCTTTCCTCCACGATCCTCACATTTCAGGTGGCGGATCTGGCCAGGAGAAAAGAGAATGCACGTCTCTGATGGGAGGAGGCTGAGCGGGTGTCAGAGAGGTGGCAAGCACTTGGTGGCTCCTGAGGGGAGCCTTCAAAATGCTTTCAATGCAATTCCCTGGGCCGCTTCGGGAATCAGACTCAATGTGGAAGTGAGGATCCCTGTCGCCAGGAACCGAAAATCCGACGCACGGACCAGATGGGCAAGGCTACATTTGGAGTATAAGAAACACCCAGATTTTCACCCTCTTTTGAGGGGTAAAAAAGTGTATCTTATATTCTGAAAAATACGGTAACTGAAATTAATTGCATAAAAGAATGAGGAATGCATAAAAGAATTAATTGCATAAAAGAATGAGGAAATTGGTCTCATATGCAACCTCAGAAAATACACTAGTTTCTCAAATTGGAGAATATGCAGAAACATATTGTGAATATAATGCTAGAAGGCAGCTTGATGCCAGTTTTTAGTTGCCACTTAACTAAATTGATTCAGTGGCAGATGATCATAAATTTGATTAAGAGCTTCTCAGAAAATGGTCAGCCATTTATGTTCAAACAACATTTTTATGGGTTTTAATTTTGATTAGCGTCTTTGGATACTACTACTGTGTGCAAAAAACTACTAAATGTAGTAGTCAGTAGTCTGACTAGTAGCCAGTAGTACTTGTCCTTGCTATAGATGGCTATCCCTTTCAGGAATGGCTCAGTTTTTAAGGGAGGAGGGAAGATGGCCCCTCATGGCGTGGATCCAGGTTAAAGCCCCTCACGGCGTGGGTCCAGGTTACTTGAGGGACCATCTCACCGCACTGGGGTTGACCTACCTCATTCGTGCTGGCAGAGGAGGCCTGGTGGGGGTCCCGTCTGCCCGATTATTCCAACTGGCAGGGTCCAGGTGGGGGGCCTTTTCTGCTGGGGTTTTCCCCCTGCCACCCCCCGATGTGAGGTTGGCTCCAACTCTCCCATCTTTTAGTAAGGGCCCAAAGACGTGGCTATACCACAGTGAAGGGGGCTGATTGAATAATAACAGATCCCACCCTGTTATGGTAAATTTAATAAAATAATAAATAAAATATAATATAATCTTTGGAGCAGGATGCTGTTAAAACATTTTGAAGTTTCCTGCTGCTTCGGGCATCTTCAGCTGTTGATTTTTCATATCTTAAGTCTCTGAGGTTGCAAAAGTTCTAGCTGCAGGATCCATTTTCCAGCTGAGCCCAGAAAACTGTCCACTGTGTGGTGTTTTTTTGTTTTGCTTGAAATAATAATCCCCATTTTATGTAAGCCGCCCTGAGTCCCCTCAGGGAAAAGGGCGGCCTATAAATGTTAATAAACATAAACATAAACAATAAGACATTTTTCCAGTAATGTAATTTTTAAAAATTAAATATGCATTGACATCAACATGCCTGTTGATCATGAAGCAGCCGTTCCAGAACTATAACTCTGTGGGAAGAGGAATGAGAAATACGTTCGGCTGCATTGTTGTGCTTTAATAAATTTACTTTTGACTGCATCCAGAACATTTTCACCTGTGAGGTGGAATTGTCAGTCCTGTTTAAGCTTGCTGGATCTCTGATCCTGAATAAACAAAGCAAATTGCCTTGCTAGGACGTACTGTAGCCAGACTAAATATTTGAAAGATAATATTGGTTTTTAATGATTTGGTATTTTGAGCAACGCTTCAAAGGCAAGCTTTTGCACCATTTTTATCGTAGCCTTTGGCGGTCTTAGCATAGCTTTATTTGCATAGCTTAGAAATGAAGTTTAAGAAACCCCAAATGAACATTAGGCTAGCCATGAACAATGAACAAAGTCGAGTGGCTTGTGATCAGAATCAACCGTGTAGCTGTCAGCCACAAGAGATGGGCATTTCCGTTCGTTTTTGGATTTATTGAACGGGGTCAGCAAAGGCAGATATTCAGAAATTAACGCTCAGCGTATCTTGTCAGGTGGACTTTGCCAACCGCTTTGTCGGAGGCGGTGTCACTGGTGCAGGATTGGTACAAGAAGAAATCCGGTTCTTAATCAATCCAGAATTGATAGTCTCTCGTCTCATTACGGAGGTCCTGGATCACAATGAATGTCTGATCATCACAGGTGAGTAACTCTTTTCTCCAGATGGATTCCTGTGGATTGCAGAACTCAGCTTGATTCACAGGTGCACTGGTAAAAAGCAAGTCAAGATTGACCATGCTCTAGAATTGAGATTGTACAAGGAGATCTGGAATTGTCTTTGTGGTAAGGGCTCCTTGGTGCTCTCTGTGCTTGCTTGTTTTCTTCAAAATGTCTCATTTACCCAACTAGGTAACATCATGAGTGCTAGATGAGGTTACCTAGTTTCAGTAATGAACCATCTGGAAGGAAACAAGCAAGCTCAGAGAGCACCAAGGAGCCCTCATTTCAACCCTGAACTAGAAATATTCTCCTTTTTTAGTCTTTGTTGTATTGCAAAGAACAAAGGGTCTCACCTGTTACTTTTCTACAATGTGGGATTCCTTAGTCATATATTTCATAGTTAACTAGCTTTTCCGTTCCACAATCAGAGAAACACTTAAAAAGAGCAGTTCTCTAGATTCACAGTTCACTTTGAAGCAGTTGGTGCTATTATTTCCCTTATTTTCTTCCCATTTTTAGTTTGGGTCTTCTTGGTAATTCATAGAATTTCTGGTCCTTCTATAAAAGGGTTTTCTTGGGAAAGCCGAGGTCACTGGGAATCTTTATCTGTGCAACAATTGGTTGATTTATGACCAAAACCACGAGGTCACCTTTGCTGCAAGATTTAGCCTTCTTTAAAACTGTCCAGTCAATTCATGAGTCCTAGAAGAAAAATCACCTATTGATTAAACAAAAATTGATTGCTTATATTGAATAATGAAAAAAGCGAATGGTTTCTCGGTTTACCAGAACAGAATCCTGCCATTTTTAGCAGG